>NC_133654.1:21503449-22103449 GCF_009905375.1 Apium graveolens | reverse complement strand
CTGAGTCATCATCAGTATCAGAACTTGATGATTCAGTATCAGACTTTGTGATGAAAGCTTTTCCCTTGCCTTTCCTTGAGGTAGCTGCTTTGGGGGATTCCTCTTCAGCCTTAAGAGCAACTGTCCTTGACTTTCTTCCTTTCCTCTTGCTTCTTTATTCCATCTTAAGTTCATGAGTCTTGAGCATCCCATAGATTTCATCAAGAGTTGTTTCTTCAAGATTATAGTTGGCTCTTATAATTGTGGCCTTTAAATCCCAACTTTCAGGAAGAGCTAACAGGAACTTAAGATTTGAATCTTCAAGATCATATTCCTTGTCAACTAGTGACAAATCATTCAAGAGTTTGATAAATCTGTCATATAAACCAGTTAATGAGTCATCAGGCTTTGAGTCAAAGTGCTCATACTCTTGAGTGAGTATAGTCTTCCTGTTCTTCTTAATTGAATCAGTTCCCTGGTATCTTGTCTCCAAGGCATCCCATATCTCCTTTGTAGTCTTGCAGTTAATTACCCTGTTTGACATTACATTATCAATGGCACTATGCAGCAAGTGTCGTACCTTAGCATCCTTAGCAATTGATGAGATATCTTCAGCAGTTTAATCACGATTCTCCTTTGGTACAGACTTTGTTGGTTCACCTGCAACTACAACAGAGAGTTTGGTTGGCTTGTTTGGTCCTTCATTGATTCTGTCAAGGTATTCTGGATCAGTAGCTTCCAGAAACATAGACATCATCACCTTCCATATGGGATATTTAGATGGTTTCAGTATGGGAACTCTAATAGTCTCATATCGACTATGGATTTGAGTCTTTGGAGGTTCTTCAGTTTTGGTGGGCTTGGTTAGAGTTTGTTCTTCTTCAGACATGATTGTTTTTGGATCTTAAACTGTTTGTGTGTTAACATATTGCTCTGATACCACTTGATAGGTCACACACACTGTAAAAGGGGGTTGAATACAGTGTTTATCACAATCAAATCGAATTAAAGAACTCAAGTAATAGAAAACAGATTTTATTCAACAAAATAAACTCTGTTACAATATGGAACTGTCCTCTCTCAATGATGAACAACTTATCACGAGAGCTGCTAGGGTTACAAAGAATAATAACTTCGATTATGATAACACATATAGTGTAAACCCTATGTCTGTGTTTATATACTACACAGTTACAAGATAATCTCTAATTGATATTGAATATGATTCTGTATCCTAAAATATATCAATTAGATATCTTATTTTCCAAGTATTATATTCTTCATAGAATTCATTCTTCATGCATATCTCTTCTTGCGTTTGTCTTGATCTTCTTTCCTTTCAATCCACCGTCTTCCTTATCTGAAAGTCTCTTTAAGTCCTGATATTATCTCCTGATAAATATCTCCTGATAACTTAAGTTCTGACAACTTAAGTTCTGACTACAGTATAAGTACTGATTTGTTCAGTTAAGTAAGATCTAAAAACTAAACACAAATCACATGACTTAGTTATGACATTATCAAATATATCTAACAACTTGTCCTCTAAATAGGACTTGAAGAGCCGGCATGCCCGGAAATGAGTTGATATTATTAAGGATATTGTCTTTTTCTTGGGAAGAACGGTGCTTTTGAAACGAAAGGTTGAAATAAAAGCGGCACAGGTAGGGTTTTGTTAACTGACCATCTTAATTGTTGCTCGATTTCATCTAAATATCAAATTTAATTACACTAACTAAAAGATTGTAGTCAAGGCCTCAAGGGTAGGTTGACAAGCACAAGGATGATCAAAAGTGGTAACTTAGAAATTTATAACACCATCATTGATCGGCACTTTTGATGATGTAAAATAATTCTGAAGACGTAGGATGAACAAAGCGACGGAATTTTGAGTGTGCTCGTGCAGCCGCTTTCTTGGAGATGCCAAATGTATTAAGTTAACAAGAACATTCTCAATTACATGATGCTTCTTGGGGTCGCCGCCTAATGCCTTTAACCACTTCATCAAAGTTGTTTAACAGGATATGATCAATATGGACTAACATTAACTATTAATTTCTAAGAGTAAGTAGTATTTGGGTCATTTTCTTGAAAATCAACTAACTTCTGGACTTAATTAACCTTAAACTCCCTCCCTCCGTCTTTTAGTTTAGTGGTCAAATTGCCAGAGATTAAACATTATATTTATGTTATTTAAAAAATAAATATATATCCCTCAATCCCCGCCAATTATTAGCGTTTCTGAGAAATAAAGTAAAGTTTTATAAAAAAATTAAAAATTTTATTTTTCTGAATAAAAATAGAATGTTTAAACTTTTATTCAAAAAAATTAGAAAAGTTATAGAACTATACTTTCTATTTATCTTAAAATGCGTGTCAGATACTTTATTAGAAACGATAACAATTGGGAGGGACGGAGGAAGTATATATATATATATATATATATATATATTAAATTAGATTAGATGTACTTTCAAATGATATAATACTTTTTTTATTTTATTTAGTTATAAAAAATTAATAAACCTTAGTTAAGCTTTGAATCAAGTTGATCAAAGCCTTTGATCAACTTGAATATCCAAAAATTAAATGTGACAATGAAAAAGAACTTATGAAGTAAAATTTATAGCTAAACGACCTAAGTTAACATGATTTAATGGGAGTCACTCTTTTAAAAAAATGAAATAAAAGTTTACAACTTATTTGAGAATATAAATATTTGATTATTATCAATAATTCAAAAAAGATATGTGTTTAACAAACTACACGCTTCGTTTCAAATTATAAATTCATTTTTAAAAAATCACACATATTAAAAAAAGTGAAAATTTATAAATTAATTGCATGAAATAATTAGAATACATGGAATAAGGTTGATCTTGAAAATATGAATAAGAGATTTGTGAAGCATTGTTAATTTTAGAAATATAAAATGAGTCAAACTTTAATACAATTTTAAAGTTCAATTTATAAGTGAACTCGAGCACAACATAGTTCGGCTCAAAAAATCGTGAAAAATTTTAATTACAAAATTCTTGAGCATGTTCGTTATTACGGTCCGTGAACATGTCTATTAACTATTATTTTTATAAGCTGGTAAAAATATTTTATGGACACACAATAACTAATGAATAATTGAGTATATATTTTTCTACAAAGTACTTATTTATTTAAACTATTAATTTTTTGTTAACTATATATATATATATATTATTATACACGCTAAATAGTAAATAAATAACTATTTTAGTTAACTTATGTTCATTTATTCAATTAGTTTATATATATAAATATCATTATTTAAGTAGAATTAAAACTATCCAAATAAAATTCTAAACACTCAAATTTATCAATTTGGTTTATAAGGTTTTCTGAAAATTTGAAGTGATTTTTTGGTGTTTATTTAAAAGGAAGAAGAATTAAGCGAAAGTCATTAAATATTCGTGAATCATGAAAACGAGTTTGTAAGGTGAGTTGTCCGTGATCAAGAGTTCGTAAACAATATTCATGAGTTGTTTGTAAACATAGTTCATGAAATATATTTGTGAGCTATTTATGAACATGTTCCTGAAAAATATTTTTCTTAATTAGTCGATACACGAACAAATTTTTTGATTCGATAAAAATTTGAGCTTGATTTCGAGTTTGATAATTTTTTACGAATCGAAACATGAACACATAAGAGTTCGACTTCGTTCGGCTCAGTTACAGTGGCAATGCGGTTTTGACTATGATTTTTGTTAAACAGGAGAATTTGATAACAATAAGAGCGGGTGATTTTTCGCCGTCGGAATATGGTGGTTTTAATGGATTGGGGGTTGAGTTCGTAAGGGTTTATTTAGTGATGACTCGCTAAGCTCTTCACTTTTAACCACTTACACTTACAATGTGATTATGTATACCTACTTATAGAGAATTAAACCCGCATAGTTTTTTGGAAACAATAAACCTACACGGACTAAGTTTCCTTTCAAGGACCAAGAGGTTTTCAGAATGTACTTGGGTTTAGTCACAAATACTCAATACTTTACTACTATCTAAAAATTTCACGGATACATCGTCGACCCGACACTAACCGCCCACCGGACGTCTACTTGACTAAAGTAGTTGTCGGTATAATCATAACTTACCCCAACTGTTAGGCGCATCCATGTCCCCGAATAATAAGCTCCACCAGATGGGAGGATATGTAATTATAAATTTTTGGGTATAAAGTTCGGAATTTCTCCTAAATTTTTCAATAAGGACTCGTTACTAGCTGAAATAGAGTATCTAAAGTACATACTGAATTTTACCCACAATTTCAATTAGGATATCCATTGGCTACACGAGGAGACTTCATCCAAGGAATACTCGTGGAGGTCCCTAATCATGGACATCGCCCCCTAGAGTATATCATTGGAGAGATTTCTTCAATGAATACCTACAAAACATGTATCAAACATGTATCATCTTGTCGACAGAAGTCAACAAATCCCTAATTCTCCTATTATTTTTCTAATTAAGTAGAGTTCAGTTGACTAACTTTAACCCATTAAAATTCAATATCAAATTTTGACTATAATCTTTTCTAAGTAGAATAAGACTCGGAATGTCCAGTTGTTGAACAAAAATATACGCCATTTGTTCCACAAAAAATGACATTTTGTGAAATTTTAAAGGTGTTGAATATAAAGTAGGTCACTTACTGCGTCCAAATGTATCAAGTGAGTCACTGATTACAAAACTGACTAAAATGAGTCACTCATTTAAAAATTTAAATAAAAAATATCCCTTTATTGTTAGTCAAAATTTTTAAAAGTATTATATATTGAGTTTCACACATTTTTTTATGAATGATATTACATCCAAATGAAAGGTTCTGAGCTCTACTATTTTAGATAATATTGTTAGATTTTTAAAATTTTATCAACTATTTATTTTTAACTTTTTGATTATTTTATTTGATTTAAATAAAAATAAATAGTAGATAATTTTTTTAAAATTTAAAAATATTATCTAAAATACTAGAATTCAGAATCTTTCATTTGGATGTAATATCATACATAAAAAATGTGCAAAACTCAATATATAATATTTTTAAAAATTTCGACTGACGATAGAGTGATATTTTTAATATAAATTTTCAAATGAGTGACTCATTTGAGTCAGTTTTGTAATAAGTAACTCACTTGATATATTTGGACGCAGTAAGTGACCTACTTGATATTTAACCCAATTTTAAAGTCAATCATGTCAACTTTGACCAATAATTAATTAATATTATTAAATATAAAATTATAAAAAATAATATCATTAAAAGGTATATTTGATCTAATATCATAATTAATATTTAAATTTCTAGAATTGACTAGTAAAGTATTATATGTGGTCAAATTTGGACGTATTTAACTTTTACAATTCACAAAATGCCGATTTTTGTAAAAAAGATGAAATATATTATATTGTTGTGAATGGATGTCCCTAGAACTTTCTAGATGTTGTGAATGGATGATCCTAGAATATTCTAGATTTAATCTTTTGATCTTTCATAAATATGAGTCTGTTGACTTCTCAAGTTCATGTATCAAGTTCATGTATCTTGTATATCCTACACCTATAAATAACCATCTAGATGGAGTTTGTAAACTCACTTGAAAATAATATATTCTCTCTTCTTCTCTCTTTCTCGTCTTCTCTCTTGGTGTATCTATACTATATTTATAATACGTTATCAGCACGATTTGCTTAAAAAGTTTGGAAGCCACTTACTGTACAAGAAGTCACCTACATATCTTCTTTATTTATCTCACCTAAGGTATGTAATCTTTCATGTTAAGATAACTTGATTTGTTATTATATCTTTACATAAACATATATTCAGAATATGTCCATTTTTGGTACTATATTTCTTTACACTAGACATATAATAAAAGAAAAATTACATGCATGTGTCCCACCTTGTAATTTGTTTTATATGTACATAATGTTAAACCTAACTAGAAGATTTATCATATGTTAAACTAGTTAATTACCAAAACAAATTGTTTTAATGTGCCCAAAATATACAAAATTATTAGTTTATAAGCATTTATGTAAATATATAGTTTCATTTTAAATCATGGATGCAAGTGATGAAAGTTGTTTATGGATTATATGATACATGTGATATAATAGGCATCAAAAGATTATATGGGAATCTCTGGAAATATTTTATTCTACCCACATCAATGATAATTATAAGTTTTTTAGCATATATAATTTGTTTAGCTTCACATGCATGTATTTAGATATCACAATTTTATTTTTGTAAAATTAGATATACATACATGTTTTAATAATATATTTTTGTGAATATTTTTCTAATAATGGAAAACTTCACCAAACTTGAATTTGAGGCTTTTGATATCACCGGAAAGAATTATTTATCATGGATACTAGAAATTGAAATTCATTTGGCCGCACATGGTCTTGGAGACACCATTAAAAAGGAAAACAGAGAATCTGAATCAAACCGCGCAAAAGCGATGATTTTTCTTTGTCGTCATCTCCACGAAGGACTTAAAACTAAACATCTTACTGTGAAAGATCCACTTGAACTTTGGAAAAATTTGAAAGATAGATATAATCATCAAAAGATTGTGATTCTTCTAAAAGCTCGAAATGATTGGATGCATTTGAGGCTTCAAGATTTTAAAACCGTCAGTGAATATAACTCCGCGCTTTTTAAAATCAGTTCTCAACTAAAATTATGTAGAGAAAATACTACTAACGCGGACATATTAGAAAAAACTTATTCAACTTTTCATGCCTCGAATGTACTCCTCCAGCAACAATATCGTGAAAAAGATTTTACAAAATATTTAGATTTAATTTTTTATCTTCTTGTTGCTGAACAAAACAACAAAATTTTGATGAAGAATCGTGAGTCTCGCCCACCTGGCTCTAACCCTTTCCCTGAAGTGAATGCGGCAACGTATAGTTTTGGGCGTGGACGTGGTCGTGGACGTGGACACGGTCAAGGAAATCAAGTAAGAAACAATTATCCTTGTAAACAAGAAAAATTAAATTACAACCCGAAGCTTATGAAAAAAGATGAAAAGGTGGAGAAAGACAAGAGAGGGCAAAAGAATGTTGAGAATATTTGTTATAGATGCAGTATGAAGGGTCATTGGCCGCGTACCTGTCGTACACCTAAGCACTTAGCTGACCTATACAAAGCATCCTAGAAGGAGAAAGGAAAGATTGCTAAAGCAAATTTAGCTTTCCAGAATGAAGGACTCGAGTACAACCCCTCTAACATGACACATTTAGATACGTCTGATTTTTACGAAATCCCTGAAGGAAGCGGCAATATGAATGATACAGATATGATATAAATAATTGTTTGGATGAAAGTTTTTTTTTTAGTATGTGTAAGACATTTTATTTCTATGATTATTATTATTAAGTTACTGATTCTATGTACTTTTATTTGAAGTGCTATGGATATTTCTCTTTCTCACATTGATCACAAAATAAACGAAGATATTTGTCTTATGGATAGTTTAACTACTCACACCATTCTTAAAAATTAAACATATTTTACTCATCTACAAAAAAGTAAAAGTAATGTCTATATAATTTTCGGAAGTACAAATATAATGGAAGGCACCGGAAGAGCTCATCTTTTGTTACCTGAAGGAATAAAATTTATTATAAATAATGCATTATTCTCTTCGAACTCACAAAGAAATTTATTAAGTTTTAAAGATATTCGCAGAAATGGATATCATGTCGAAATAATGAGTAAAGAGAATAAAGAATTCCTTATTATCACATGCATCATTTCGGGTAGGAAAAGTATCAAAGAACAACTATCAGCCTTTACTTCCGGATTAAATTATACAAACATTCGTACTATTGAAGCAAATGCTATCATAAACCAGAAGTTTATTGATACAAATAATTTTATGATTTGGCATGACCGGTTGGGACACCGGGATCAAGTATGATGCGGAAAATTATTGAAAACTCAAATGGGCATCCACTGAAAAATCAGAAGATTTTTCAGACTAATGAATTCTCTTGTGTTGCTTGTTCTCAAGGTAAGTTGATTATTAAGCCCTCTCCATCAAAAATATGAGTTGAATCTCCGAGATTTTTGGAACGTATTCAGGGTGACATATGTGGGCCCATTCACCCTTCATGTGGAATATTTAAATATTTTATGGTACTAATTGATGCATCAACAAGGTGGTCACATGTGTGCTTATTATCGTCTCGTAACCTGGCGTTTGCGAGACTACTTGCACAAATAACTCGATTAAAAGCACAGTTCCGGATCATAATATTGACACGATCTGTTTAGATAATGCTGGGGAATTTACTTCACGTACATTTAATGATTATTGTATGTTAATTGGAATAAAAGTTGAACATCCTGTTGCTCATGTTCACACACAAAATGGTCTTGCGGAATCATTTATTAAAAGACTCCAATTGATTGCTAGACCTTTAATTATGAGAACAAATCTCCCAATTTCAGTTTGGGGGCATGCTATTTTACATGCAGCAACACTTATACGCATAAGACCCACAAGTTATCATAAATTTTCTCCCTTACAATTAGCCTCTGGAAGAGAGCCTAATATTTCGCATCTTAGGACTTTCGGGTGTGAGGTATATGTCCCTATTGCTCCACCACAACGTATAAAGATGAGTCCCCAAAAAAGATTAGAGGTATACATCGGTTATGAATCTCCCTCTATAATAAAGTATCTCGAACCTTTGACCGGTGATATGTTTACAGCAAGGTACGCTGACTATCATTTTGATGAAACAGTTTTTCCTAGATTAGGGGGAGAAAACAAGATTATCTTAAAATCAGAGGGAGAAAATAAACTGCTGGAAAAAGAAATTACATGGAATGCATCAACATTAAATATTTATGATCCTCGTACAAATCAGTGTGAACTAGAAGTTGAGAAAATAATTCAGTTACAAGGCATTGCAAATCAATTACCTGATGTATTCACTGATATAAATATAGTGACTAAGGCACACATATCAGCTGAAAATGCTCCTGCAAAGATAGAAGTCCCAGAAGGACAAATAATCAAAGTAAGTGAATCAGGACCTCACATGAAGCGAGGTAGGCTGATCGGTTCCAAAGATAAAAACCCTCGAAAAATAAAAGGGGTAAAAAGTGGAGATGCCCAAATAGAGGAAATAAAATCTCCAGAAGAGACTCCTCAAGAGACCTGTGACACGATAGATGAAACCTCAAAAGAGGACCAGGTACCTGAAAATATTGAAAGTGAAGAGATCTCAATTACTTATGTTGTCACAGGAAAGAGATGGAACCGATACCATGACACTACCGTCGACGAAAATTTTGCATATAATGTAGCGCTCGATATAATGACAGAAAATGAGGATCTTGAACCAAAATCCGTCGATGAATGTCGACGTAGAAATGATTGGCCAAAGTGGAAAGAAACAATTGAAAATGAATTGAGCTCACTTAATAAACATAAAATGTTTGGACCTGTAGTCTGAACCCCTGAAGGGACAAAACCTGTTGGTTTCAAATGGGTATTTGTGTGAAAGAGAAATGATAAAAATGAAATTGTAAGATACAAAGCACGTCTAGTTGCTCAAGGTTTTTCGCAAAAACCAGGCATTGATTATGAGGAAACATATTCTCCTGTAATGGATGGAACGACCTTTCGTTATCTTATCAGCCTTTCAGTGATTGAAAAATTAGAAATGCGTCTGATGGATGTTGTGACAACATATTTGTATGGTTCTCTTGAAAAAGATGTATATATGAGGATCCCTGAAGGATTCTGAATACCAGAAGCATCTAGACCACATTCTCGCGACCTTTACTCGATCAAGTTACAAAGGTCAATATATGGATTAAAACAGTCTGGTCGAATGTGGTACCAAAGGTTAAGCTAGTACTTGTTAATGGAATGATATATAAATGATCACATTTGTCCATGTGTATTTATAAAGATGACCGAGTCTTCATTCGTTATAGTTGCTGTGTATGTTGATGATTTAAATATAATTGGAAATCCTGAAGAGCTCCAGAAAACAGTTAATTATATTAAGGCAGAATTTGAAATAAAAGATCTTGGGAAAACAAAACTTTGTCTTGGACTACAAATTGAACATTTGAAAGATGGAATTTTTGTTCATCAATCGACATACACTGAAAAATTACTTAAATGATTTTACATGGATAAATCACATCCATTGAGTTCCCCCATGGTTGTTCGATCACTTGATAAGAAAAAGGATGTGTTCCGGTCAAAGGAGAAAAATGAAGAGGCACTCGATCCTGAAGTACCTTACCTTAGTGCTCGGTGCACTTATGTATCTTGCTAATAATACACGACCAGACATGACATTTTCTGTAAATCTATTAGCAAGACATAGTTGCGCTCCAACTCAGAGGCATTGGTATGAAGTTAAACATATTTTTCGATACCTTCGAGGCACAACTGATATGGGATTATTTTATTCTAATAAATCCAAAGCAGTGATAACTGGTTATGCAGATGCAGGATATTTATTTGATCCTGATAAAGCTCGAGCACAAACAGGTTATTTGTTCACTTATGGAGATACGGCCATCTCATGGCGATCAGTGAAACAATCTTTGGTTGCTACCTCTTCTAATCATGCAGAAATTCTTGCAATCCATGAAACTCCATGAAACTAATCGAGAATGTGTTTGGTTGAGATCAATATATCAGCATATTAGGGAGTCATGTGGCATGCATGATGACAGGAAAGTTTCGATAACAATGTTCGAAGACAATACAGCATGCATCGAGCAGTTAAAGAAAGGATATATCAAAGGCGATAATACTAAACATATATCCCCCAAATTTTTCTTCACACATGATCTTCAAGTGAATGGAAAAATTGAAGTCCAACAGATTCGCTCAAGTACAACATTGCAGATCTATTCACGAAGTCGCTACCTCCATCAATTTTTTAGAAGCATAAGATTGGCATGCGTCGACTTAAGGACTTGAACTAAATTTTCATAATCGATGTATTCTTTTTCCTTTACTAGGATTTTTTTTCAATGGATTTTTTCCTAGAAAGGTTTTAACGAGGCACGATTATCGAAAATGGACATTCAAGGGGAGTGTTGTGAATGGATGTCCCTAGAACTTTCTAGATGTTGTGAATGGATGATCCTGGAACATTTTAGGTTTAATCTTTTGATCTTTCATAAATATGAGTCCGTTGACTTCTCAAGTTCATGTATCAAGTATATCCTACACCTATAAATAGCCATTTAAATGAAGCTTGTAAACTCACTTGGAAATAATATATTCTCTCTTCTTCTCTCTTTCTCTTTTTCTCTCTTGGTGTATTTATACTATATTTATAATTTATTTATTTTTTGTTAGAGCTCGAGGCATGATTACATATTCTTTTGTTTTATACTATTTCCTAATAAATGATGTAGTGCATAGTAAAATTGTACTAATTTTTTGTTTAATATATGTGATGTCGGTAAAGAAAATCCCCCAGGGGTTATGTTGATTGTGTGCTGATAGAATGATAATATCAGTCTAGATCTCTTTCGTCTTCTACTACAACATCAACATAGTTTCGAAATTCTTTGAGTAACATTTATATTGCTTTTTCATAATGACCTTCTGGTGTTCTCACATAATTAAACCATATATATTTTTACTTGGTTGTTTTATAACTTTGATTTACGTTTTTACATTTGATAAAAACCAATTGTTTACGAAAAAGATTTATAAGTTAGACAGCAAACAAATAATTTGGGGCTTTTGACTAGAACCTCTCCAATAAATTAAAGAGAACAAACTATATGTATATGTTGAATTCCCCAGCTGCATCAAAATATATATGAGCCTAGCTCCACAAATTAAGTTACCGATGGTGAATCACCAAGCCTAAGCTCGAGATCAATCTCGTTGTCACTGCTTGAACCACCGTCCGTTCTCCGCCTCTTAATATCACCACCACCGTCAACAATATGCTCGACCGCTCTAATATTACTTGAAGGCGGAACACAAAAATTTAAACCCTCGGAAAAATCATTCCTTGATATAAGAGTCATGCATGCAGGTTTCTTCGTAACCAAATCACCTTGAATTATTCTAACCGACTCCGTATTCGAATAAATGGAAGCCAAAACATCATTAGGGTTTGAAGAATCTGAGGTACAAACTTTATAAGCTCCTTGAGTTTTTAAACAAAGAGGTTGATTTAACCTAGCTCTGTCTCTTCTATGAACATTCATGTGACCACCAAGAGCTTGCGCTGACTTGAATATTCTTTTGCAAAAACTGCAAGAATAACACCTTGGAGGCCATATGAGTCCTCCTATAGGCCCTTCTCCGGTGTCTTCCGCGAAAGCTTGTTCTTCCCATGATTGAATTGATGGTGTGGATTGTTCGAAGTGTGAAGATCTAGCAACATAATTGTTCATATGCATCAAGTATTGTGAGTATTGCTCCATTGAGGACTAAGTGAATTAATAATGGCGAAGTATGAATATTTTTAGTAGTACACGGGACAAGCTTAAAGATGTGGTAGTGAAGATGAAGACTAGCTAGAAGTTAGTATATATAATTGATGATGAGATTGTTTGAGTGCATGAAAAGATAAATAATGCAAAGTCTTTCTATTTCCTAGATTTGGAAGGTGGTGTGTGCCCTCGTTTGGATCTTTCACTGTAGTTACATCTGTCATGTGACTGATTTTGCTCATCAATCTTTGTTTCTATTGCTGGTAGCCTGTACTTTATACTTGCACTTGAGGGACCATACAAAGTAGCTCATGTAACATTCACAATGTGATTGATTTTAAAGGGACATTGCGAGACACACACATGCAGATGCACTTTAGATTGGAGGATCTTTTTGCTACGAGGGTTAGAGTGATCCCTGTGGAACATTAAGAGTAATAATTAAATATTTTGCAGGTAATAATATTTCGATTATTTCCCGTGGAAATGTATCAAATAATTAAATATTTTGGAATGATATTGGAGAATGGATAGGTTTATACCTGGCCATTCGTTCGTGTCGTATACTTTCGTGTCGTATATTTTCGTGTTTCGTGTACTTGAATGTCAAACACAAAACCGACATATTTAGCGTTCGTGTACATTCGTGTTCGTGTATTTTCGTTTCGTTTCGTGTCGTTTCGTATCGTATATGTCGTGTTAATTGAATATTAATATATTTAAAATTTAATATTAATGTTAAATTAAAATATAAGATTTTTACATAAAAAATTATAAAATATATGAAAAATATATATTTTGACCTCAATTCTAGACAATATGATGAATCATATAATATTTTTAAAAATAAGTATGCATACATTTATTATAATTCTACATATTTTTATTAAAAATTACCAGGTCATTTACTCTATCATTGCTAATGATATGAACACGCATCTCGACTAATTTCGAAGAGAATTATCATGACATTCTATCATTATGACTCTTTTTAAATCATTGCAATATATTCACGTGAAATGGGATCCAAAACTTTAAGGGGTAAGCCCCTAAAGTTCCAAAATCAACGAATTAAACTAGCACCACTAACTTAATATTACATATTCTGCAAAGCTGCCAAGTATGCTGAGTTTGAGCCTAAAGTTATTAACTTTAGTTTTTCAAGTTTTTAATATCCTGCTGAACAATCAAATTACTTTTACAAGCATGTATTTTCAGTTTAAAAAAATAGTTTTTAGTTTGTTTTGTCTAGTTGTGCCATGACTATACTCTAATCACTAACTTTAATGTAATTTTGATGAGTTGACATAATTTTATTATTGGTGAATTTTTTTGATAAACAAGGGATCATCATTAATATTATTAATGAGTCAAGAATTAATTAGAGAGTATCACACAATATTTTAATATGTGTGGAGACACATATATCGAAAAAAAGAGAGAAGGAAGTTGATTAAAATCCCCAAAAATGCAGTTGGAATCTACAAGTCTGTCGTGGATCAGTTCCTCGTAAAACCGAAGTGTTCCACTTGCGTAATGCTAATCAAAAGAAAACGTATGCATTAGGCGATTTCATAATAATAATTTCCTTGTAGTCATACTAATTGCTAAGTCAAATAATGGGTTAAATTAATCGGTAGGTGGATTTGGATTTTCCAACCACTACTTTGCATGTGTATTCATGCACATTACTCGTCGTTAACTCCTTGGCAAAACTCATAACAAACCAATTAGATTAATTTCATCTATCACTGCATGTTTACACCTTGACCATCTCAGAAAAATATATATAACAACAAAATTTTATATCTGCACAAGATTAATTATATGCAGAATGATGTTAAAAATTTAAATTTGCACATGACTAACTATATGCAAAACGATGTTATATCTTAAGACTTTGGAAACCAATGTAAAACAATACTTTGGAGTTCTTTATATTAAGTTGCAAATATTTAAAAGATCATGAATAATATTCAAATTTTCGAGCCACGGGTATTGTGAAGAAATTAAGGGGGCGTTTGGTAGAAGGTATTCAACAAAGGGAAAGGGAAAAAATTTGGGTTATTTCTTTTGTTGATGTTTGTTTAGTGAAAACAATCATTTCCTTTCCCCTTTTTTAGTTGTAGGTTTACCCTTTATTCCTCAAACTCCATTCCCCACCTCCCACTAGGTATTTGAACACCCTTTCTCACTTTTATTTTCTTATTTCAATTATAATTTAAATCTTGGACCAAAAATATACATCAGTATGCAAAATTAATTTTAAAAATTAAAAATATTTATAATTTAGTTTTTATAAATTAAAAATAATTTTGATATAAATTTATATGTTAATTTATTAAAAAAGTTAATGATGCTATTAAATAATTAAATTTGTTTATTTATTATAATGTTAATATATTATACTGTTATAATATAAATATATTTGACTATATTGAGATTGTTTAATATTAAAAAATAAAAAATAAATGTAATCATGTAAATTTTCATTCCGTTTCCGGATCTGAACCAAACACGTAAAACAATTCTGGGTCTTTACTTTCCTTTCTCTTCCTTTCCCTTTCTCGATTCCATTCCGTTTCCCCGAGATGAACCAAACGCCCCCTAAGAAGAATTTAATTGCAGTAGGTAATAGAAGAATAGTAGTAGATTAGTAATATTAGCACTATATAATGCAGTTACGTACGTGTATCTTCTTCAACCATCTTTCGATTAACTCCATATCCACCACTAAACACTACTAATACCGTAATTAACACAATGCATTATGACTAAATTAATCATGAATCCAAAAGCTATAACTGCTTGTCTATAGGAAATGACATCTGTAGCTTTCTTCAATAACAAATTCAGATGTTGACTAATCTCACATATACTTCCATTCCCATTTTTAATTCTTTTTTAATACCAGTTTTATTAGTAGTTTATTGTTAAGATCGTCGTCTTATATACTGATTAGTTCTACCTTTATTACTTGTCATCGTCCAGCAACTTGTTTGAAAAAAATACAAATTATACCCTCCTCCTCACGGAACAGCAATACAAAGTCGTGCCTAACAAATGCATGCCAGATTCTAGTGACTTCTTCGAATTTAATTTTCTTATACGAGTAATTACCCGACTTACAAAAAATTTATATGATTATAGGGGTTGATATTCTTTTTGACAAATAAAATAGAATGCATTCATTAGAATACCGAAATGCAGTAAAATCTGTTTAATAAATAAACTAAACTAATAGTCGTGTTATTTTCAGATTTCTTAACAAATAGAATAAAAATCTTAATTTGTATATTTCATTACAATTTTGTTATAGTTTACACCAAGTACTTATTACTCCCATAAATAAATACTTATTTAAGGATATTTTCATTGGATTGAAATTGGACTAATTCACGGATTAATCCAGTCGATTTATAATTTAATACAAGTATAATTTTACCTTAACAATTATGCAAACAAACATCCGGCAGTTCAATTCAAAAAGTTGGGCTGGTTGTGTAGTTTGCTGATTACTGGATTTTCATTAGCCCAATTAATTTGTGTAGTTTACCAACTTTTAAATTTTTGACAATTATGAGTGTTTGATTAAATAAAGGGCCAACAGGTGATCAATCTGGGCTACGATCGGCCCAATGGTTGTCTGGGTCAAAATAAATATGGGCCTCTTCTTTTTAAATTTTGCAGCTTTTATGAAGTAGCTCAAGTCGTGGTCGCTGTGGAAATGCTGTGTCGAGAGATAAACCGAGGGAACAAGTCACTTGCAAGCCAGCACACACAAATATACGTGTCTACTTTTTATTAGTACTCCTTGTTTATTTTATCTTATCAAATCTATTTGTGGGACCCCTAGGATTTCATCGTACAGTACATCTCCTCATTTCACTTCATGTCCCCGCACCTTCAAAAATATCGCAGTTGGACCTACACGTGTCCGCGCCTTTTTTCAGCTTCCCATCGTTGTCTATGTTTTTCTTTTTACTTTTTTTGTGCTTCCTTCTTATTTAGATTTCTCTCTCTCTTAAAAATAAAAACAGTTAAATTTGACGATGGTTACTTGTTATTATGCTATATTTATATCAAGAATTTTATAATACGATATTGAATATAAATAAGTACGTACTTTATATTATCAATCTTGTACGATAAACACATTATTATATATATATTGAATATATAACTAATTCACAAGAATATTGCTAATTCTTAAATCACATAAGTATATAAGAACTAACAATTAAATTAGGAGAAGGGTTTAAGAAAACAAAAAGAGATTGAATTTAATCTCGAGTCCAGAAAACTGTCTCCTTAAAGCAGTTTCGACCCGCACCATCCGTGTTTAGCAACCTGGTTCCCAGGATAAAACGAGATACTGGTATAATCGATAGATCGAATATACTCTCAGCGAACTTGAACTGAGCCCGAGAACTATCACCGGAATATTGGAAAAATTTAAGACTAAAGAGACCGAGAATGAAAAAGATGACTCTTATTTCTTCGACTTAATAAAACTGGTGCCCTAAGACTCTATTTATAAAGAGGGGCTTGAAAGGACTTGTTTTTCTTTTCGATGTGGTACATGGTATTTATAAGAAAAACTAAGGAATAGGTTTATGCTACCCTCGATGTGGTACAAAACCACTTTTCATATTAAAAGGTAAAAATTTTGGAACATCAGTTCTCATTCACCTTTTACTCATTTTGAGCGTGTAAATATGCATTGGAATCCCCTCGAAGAGGAGAATACGTTCCAATAAATACACACCACTAACATATAATGTGTCTCACTCATATAGAGTCTCAAAATGATTCACAACTTAGTCTAAAATACTAAGTTTGTCTAACAATCCCCCACAAATGAGATTGATGGTCCAGTAGCACTCACCACATAGACAGACAGACACGGAGCTTGACTTGGTGATAGTTCCGGCGGTCAGATATAGCATACGATAGGTGGAGAATTCTCCTTGAACCTTCGCTCGAATAAGTATATCGACTTTACTGGTAGACAGTATGACTCGATGTCCTTGAACTGTTCGACCGTTTATGTAAACGATGACATACTTATCACTATATCTTTCCTGACTCATTCAGTTCTCATGATTATGTCCATTTTGGCCCTGGAACATCGTCCTGGTTCTGCAAGAGTTTCTAAAGAACTGTGCCTCGCAATTCTCCTTTGAAGCGGCCATACTTCTCTCTTACATATGCGATCTTTATCTTATAGAGTAACCCACGTTTACTCAACCGAATATTATGTATTCAAACTTGAAATCCTTGTATTCGTCAAAGATCATTAAAAGCATAAAGTTTAACCTCGTACCTTACGGGTCTCACTGTTTCATCATCATAGAAATAGGTCAGGGGTTACCCCCACAGTTATTTGGTCATCATGATTTAGTTGTCCCATTGAACCAAGTTCGTAGGATCTCCAGTCAGCAAGGTTGGGTGTCCACCATGCCGCCGTTAAGCAATAGGCAAGGCTCATTCCTCTCGATGATTCGACAACTATCTCTCGGTCTAACTAGATTCCCTTGGCTTAAACAGATTTGCTCAGTTTAACCATCCGGTTAGTGGATCCAAACATTATCATTTAACTTTACATAGTCAATCATGATAATTCTCATTGAGAATAGTTGTTTAATGGTATTATGTTCTCATCATAGATGTGAGACATACCATTTCATACACAATAATGTGATCTCCCAATTTGCATATTGATTACACGATATATGCATATTGAAGACACATTTTACTTGTCATTTAGGAATATCCTTATAAAGTGGCTATTCAGCCTTTTAACTGCATTTATTTTATGCACCGGCCTCGTATTCCATCATGAATCGAGCTAAGTTTAGGATTTCCATGACACGGCTGCTAAGTGTGAAATGTATTCTCGAATGACTTTTAAGGTCTTAAAGTCAAATATCTAATTTACATACTATATTCACATAGTACAATTAGATATATTTCGTATTGCAGTCCAAACTCACGAGCACATATCATACACCTTAAATCTCATTGCAATCACTTCCAAGTGACCAATTTCCATTATACTCGTGCATCTACCCAGTTTACCAAATGTATAGCCTATGTCTAATTTTGTACAATTTTAAAAAGTACAACAGACTTGCAATCCTTCTTGAGAGATCCTTGTTCATCTACGCTTGGATAAATATAAATCCATTCTTGCTATGACAACTTTAGCTTTGTTGATCTCTTCAAAATTCACATCACCAACATGTGACATGTATCATCTAAAACTTTTAAAGTCACAAAGATTGTAATCTTTAAATCAAAACTTTTCAATCTCATCAAGATTTTCAAAGATTATCCTCTTGTCATTACTTCTCGTAATGATCAGATCACTCACATGCAATCAATTATGACTTGCATATCATGTGTAAATAACACATGCACACTTGTCAATTCTCTGATTTTGAATCAGTTTGACATCTCATATTAACATATTTCATATTTATGAAATAACTTTACTAGTTATTACTTAAGGCTTCACTTGTTATTGATATTACCAGCTTTTAGCGTCCCAAAAACCAGCAATTTCAGTTTGCATCATTACCGAGTTTAAGCGTCCTTAAACTGGCAATTCTTATTCACATGGCAACCAATTTTTGAGCGTCCTCAAAATGGCAACCATGTCATTTATTTGAAGTCATTATTTATCATAGCAATATCAAATTTAATATGCCATTATTTCGTGTCAATGTTGTTTCACTCAACATGATCACCGAAAATACAGATTTTCTACTCTTGCTTTATCTAGAGCAACCTTTAGGTTCACGTAAATAGATATTTCTCCAAATATCTATTTAGAAAGACCATCTCAATGTTCATTGATGCACTTTTAAATTTCACAATACGATAATTTTAGTATCATCTTAATGAACCTTATTCTCAAAACTCGAGAATATTTCATAAATTATATAAGGTCATCACTTTTGACTGTAATATTCTATTATCAGTCTGACCTTATACTTCCTTCAGACCCACATATTTTATTATCAGTCTGACCTTATACTTCCTTCAGACCCACATATATTTTCCCAATTTGAAAATTCATTTGAGTCCTAATGCTTCTATCTCGTAAGAAGATCTATATATTTTTTAAACAAGATTCTGTCAAACAGAACCACTCTCTCTATTTCTTAACATCCTTTCCCCCACAAAGGACATAGATAGAACATGCACAATCCATTTTCTAGTACACGTGCTAGAAAATCTTGATTTATTGACTCTCAGTAATAGTCAAATTTTCTCTTGATATATTCACTTGTCAAGGAATTATACGAGAAGCGCATTACTTCTATTAAATTTACGAGTTCACCTTCAAGAAAATTATCAAGACATTTGGGACTAACAATTATCCAAGTCTTTTGCTCTCTGCAGGTTCATCCTCACATTCTTCCAATAACTCGTAAGTTCATTTAGATGACTTTTAATTACAGATCTACTAAGATCTACTAGGATCTACTAGCTTATCGCATAAGCATTCCTAAACTCTGTAATAGTATTCTTACGAATCTCAAAAATTAGATTCATATATCGGATATTATTAGACTAAACCATTGTCTATGTATCCATCCAAAATATCTCAATTGATTTTGGATCTCATGCTACCAACAGAGATATTGGTATCAAGTTTCGAGATATAACTCCATTATGAAATATTAAACAATAATAATTGATGTCTTATCATCACTCAACAATGATTAAAAATTAATCACCAAATAATCAAGTTCCATCATGAAGGGTCACATTTATGTAGCCATATCATTTAATTGCATAGTAATATCATGTTATGAACTTGCAAACACGCATGTAAACTATAGCATATACGATTTTTGTATCAGTATACTAATAATTCTGAAATCAATTCAGAATTAAGAAACTCTAGCTCATATATATTATCAATCACCATGTTAATTAAACAAAACATAATAAGCTATCCATTAATAGCGAAAACATGGACAAATTATAAATTTGGGTGTAATCTACCAATTTATAATGATCAACCCGAGAGAGATGTCACCAAATATGTCCACTTGAATATAAGTTGATCATAAATCAATAATCATTAAAGCATCAATAGCCTTATAAGAAACCAATTATCCAACAACTTTGTGCTTATTTTTGCCTCGTACCTGTTATGCTTAAACAAAGCACCACTTAAAATCAAATTTATATTAATTTCAAGCACATGACAACAAGTAATCAAAGAAATTAACGCATTAAATTTAATTTAATTAATGAGGAAAATAATGGCCACTCCTATACCCATAAATAAATCCAATTTAAACAATCAAATTGACTTTTGCGTCTACTCACAAGAAAGTATGAAAATTGAAGAAAACTGCTTTAAGATTGTTATCAATCTTGTACGATAAAGACATTATTATATGTATATATATATATTGAATATATAACTAATTCACAAGAATATTGCTAATTCTTAAATCACATAAGCATATAAGAATTAACAATTAAATTAGGAGAAGGGTTTCAGAAAACAAACAGAGAATGAATTTAATCTCGAGTCCAGAAAATGCCTCCTTAAAGCAGTTTCGCCCCGCACTATCCGTGTTTAGCGACCTGGTTCCCAGGATAAAACGAGATACTAGTATAATCGATAGATCGAATATACTCTCAGCGAACTTGAACTGAGCCCGAGAACTATCACCGGAATATTGAAAAACTTTAAGACTAAAGAGACCGAGAATGAAAGAGATGACTCTTATTTCCTCGACTTAATAAAACCGGTGCCCTAAGACTCTATTTATAAAGAGAGGCTTGAAAGGACTTGTTTTTCTTTTCGGTGTGGTACATGGTATTTATAAGAAAAACTAAGGAATAGGTTTGTGCTACCCTCGATGTGGTACAAAACCACTTTTCATATTAAAAGGTAAAATTTTGGAACATCAGTTCTCATTCACCTTTTACTCATTTTGAGCGTGTAAATATGCGTTGGAATCCCCTCGAAGAGGAGAATACGTTCCAATAAATACACACCACTAACACATAATGTGTCTCACTCATATAGAGTCTCAAAATGATTCACGACTTAGTCTAAAATACTAAGTTTGTCCAACACTTTATTATTTACATGTTTTTAAAAAGTAGAAAATAGCAAATAGTTATAGTGTTGTACACGACATGTCTGAACTATAACAAAACTAAGTCAAATTGATAGACCTTGTAAATTTTAGGATAATCTAAGTTTACATTTAGTATTGTAATACTTGAGTCTGTAAAAGTGTCAATAGATTAGACTGGAATATTTTTCTATAAACAGTCTCAAGCCTAAGAATAAACTCTGAAAGAAGATCATGAAGATCATGCATCAGAGAAAGTGTGAAAAAGCTTGGAATTGAATAAATCTGTTTTGGGAAAAACATTCTAAGTCAAGAAATTTACAAGTCACGGATCAAGTCATATAGAGAAGTCATTCGAGAACTCCGTAATGACTTATCGAGAAGTCCAAAATAGTTTATGGAGAAGTCTCAGAGATATCGACAAGCCAAAATGAAGATATGAAGATTGGACATATTGACAAGTCATTTCTGTATTAGAGAACTCAGAGATATCGACAAGCCAAAATGAAGATATGAAGATTAGAGATATCGACAAGTTATTCTACATGCAAAGACTTGGAGACCTCGACAAGCCAAGCTCATTCGAGAACTCATAGATCTCGACAAGTCAAATTCATATTCGAGAACTCAGAGATCTCGACAAGTCAAGTTCACATTCGAGAACTCAGAGACCTCGATGAGTTAAAACACTTGTAGAGAATCGAGATATCTCGATAAGTCATTATACTTATCGAGATGACAGTTCTCTATAGTTTAAACTGGAGATCTCGATATAAACTTCAAGTACAGAATGCAGACCAGTTAAAGTTCCAACATTATCAATCAACAAACAAATCAATCACTGTTTTGAAAAGTCTACAAAAGCAGCTTGAGGAGTACAAGATCAAAGGCCAAGATTAACTGACAAATAAAAGTCACAAACATGCACGATTTGTAAAGATACACTAATCCAGAAATGGAAAGCTTTAGAAAAGTTAAAATAGAGTTTAGTATATGCTATTGCATGCTCTGTAAAACCTGTGTTTACTAATCTATAAAGTAAACACTGGTCCTTTGTCTTAGTATCAACATACTGATCTAGAATTTCTTGTAACTCTCTCAAGAAAAGAGCTGAGTTCTTTATCAACTAAGAACCCAAAAATTTGTAGCAAGACATACTTGATTTTAATATAAAATTAATTGAGTTTTGAAGATAATGTGTTTATGTGCATGTTTTAATATTTCTGTTAAAATACTTTATCTCTACAAATTAGATTTCTTTGTTCGTCATATCTATAACAGTTCAAAAAGCTTAAAAATAATCCAAAACACATTCACCCCCTTGTGTTGTATTCATTACCTAACAAGTGGTATCAGAGCAAAATCTGAAAGCAAACAGATTAAAGAACTTGGAAGAATGAATACACAGAAGCTCAGCAGTATCAAGATCCCTACTTTTGACAGATCTAACTACAAATTATGGAATAAGAAAATGATATTGTTCATAAGGATGGCCAACTCATTATATGTTCATATTCTCAAGAATGGCCCTTTCACCCCCACGAAAAGGGTTGAGGAATCTACAGATGGAGACATGGTCATTCCAGCACATTATGATCCTAAAGATCCCTTACAATATACTGAACCTGAAAAGGAAAAAGTGTCTCTGGATAGTGGCTTGCAACTGATTTTAATAGAGTCACTTGACAATGTGATGTACAATAACATTATCAACTCTGACACAGCCAAACAGATCTGGGAGAAAATAGATATTTTATGTGAAGGGATGGAGGAAGTTAGGTCAAACTAAAGGAGGATTTTGGTTTCTCAGTATGAGGGGTTTATGGCTAAACAAATGAAGGAACTACTAATTTTTTTGAGAGGTTCAATAAATTGATAAATGACTTGCAGCTATATGATGAAAATTATGAAGCTGAGGTGGTTAACCTAAAGTTTCTGCTAGCTATTCCTGATCATCTTGAACAAAAGATATCAGCCATTAGAGAAGGAAGAGATTTAAGCAGAATGACTTTGAAAGTTCTATATGAAATCTTGAAAACTTATGAACTTGAGATGTTGCAGAGGAGTCATTGAAAGCACACCTTGGACATGTTATTGATGGTTCCAGTGTTTTGATTGTACATGACAGATAAGAAAGTGAAGATGAGAAAAATGATCAAGTTTCAGTTATTCAAACTATGGAATAAAATAACAAAGGACCTCAGAAGCAAGTTGTGCTGGAGTTGGAGGAAGATAAATTCTACACCCTGGATGAGCTAGATGAAATGGACCAATCCATGGCTTACTTGGCTAGAAAATTTTCCTACATACGAGTCAAAAAGCTATGGTTTTTCAGAATCAAGGTACAATCTTCTAACAGTAACAATTGAAAACAAAAAGCTCAGTATAATTCAGCTAGCAAAGGTGGCAATAAAACTGGATTTATGGACAGATCAAAGATAAGGTCCATCAACTGTTATGAGTTGGGTCACTTTGCTACTGAATACAGAAAGCCAATAAAGGTGAAGAAGGATAAAGCTTACTTGGAACTAGAAGTAAAGTATGAAGCTCTCTTGAAGAAACAGTCTGAAAAAGCCTATATTACAGAAGGAAAGATTTGGGATGATACTAATGTCGATGATGAGGATGAAGAAGTTGGAAACTATGCACTTATGGCTTTTGAGCATGGAGAAGCATCCATTTCAAAATCAGAGGTACCAACTCTAACCACTATTGATTTAGATGCTAGTCAATATTAGGAGACTGTGGAAAAAATGAGTGTAGAGATGTTTCATATAGACACTAGCATAATAGCAGCTACTGAAAAGGTCAATAGGCTATCAAAGATTAATGAAAACTTGAGAGTGAGAAACAAAAATTGGATCTGTTACTTGTGGAGCTTGAGTCAGTCAAGCAAGAAAATGATTATCTGAAAAACAAGCTGAAGTGTGCTGCTGAAATTGAAGCTGTGTTGAGAGAGAAGCTGGAAAAGAATGAAATAAAGTTGAAGTCTTTCAGGAATGCATATAAGTTGGTTGGTCAGTACCATGAGAAACACAAGCCATATGCTAACATAGCTATTGGTCTTGATTATGATGCTTTGAACAGCAACAAGAAAGCTGTAGGTGATAAAGGAAAAGCAACTGAAAATAATGATGTCCCAGCTATGCTGAGAAAGGTTGGTTCACCAATGTTCAAAACATGTGAAGTAGACTTTAGTGAAGAAGAATTGATCATAAATCAAGAAATTGATGATGAAGATAATGAAAAGAAAATTGCAGGAACAACTCCAATTTCCAAAGTTGAAAAGAAGCTCATGATCAACCAAGATTCCAAGACACCTATCAAGGAAGTGAAAACTGAATATGCAAGGAAGAAGAAGAAGAAGAAGAAGAAGAAGAAGAAGAAGAAGAAGAAGAAGAAGAAGAAGAATAGAAATGGGAAGATTGGGATAAACAAAAGCAACAATTTTTCTTTTGTTGCAGATGCCCCAAGAAAATAATGTCAGAAATGTGGCTCTGTGAAACATCTAACTCACCTTTGTAAAAAGGTTGTTAGCAAGATAGTACAAGGAGCATGCAAGTACAATGAAGCAAATGCAAATGATCCCTACTCATTCTGTAACAAGTTTGACTTCATTCCTTACAACTTGAAAGTGATGAGAGTTGCCATAGGCTAAGAGTATACCTCAAATAAGTGAATATTGGGTCTGCATCAAAAAGGGAGAATGCAAAACAGTCCATGCACACTATTCTTTCTGAATCAACTCATTCTAATTCTGCACATTCTGTAAATAAGAAGAAAGTACCCAATAATGTTTGGGTTGCTAAACACACTTAATCCTTATTGTGTGCAGGGCAAAAGGAAGAAAGTCATATAGATCATAGAAAGTGGATGCCCAAGACATATGACAGGTGATATGGCCCTGCTGTCACAAATTTGAGGAGAAGGCTGGCCCATTAGTGACTTTTGAAGACAACAACAAAGGTTTCACAATGGGATATGGTAAACTAATTTCTGGAAATATTTTCATTGAAGATGTAGCACTGGTATCTGGTCTTAAAGTAACTCTTCTTAGTGTCAGTCAGTTTGTAGACAAAGGATTCAAGGTCTCATTTGACAAAGGAGAATGCACTTTTATCAGCAAAAAGACTGGTGAAGTTGTTTTGAAAGGAGCAAGGAAGGGAAACTTATTTGTTGCAGACTTGGACTCAGCAAATGAGGATGGAATTTGTTATTTCTATACCAAGGTATCTGTAGAGCAAAGCAAGCTATGGCATAAGAAGCTGTCTCACTTGAATTTTAAAGCAATAAACACTCTAGTCAAGAAGGAGTTAGTAAGAGATATGTCAAACCTGGAGTTTGCTCAAGATAAAGTTTGTGATGCTCGTCAAAAAGGAAAAATGAAGAGATCAAGTCACAAGAGTAAAGCTGTGAACTCCATAAGTGCACCTTTGTAACTTATTCACATGGATTTATTTGGTCCATTTAATGTCCTGTCAATTTCAAGAAAGAAATATGCACTTGTGATGGTGGATGACTACTCATGATATACATGGATAGGGTTTATGCATTCTAAAGATGAAACTCCACACATCATAATTGAACACATCAAGAAGATTGAGAAGCAGGATGAAGATTAGAATTGTGTGAAAAGATTGAAGAGTGATAATAGAACAAAATTCAGGAATGCAATCTTAACTGAATTCTGCAAGGACAAGTGCATTGTTCAAGAATTCTCCGCTGCTAGAATACCTCAACAAAATGGGGTAGTTGAGAGAAAGAATAGAACTCTAGTAGAGGCTGCTAGAACAATACTGCAAGATGCCAAGTTGCCAACAAGTTTTTGGGAATAAGCTGTGAACACTGCATGCTACACTCAAAATAGATATCTTATTAACAAGAATCTTGGCAAATCACCCTACTCAATATTGTCTAAAAGGAAGCCTAATGTGAAGAATCTTCATGTGTTTGGAAGCAAGTGTTATGTTTTGAAGGACAATTCTAAATATGTGGGAAAAATTGACTCTAAAGTTTTTGAGACAATATTTCTGGGATATTCATTGGAGAAAACTGCATACAAAGTTTATGTGATTGAATAGAAGAAAATTATGGAAAGCATAGATGTTACTTTTGATGATGACAAATGTTCAGGTTTGGAATGCCTTGGTGAAAATTAATTTGAAGCCCTAAAGTTTGAAAATCTCAACATTGATAGTGATTCTGATGATGAAGCTGAAGTCGCCACAAATCACAAAATAGATGAAGAGTCAACTGAACAAGTGAATCATGAGAATGGAAGCTCGTCTCAAACACCTGAATTTGGTAGCCCAAACTCAGGGGGAGAAAGAGGAGAAAATTCTGGAAGTCATGCCAATGATGAAGAAGAAGCAGAAAATATAAGTCAGCAAACTCACACAAGGAAATGGGATAGGATTCACAATGTAGATGTAATTATTGGTGATCCCAATGCTGGAGTGAGGACTAGAAGTGCAACTGCAAATGAATATCTTCATGCATGTTTTCTTTCACAAATGGAGACAAAGAAAACTGAAGAAGCTCTACTTGAGCCTGATTGAATATCAGCTATGCAAGAGGAGCTAAATCAGTTTAAAAGGAACAAAGTTTAGGAACTGCTTCCTGTACTAAAGAATAGAAGTGTAATTGGAATAAAGTGGGTATACATGAACAAGATGGATGAAAAAGGAATTGTCACCAGAAACAAAGTAAGGTTGGTTGCAAAAGGCTACTCACAGGAGGAAGGGAGTGACTATGATAAAACTTTTGATCCAGGTGCAAGACTTGAATCAATAAGGATCTTTCTTGTATTTGTTGCACACTCAAATTTTAAAGTATATCAAATGGATGTCAAAGTGCTTTCCTTCCTTAATGGTGAGCTAGAAGAAGTAGTTTATGTGCAACAACCACCTGGCCTTGAAGATCTTGAATATCCAAATTTTGTATACAAGCTACTCAAGGCTCCCTATGGACTAAAACAAGCACCTAGAGCTTGGTATGACACACTGTCAGAATTTTTAATTAAACATGGTACTATTGACAAAACTCTCTTCTACAAGAAGCATGGTGATGATATGATCCTAGTTCAGATATAGGTAAATGACATTTTATTTGGTTCTACAAATGAAAAGCTTTGTCAAAGATTCTCTAAGCTTATGCAGAGTGAATATGAAATGAGTATGATGGGGAATTGAGTTACTTTCTTCGACTTCAAGTCATTCAAAGAAGTGATGGAATCTTCTTCAGCCAAACTAAGTATGTCAAGGATTTATTGAAAAAGTTTGGTATGGTTGATTGTTCACCTGCATCTACTGTTGGGTTCCGAAGGCATAAAACGCAGCGTATAAACGTAAATAAAACAAAAAAAATTCGAAACCCAAAACAGGATCCATGTATAATTATGGGCAGATTATGGAGATAACGAATCATACCTTTCAAGAGCTTAACTTTCACGAACTCAACGGAGATCCTAGCTATCACGCTTTGTGTCTACCTCTCGGAGAAACACCTCTATGGTATCCACACGAGCACCTTCAAGAACGTCTCACGAACTTGACTACGGAATGGATGTACTAGCCTCCTTCTTGACGATCTGAATTGCCTCTGCCTCTCTTTGCTGCTAGGGTTTTCTCAAAAACGTACAAGCCTCTTTAACCTATCATTATGTATTTATAATGGCTGATTAAAAAGGCCCATAACAACAAAGCCCAACCCTAGTAGGTATTGGATTAAATAATAAAAACGAATTTCTATTATTTAATTAATAACTAAGTCATACTTACTTATTATGGGCAAAAAAATTCCTTTTAATTTGAATTTATATTATCTCAATTAAGTCTTACTTAATTATAATAAAATTCAAATAATCATCAATTAATTTAAATCCATAATTTAAATTAACTATTCCATTAAGTGCTCTATTTGTGCGACCCTATAGGCTATTATTTAATTGGCAATAATTTTATTCTCTAATAAAATTATAAACAATGAGCGGTATCTAGTAATACATCATTGTTACCCAATTAAACAATAATTAAATCGTGATTAGATAAAACCTTTCGTGATTAATGTTTTTCATGTAATATAATCCCTTTAACCATACATATTATAGATTAAACTCGAGGCATGTATTTAGTCATCCTCTTCAATATTTAATCCGGGTTTACTTGATCCATGAGTAGATTATCAAGACAAATCATTATTTGAGCATGGCCATGCTTTTATAATCTCACTCAATCAAGAGGCCAATAATATCTCTCCTAATTATAGGAGGGTTAAATCCTTTATCTATCATTCATATTTCTCATACGACTCATGATATACCCGATGTCCACTTTTATCATCACCCGATTAAAAGTAACTTTTAATGTAGTCAAAGTATATTAATCCTCGTATAGAAATATAATGATTTCAAGTCAAAGGATCGTTACACCATTATCACTGTGAGTCTTTCTTATGACTTTATTAAACATGAAGAATCTCACTGTGGGTTTGTCCAGTATCATGTACTCTCACATGTACCTATGTATTGACTTTAGTATCCCCATACTTATAACCAATGAGATGTGGTTATCTTGTCAAACAACATACTAGTCTATTTATGTATTATTATTGTCCTATATAATAATACTCGACTAGGGACCTTTAAGAATATGATATATTATATAATCTCAAGTTCAAGTCATGTACTTAAACTATACAATTTGTATCATGATTCTAAGGACATTTATTATGCTAACAAAATATAGCAGTAATTAAGGTCATAATAAATACATTTATTGAATGATCAACTGACATAAAGATTTAAAAGAATAATGTATTGCCTCTAGGGCACCTACACTAACATCTACACCTATGTCTACAGTTACAAAGTTAGATGAAGATAAAAAAGGGAAAAAGGGTAGATATCCAAGCTATAGAGGAATAATTGGATCTTTGTTGTACTTAACTACAAGTACAACAGACATCATGTTTGCTACATGTTTGTGTGCAAGATTTTAAGCCAATCCAAAGGAATCACATTTGAGGGTTGTGAAGATAATTTTAGATATCTAAAGGGGACTCCAAACTTGGGATTATGGTATCCTAAGGGAACATGTTTTGAAGTTGTTGGATATACAGATGCAGATTTTGATGAATGCAGGGTTGAACAGAAAGAGTACGAGTAGAAGCTATAAATTTCTAGGACAAAGACTTGTCTCCTGGTATAGCAAGAAGCAACAATCTGTGTTAACGTCTACAGCAAAGGTCGAAAACATAGTTGCAAGTAGGGCAGAGCAAAAAAATCGAAATGAAACCGAAACCAAACCGAAATCGGTTAAAACCGACTAAAATTGAACCGATTAAAACCGAACCGAATTAAAACCGAGAAACTGAAAAACCGAACCATTACTAATAGTCTGAATCCGGTTTTGGTGTTAAACCGAACTGAAAAAACTGAAACTGAACCGATTATTATAATATATTAATAAATAAAAAATATAATATATATATATATATCATTAAAATATAAATATAAATTTAGGAGGTGCACCAAAGTCCATACTTGGTTTTCGTACATGGAATCTATCTCGGATTTCATGGCTTCAAGCCATCTCTTAGAGTCTGGACTGTTCATAGCATCTTGGTATGTGAGAGGCTCATCTTCATCTATGAGTATCAAATCACCACACTGAGTCATGAGAAATCCATATCTCTCTGGATCATGGCGAAATCTACCAGATCTACGAACAACCTGTGTTTGTTGAGCATTATCATTATTCTGCTCTTGTTCCACTTCAGGTTCAATGCTATTTTGCGGTTCTCGATCTTCATCGAGATCTATAGTTCTCCCACTGTTTCTTTTGGAAACAAAATCTCTTTCCATGAAGACAACATCTCGAGCAATAAACACTTTCTGCTGAGAAGGATTATAAAAATAATACGCCTTTGTTTCATTAGGGTATCCTACAAAAATGCACTCTTCGGATTTAGGTCCAAGCTTGTCAGATTCTTGACGTTTCACAAATGCCTTACATCCCCAAACTTTCATAAAGTTCATGCCTGACCGTTTCTCCTTCCATATCTCATATGGAGTCTTTTGAACCTTCTTAGTAGGAACACGGTTAAGTGTGAAAGCCGCTGTTTCTAGAGCGTAACCCCAGAAACTAATTGGAAGATCTGCATGACTCATCATCGATCGCACCATGTCCAACAAGGTGCGATTTCTCCTCTCTGAAACTCCATTCCATTGAGGTGTTCCTGGCGGAGTGAGTTATGATACAATACCACACTCCTTCAAATACTCTCTAAATTCGGTGCTTAAGTATTCACCCCCACGATCGGATCGTAAGATCTTAATACTTGCATCTCTGCCAATTTGCTTCTCTACTTCAACCTTGTATTCTTTAAATTTTTCAAAAGAATCGGATTTGTTCTTCATAAGATATACATATCCATATCTACTGAAATCATCAGTAAATGTTATGAAGTAGTAGTAGCCTCCTCTAGCCATTACACGCATTGGGCCACATACATCACTATGTATTAGCTCCAGACGTTTAGTGGCCCTTTGACCCTTACCAGTGAAAGGGGCTTTAGTCATCTTACCAAGCAAACAAGATTCGCATTCTTGGTATGATTCAAAATCAAACTTATCCAAGTATCCATCCTTATGTAATTTGGATATGCGTTTCTCATTTATGTGGCCTAGACGACAATGCCAGAGGTATGTTTGATTTGAGTCATTCATTTTAAGTCGTTTATTTTCTATATTACAGACAGGGTTATCTAAATCAAGAAAATATAAACCATTAAATAAACGCGCAACACCATAGGTTAAATCATTCAAAGCAAAAGAGCAATTGTTGTTCTTTATTGTAAACGAAAAACCTTTCTTGTCCAAACAAGAAACAGAAATAATGTTTCTGTGAATCGCAGGCACGTAAAAACAGTCTTCTAGTTCTAAAAAAAGCCCAGAGGGCATAGATAAATAATAAGTCCATACAGCTAAAGCAGCAACTTTTGCTCTATTGCCTACTCTTAAGTCCACTTCTCCCTTAGCCAAAGTTCTACTTCTCTGCAGGCCCTGTACATTTATACAAATGTGAGAAGCACATCCAGTATCAAATACCCAAGATGTAGAAATAGACAAATTGACTTCTATAACATAAATACCTGATCCAAAAATCTGAACTGCTTTCGTTTTCTTCAGATCCTCCAAGTAAATTGGACAGTTTCTCTTCCAGTGACCATCTTTCTTACAGTAGTGACATTCACCCTTGGCCACACCACCTTTAGGCTTTAAAGCCTGTTTGGGACCTGACTTTGGCTTGGGTGTAGAATCAGATCCAATCTTCTTCTTACCCTTCCATTTGCCCTTCCCTTTGGCCTTACCTTTATTTCTCACCATCAGTATGGGAGCAGGTTCAGCTGTCTTCATGTTGGTCTCATATGTTCTCAACATATGCAACAATTCAGTAGGTGTTTTGTCAAATTCATTCATATTGTAGTTCACAACAAACTGAGTGAATTTGTTGTTCAAAGAATTCATGATTAGGTCAATACCAGTTTCCGGACCAATCGGGAAACCCAAAGTTTCAAGGTACTCAATGTAACCAATCATCTTCAGAACATGTGGGCCAACCGGTTCACTCGCCCCTTGTTTGCAATTAAAAAGTGACTTACTCATGTTGAACCTTTCTTGACGAGTTTGGATTGCAAACATGCTTTGCAAGTGCTCATTGATAGTATATGCATCCATATGCACATGCTGTCTTTGAAGCTCAGCACTCATAGTTGCCAACATAAGACATGCAACATCATTTGCATCATTATCATCCCTTGTGCGTGCTGCTCGTTCATCAGCAGTAGCACCCTCGGGAAGGGGGCCTGGAGGAGGAATATCAATGACATGAAGCTAGCGCTCCTGCCTGAGGACAATCCTCAAATTCCTCTGCCAGTCTAGGAAGTTGTTTCCTCCTGTCAGCTTGTCCTTCTCAAGGACTGAACGTACGGATAGTGTGTTTGTGTTGTTTGCCATTACTCAATATCTACAATAATAAAAGCGCAAAATAAACATTAGATTGTCTGAGTTAAAATTTTATGTTCATATGATTATGATATATTCATAATATATCTCCCACTATTTTTTTATCAAATTAATAGCCCTAACTATTAATTCGGAAAGTATATCCCATAAATCTTTCTAGTGAGCCAAGATCCATATTTCGTCATGTTCTAAGTCAACCACTGGTATCCTTAAAACATGATTATTTAGGTAGACAACAGTTGTCAATTATATCATATATAATTCTTGGATAATTTGGTGAACAACAATTGATCTTATCTATCTAATAGATTTTTAACCAAACTCTATGCTTCTAAGTTCATAATAGTTGAATATAACCGTTTATATTCACCTTATTATGATGACTCAGTTAAGTTCGACCCAATGATACAACGTCCGAATATAACCGTTTTTATTCGTCGCATTTCACCACGATAGATAGGAGTCCCCTGCCACTGACAGCCCTTCCCCTTATCGATCTAGGATTTAATGAGTGTTCATTCATTGGAAAGCATCTGATTAAAACTTAATATTTTTACTTAGGGATTTTTAATTTAGAACGATCATAATCCCATCATAATGAGATTCCCAATTTTTCCTTGAATAAAATACTTCAAATCAATACTCGTCAATGGTTTGATTTCCAGGTAGTGGAGGAGTCACATCGGTCTCGCTTAAAACCCACAGTCTTACAAGTTCTATGAACTCGTTGTTGACAAAATCGCTCCATGTCAGAAAAGAAAATTCGTATTTTATTCCGTGTTTCATAAACACGAGAATCTCATGATCGTTTGTTAATTTTAAATCTTGAGTCGTTACAGATTTTATCTTGTTTAAAGGCATGGCATGGGTGATGTATCTAATACATACATGCATCATTAATCTAATTAAAACATGCATTTTCTACTCTACACATACTATTTATACATCATATGAAAAGTGCGTAAAGTAAACGTGCAATAGTTATGGCCCAATCCTATGTGATCTTTTCAGGCTAATGAAAAGATCAAGGGCAATATATGGTGTAAAAATAACTATTACATATGTCTTCTCTATTGCTTCCATTGTCTCCTTGGCTTCCATTGGATTCCTCCTCTTTCCCTTGTCCTTCTTGGATGTTACATTAAGAATTATACTAATGAACTTACAAAAGAACTCGAGTTACATTCGAGATAAAACAAATACAAATAGAAAACGACATGCAAGTCGTATTTATTACAAACCAAAAGAATAAACCATTACAACTAAGGTCTTAAGGCCATAACTATGCACCATGCTCAAGTAACCATTAAAGAACATGTTAGATCATATAAAGATGTCATACTATTTATCACTTATCATGATCCAATCAAGAATAATAAATAAGTAAAGCATATGTCATAAGCATAAATTAAAAACGAAACCCTAAGCACGCGGATCGACCTCCGCGGTGAGGTCGCTGGGGGGTTCGGGGGGGCAGCGAGCCCCTTGATGGCGGAAATTTTTGCAAAATCAAGTATCAGAAGACTAGCAAAACATGTATCATAATACTATTCCAGAAGCATGTATCAGTATACACACGATCCATATCCCAGTTACCAAAAACATGTATCAGTATACATATTTTAAGAGATCGCATACATATGAGTTATGGCAGATCTTAAACATACTAGTATCATCATATAGATCATTAACAGATTCATCATATCATTCATATAACATAACTGTTATCATGACAGACTCATATAACATAACTGTTATCATGGCAGACTCATCACACATGCATACTTGTAAAAATATAGTAAACACGTAACCAAATCAGCCCCTTATACACGTAGCTCTGATGCCATTGTTGGGTTCCGAAGGCATAAAACGCAGCGTATAAACGTAAATAAAACAAAAAAAATTCAAAACCCAAAATAGGATCCATGTATAATTATGGGCAGATTATGGAGATAACGAATCATACCTTTCAAGAGCTTCACTTTCACGAACTCAACGGAGATCCTAGCTATCACGCTTTGTGTCTACCTCTCGGAGAAACACCTCTATGGTATCCACACGAGCACCTTCAAGAACGTCTCATGAACTTGACTACGGAATGGATGTACTAGCCTCCTTTATTGACGATCTGAATTGCCTCTGCCTCTCTTTGCTGCTAGGGTTTTCTCAAAAACGTACAAGCCTCTTTAACCTATCATTATGTATTTATAATGGCTGATTAAAAAGGCCCATAATAACAAAGCCCAACCCTAGTAGGTATTGGATTAAATAATAAAAATGAATTTCTATTATTTAATTAATAACTAAGTCATACTTACTTATTATGGGCAAAAACATTCCTTTTAATTTGAATTTATATTATCTCAATTAAGTCTTACTTAATTATAATAAAATTCAAATAATCATCAATTAATTTAAATCCATAATTTAAATTAACTATTCCATTAAGTGCTCTATTTGTGCGACCCTATAGGCTATTATTTAATTGGCAATAATTTTATTCTCTAATAAAATTATAAACAATGAGCGGGATCTAGTAATACATCATTGTTACCCAATTAAACAATAATTAAATCATGATTAGATAAAACCTTTCGTGATTAATGTTTTTCATGTAATATAATCCCTTTAACCATACATATTATAGATTGAACTCGAGGCATGTATTTAGTCATCCTCTTCAACATTTAATCCGGGTTTACTTGATCCATGAGTAGATTATCAAGACAAATCATTATTTGAGCATGGCCATGCTTTTATAATCTCACTCAATCAAGAGGCCAATAATATCTCTCCTAATTATAGGAGGGTTAAATCCTTTATCTATCATTCATATTTCTCATACGACTCATGATATACCCAATGTCCACTTTTATCATCACCCGATTAAAAGTAACTTTTAATGTAGTCAAAGTATATTAATCCTCGTATAGAAATATAATGATTTCAAGTCAAAGGATCGTTACACCATTATCACTGTGAGTCTTTCTTATGACTTTATTAAACATGAAGAATCTCACTGTGGGTTTGTCCAGTACCATGTACTCTCACATGTACCTATATATTGACTTTAGTATCCCCATACTTATAACCAATGAGATGTGGTTATCTTGTCAAACAACATACTAGTCTATTTATGTATTATTATTGTCCTATATAATAATACTCGACTAGGGACCTTTAAGAATATGATATATTATATAATCTCAAGTTCAAGTCATGTACTTAAACTATACAATTTGTATCATGATTCTAAGGACATTTATTATGCTAACAAAATATCGCAGTAATTAAGGTCATAATAAATACATTTATTGAATGATCAACTGACATAAAGATTTAAAATAATAATGTATTGCCTCTAGGGCACCTACACTAACATCTACACCTATGTCTACAGTTACAAAGTTAGATGAAGATAAAAAAGGGAAAAAGTGTAGATATCCAAGCTATAGAGGAATGATTGGATCTTTGTTGTACTTAACTACAAGTACAACAGACATCATGTTTGCTACATGTTTGTGTGCAAGATTTTAAGCCAATCAAAAGGAATCACATTTGAGGGTTGTGAAGATAATTTTCAGATATCTAAAGGGGACTCCAAACTTGGGATTATGGTATCCTAAGGGAACATGTTTTGAAGTTGTTGGATATACAGATGCAGATTTTGATGAATGCAGGGTTGAACAGAAAGAGTACGAGTAGAAGCTATCAATTTCTAGGACAAAGACTTGTCTCCTGGTATAGCAAGAAACAACAATCTGTGTTAACGTCTACAGCAAAGGTCGAATACATAGTTGCAAGTAGGGCAGAGCAAAAAAATCGAAATGAAACCGAAACCGAACCGAAATCGGTTAAAACCGACTAAAATTGAACCGATTAAAACCGAACCGAATTAAAACCGAGAAACTGAAAAACCGAACCATTACTAATAGTCTAAATCCGGTTTTGGTGTTAAACCGAACTGAAAAAACTGAAACTGAACCGATTATTATAATATATTAATAAATAAAAAATATAATATATATATATCATTAAAATATAAATATAAATTTAGGAGGTGCACCTAGGTTGAAAACTACATATTTACAAAGACCGTTATCAATTTTTAAGGTCATTAAAATGTTTTAGGTTGTCAGGATGTTAGAAGCCCTTGCGTTATCTATTACTCCCTTTGTTCAGCAATTCTTGAGAGTCTATGTACTACAATTAGTCTATTATTGTGTCCTTAAACTATATCTGTCAGTAAAAATTCAGATAATGTGGTTGGCTTTTTTAATTAAGCAAATTTTTTTATTCAAGTTATAATTATTTTTATTTTGCCGGTTTTAAAAACCGAAACCGAAAAATTATAACTGAACCGGGACTTTTGAAACCGAAACCGAAACCGGTAATTCAGTTGTGGTTGTGGTTTTTTATTTTTAAAACTGAAGATCTTCGATTCCGGTTTATACAAAAATCGAACCGAACCGAACTGTGCTCTCCCCTAGTTGCAGGAAGTTGTTGTGCTCAAGTGCTTTAGATTAGAAATCAACTATTGGATCATGGTCTAGTGTTGAGCAAAATTCCTATCATGTGTGATAACACTAGTGTTATATCTATTGTGACTAATCCAGTTAACCACTCTTGAACAAAGCGCATTGATATAAGGTATAATTTTATTAGAGAAAATGCTGCCAATGGTACCATTAAGCTAATTTTTTTCCAGCCGAAAAACAGTTAACTGATAGTTTTACTAAACCTTTGGATGAAGCAACTTTCACCAGACTTATTGGTGAAATTGGAATTTTAAATTCTTTATCCTAAGGCCAGAATTCAGCTAAAGTATTGCAGGAGATTAATTTCTAGTGAATCAAAATTAATTTGATTAAAATTGGAAATTAACTAGAATATGAATTATAAATATTTCAGAAATCTCTGCATATTTATTTTTCAAAATTTAAAATTTAGCTTGGAATTTTTCAATTCTAAGAAAACTGCCAAAATATTGTTTTGCATTTTTAATATGTAAAATTAGCACAAGGCAGAATCAAAGTGATCAAAAGTATATAAAGAACTGAGTTCTCGATAAGTCTAATTGACTTATCGACAAGTCATTTTAATACTTCTCGAGTGAGTTCTCGATAAGTCAATTTTCTGACTTCTTGAGGGACTTCTCGATAAGCTTTATTATGACTAATCGATAAGTCATTTTAGAGTTCTCTATAAGTGTTAATTCACAGAGTTCAACATGAGTTATGGACAACAGCTGTAGTGAGGATATTTATGCATGAGGGTGACTTGCTAAATTGGAGGCCAACAGATAGAGTTCAATGAGCAAGATGTGAATGCAGCTTTGGGCATACAAATTGAGCATATAGTGAAGGTTCCTAGTCAACAGGAACTCTATGAGTTTATGGATTTTGTCAACTACAGTGAGAAGATCAATCTAGCCAGTCTCAATAAGAAACATTTAAGGAGAGAGTGGTCTTTCTTTTTTGGCTCAATTATTAAGGCTTTTACCTACAGAAATAAAGGATATGACAACATATCAAGTGTTGTGCAGAAGCTGGTGTATTCCATAGCCCACAATAGACAACTGAATGTGGGTTTGCTAATTCTTGAAGAACTAAGCACCAGGCTCACAATGCCACTAGTTGCAAGAGGTAAGGAAATATTCTTTTCTAGGTTTATTATATCCACTTTAAATCATAAGGGTAAGGACATACATTTACTAAATGGTATTAACAGCTCATTAATAGGCAAATGTAAGCAAGTATCCAAAATTCCATTTGGATCACTTACTACAAAGAACAAAGTACCTGTAAGTCTTAGGATCACTCCCTTTATGTTGAAGAGATTCAAAACTTACCCTTTTTCTCAATGCCTGATATGAGGTCTCAAATAAAATCAACTTCTAATGCAGCAATAGTCCCTGAACCTGTGGAAGAACAAACACAGGAAAACCAACAGGGACCTACCAATGTTGAGACCCTTTCTTCTGTACCATTTGAAGCTAGGAAACGAACCACTCCAACCTCTCAAATGGGTGGAGTGAGTAAAAAGAAGAGAAATCAAGCAACCTTGTCAATTATAAATGAGAGGGGTGAGGAACAAATAGAACCCGAGTCATCATTGGTAAAAAAGACAAAGAAGGCTTAACAATCTGAGCTGGCCACTCAAACCACCTATGCATCCTCTCAAAAGGGTGTAGTTGTAAAAGAGGGACAAAAACAAACTCTAAGGGCATCCTCTCAACAGAGTGTCTCTATTGAAAAGAGCATTATCCCTAGTGTATCCTGTACAGAGTCTGCACAAACACTTGAACAAATTCAAGTGTATGAAAGGAGATATAAGGATGACACACACAAGGAGAGCACATCTCTTGAAGCTCCCTCAGTCACTCAGGGGGAGCTGCCAAAACTCAATTCTTACATTCAAAATCTTATTTCTAAAATTTCTTCTTCCTACAATGAAACTCTTGAATCTGGTTCTCAAGAGTTTCCAACATCAAGTGACATGGTTCAAAAAACTGTGTTCACCACCTATGAACAATATTTAGTTGGTGAGAGGCTACATGTTGTGGTAGACATTGATGACACCAACACAAACACAGGGTTATCATCAGTTTTCAATGAAGACCCTGTGCTAGATACAAATGAACCTTTATGTGCAAATCAACCTTCACAAATTGTTAGGTTTGAGGGTAGTAGTCCTGAGGGGGAGCTATTTAAATCCTCTCCAATTCAATTGGAGTTTCCTCTTGTGGGAACAACTTCCCTCAAAACCCTAGCTGAGATTGCACTCACAGTTGAAGCTAGGAGTTCAATTTCCAATGATCCTGCTATGGGGGAGGCAAGTACAACACTTTCAAGTGACAGTCTTTGGAAAGAAACACAAGGATTTGAGGCTAGATTACTTGACAGTAACCTAGCTTACTCCCCTCCAATTCAAATGGAGGTTCCCACTACAAGTGTGGAACAACAAACTGTCATAACCACAACTCAGGATGTGAGTCAAACTATGACATCTGTCACATGTGGTCCTAGTGATGCACTTCCATCAACTTCAAACTCTTCACAACAAACATCTCACCCCATCCAACAGTGGCTTCAAAATGCTCAAGCTCAACCAAGCACTGTGGATGAATTTCTTGTTGATCAAATTTCTGGTCTAGCCAACATCTCACAGCATCTTCTTACCTCAGATATGAGCAACCAAGACTATCAAGCTATTCTACTAACCTACAATGAAGAATTTGAAAAGCAGAAGCAGAAAATAGTTAATGAAGTTGAGTAAAATGGGAATGTAGATGCTTAGTTATCTAAGGACTTCATTTTGGAGATGGATCAGGTCTTGGCTAGGTTTAAAGATGAATATGTCACCATATTGGGAATTAATGCCAAGGACCTGACTCCTCAAGAGGTTTATGATGCAGTTAATGAAGTGTACAAGGCTCAACTCAAAGCTTTTCACCTATTTGGTAAAGCTCTAGAATTAATATTGACTGGTCATCAAGACAATATTAGAAAGCTGGTGAGAGAGAAGATAAAAGAGATTATTCCTTCTCAATATTTTGATGACCAAATGGCAAGATTTGATCTAACTTCTGTTGATAAAAATGTCAAAAATCTCAGACAGTCTTTTGTAGCTTTGCATGAGGTGGTTCAACAGCATATTGCTAATTCAAATGATACAAATCTCAAATTGAACCACCTTCATCAAAGTAGGTATGAGCCTTCTGCATTGCTCATGGAAGGAATCAAAGAGGTTGTGCAAGCTATTTTTGGCACCTCAGTACCTTCAAGATCTTAACCACAATCTGCCACTTCATCAAATCTCCAATTGCAAGCTCTCCAATAACAAGTTTCAACTCTGCAATCTTCCAATGATTCACTCACAGCTCAAGTGCAAGCTCTCACTTCTCTGGTGCAGAGTCAACAGGCTGATATCCAGACCTTGGTGAACTCCCACAAGCATTTACAAATGTAAAATTTTGTGGTTTTAGGAGCCATCATGGGCAAACTCAACATTCCATTGTCTGCACTTCCTGAGGCTATGAGGCCAAAAATACCAACTCCCCTACTCATGCCTGTCAACAAGACTAATGGGAAAATAGAAGCTAAGATTCGACAATCCAAGGATGCTGGTAAATCAAAGAAGACTGGTAAATTGACATCAACTCACATTGGTCAAAACTCTTCAAAAGCTCAATTATCTTAAGATGTTGGGAAAGACAGACTTATAAAAGCTGCAGAAGGACCCTGTCAAGATCAAGAATTTAATGAACTTCTGTCAGTTTTAAGAGCGTCTCTTCACAAAAGCTATGTAACCTACAAAAGAGCATTAGCCAACAACATCAACTTTATTAGAGTGGTGATTGTCAAAGTTGATAATTTTCTGGAGAAAAGGGTTTTTGCAAATGTGAATGACTGTGGCTTGGACAGATGTTTACAGGTGTCTCTCTCCAATCTTCAAAAATTGAGAGCATCTGATCTGGGATGTAATGATTGATAAAGTGCATACATTAATTCCAGAGGATACCCAATTGCTAAAGGAAATCAAGAATGCTCAGATAGATGCTTTTCCTGAAGCCTATCTTTATCCAAGCAAAGGGGTTGCCTACATCTGTTCAAAATCCAGAAAATGCAGATTCTTCACAGTGCCAAAGAATTATGTAAGAAGTAATGGAAAATTGATAATGACTCTTGAATCTGATCTCAAGGCCAAGGCAAACAAGTTACCTGAAGATGAGGAGATGATCAGAATCTTGAGAAGATATCTTCAAAATACAGAAACCACGTTTCCAACTTCACAATACAACTTAAAGGATGACAAAGATGATGATGAGCAGAAGCAAGATGATCAACCACCTTCTGGCTCAAATCCAAGTCAAACTTCTAAAGCAACTGGTGGCAAAGAGAAGAAACAAGATAAGAAGAAGAGTGATGAAAGAAGAAAGAAGAAAGATGGCTCAGAATCACAAAAATAAACCCTACAAATCCAAATCAATCAAGCTCAACCTACTAAGCCAACAAACTCAAACACAAAACTACCCCATACCTCTAAACCCAAATTCGTGTACAACCAAACTGCCAACACCTTACTGAAAATACCAATCACCTCATGCCAAACATCTCTAAAGAAAATCTCAAACATACCTTCTGTTAAGCCACCAACCAAAATTCATTACAAATACGTTGGGAGAAAACCAAAGAAAATATAAGTTACTGAGAGGGCCATCTGGAACTGTGTCAATCAAAGTGATTTTCTACCTCTGAACTGGTGCACCTCAGATGGAGACTACTTTCAATAATTAGCTGAAGAAATGGTCAGAGTTTGGGTTATAACACTAAGGGAAGTACTAATATACTATCAGGATGGAACCTTCACATTTCTTGGCAGAAATTTAATGGAGTGATAAGCTTACTGAAGGACAAGGATACTGCAACTAAGGCATGGACATCTGTTTTTAGTTGAATGGTTGGTAGAAAGGGAAGAAAGAACAGCAAGAGAGAAAGCTGAATGTGAGGAGAGAAAAAGAAATTATATTGAGGAGATAGAAATGTTTATACAAAGATCTGAAGACCTCAAGGCAAAGGGGATGAGCAGAATTATCAAGGATGGACAATTTCTAAAAATTGAGGTTGGCAAATTCTCAAGAATTAGGGTTGGTTTCTTGGACAGTTATCCATTAGATGATAATCTCAAGCTTGTAGAAGCTCTAAAAGGGACTCCAATCATAAAGGAACTGGAAGTTCTTGTAGAGTTAAAGGAGCTCATTAGAAAAGAAACAGGAAATGAGAAATTTGTATGATGACTGTATCTTTCAAACTCAAGAAATCACTTAATGTATAAAAGTTATATTTTGGTCAATTCTTATGTAATGTTCTATTGTTCATTGTAACTTGGGGTTAGTCTTGTTACCAAGCATGAATTTGTGATATGCAATCTTCTCACAAATTGGGGGAGATTGTTATACAAGACATGCATGCACTATAACAAAACTAAGTCAAATTGATAGCCCTGAGTAAGTTGTATGATAATCTAATTTTGCATTTTGTATTGTATTACTTGAGTCTGTAAAAGTGTCAATAGATTAGACTGAAATATTTTTATGTAAACAGTCTCAAGCCTAAGCATAAACTCTGGAAGAAGATCATGAAGATCATGCCTCAGAGAAAGTGTGAAGAAGCTTGGAGTTCAATAAATATGTTTTGAGAAAAACATTATAAGTCAAGAAATCTACAAGTCACGGATCAAGTCATATAGAGAAGTCATTCGAGAAATCCAGAATGACTTATCGAGAAGTCCAAAATAGTTTATAGAGAAGTCTCAGAGATATCGACAAGCCAAAATGAAGATATAAAGATTGGAGATATCGACAAGTCATTTCTGCATTAGAGAACTTAGAGATATCGACAAGCCAAAATGAAGATATGAAGATTAGAGACATCGACAAGTTATTCTACATGCAAAGACTTGGAGACCTCGACAAGCCAAGCTCATTCGAGAACTCAGAGATCTCGACAAGTCAAATTCATATTCGAGAACTCAGAGATCTCAACAAGTCAAGTTCACATTCAAGAACTCAGAGACCTCGATAAGTCAAAACACTTGTAGAGAATCAAGAGATCTCGATAAGCCATTATACTTATCGAGATGTCAGTTCTCTATAGTTCAAACTGAAGATCTCGATATAAACCTCAAGTACAAAATGCAGACCAGTTAAAGTTCCAAGATTATCAATCAACAAATAAATCAATCACTAATTTGAAAAGTCTACAAAAGCAGCTTGAAGAGTAAAATATCAAAGGCCAAGATTAACTGACAAAGAAAAGTCACACACATGCACGATTTGTAAAGATACAATAAGCCAGAAATGGAAAGGTTTAGATAACTTAGAATAGGGTTTAGTACATGCTATTGTATGTTGTGTAAAACATGTGTTTACTAATCTATAAAGTAAACACTGGTCCTTTGTTTTAGTAGCAACATACAGATCTAGATTTTTTTATAACTCTCTCAAGAAAGGAGTTGATTTCTTTATCAACTAAGAACCCGGAATTTTGTAGCAATACATACTTGACTTTAATATAAAATTAAGTTAGTTTTGAAGAAACTGTGTTTAAGTCCATATTTTAATATTTCTGTTAAAACACTTTATCTCTACAAATTAAATTACTTTGTTCACCATATTTATAACAGTTCAAAAAGTTTAAAAATAATCCAAAACGCATTCACCCTCTGTGTTGTATTATTACCTAACATATAGAATCAAGATCAATTCATAGTTAAATTGATATGGAGAAATATTTAAATATTATATAATAAGGTAAATTAAGAAACTTTATACTATACTCATTCTCCCAACATAACTTTATATATTTATCTGACATAAACTTATAAAACTTTATACGGTACTCATTTTTTTGACCAAACATTGTAAGTTTGTTTAGAATAAGTTTATAAGCCATTTTATGACTTTGAAGCCCAGATTCTCGCGGTACAGAAATTCGTCGACAATTGTTCTTTTAAACTCCGATCACGTTTTTCGTGTGCTGCTGTTTAATTTTTGAAACTGAAACTTTGCCCCAAAAATTGTTTTTGATGTAAATTTTTATAAAATTCAAAATTCTTTATAATTTCAAAATTTTAAATTTAACTTGATTATCATTAATTTATTTTAGCTAATCATTTAATTAATCAATTAGTTGATTAGATTATTTTAAATGATTATAATATTGATAAATGACTAAATAAAATATAACTAAATATAATTGAGTTAAATAAATTTCTAAAAATACTTTTTATTAATCAAATTATTTGAATTAACTCGATAACAAATAGACCGTTTGTGCGTTTTAAACGAAACGCACGGGTCTAGATTTTAAAAAAAAATCCACTTATTTTAAAAATAATTTTGAGACCTAATTTTTTTTATCGAAAGGGGCCTATTTTACAGATCTTTTTGAGTCGCATATTTATCGAAAAGACATATTTTGACCCAATTTTGGTTTTAAAATATATTGAACTAAATTTTTCGACAAACCGAATTATATAATACGTGAATTATGTATTTAGGTGATATGTGAATTATGTGTCAATGTAATCCAAAATTCTTGTGTTTAATTATTTTTCCTTATGAGTGTGCTATGTTATATGTAGACGATAGAGTTTTAAGATGAGCAGTTCGCCGAGTAATTATCGTATATATAATTAAAATATTATAATTTAATCATAGCTATGAATCTTTCGAGATGATCAAGACCATACGAGATGGATAAATAATCAGTTTGAATAGAATTGCATATCAGGTGCAGGATCAACATATTTAAGGATTATTGGAATAAATGCTAGTGATGTCATGAGACAAAAAATGGATACTTGTGTTAGTTCGAGTGTGCGTAAATGTTAAGGACCAAAGACATGTATTCTACCTTGTTCTAATTTCATAATAGTAAAATTTTGTACTTATTGCTACAATAAATCCTAATTATGCAAGTACTCATTTTCTACTCTAAATTCAGAATAGATGAATGTTTCAAATATTCAAAAAATTAGAATTATTTATAAATATTCTTGCAATATATTATATACAGGCAGTTAATGAGTTATTGGAATTTTTTTTTATTCTAGTAAATGATCTGCTATAACGAATCTTTCGTTTAATAGATAATGAGTAACTGTGATATTCCGATATATTCTATATAGTGGAACTTAGTTGTGGGTTTAGCGAATAACTACACATATAAATATAATTATATTAATTTTAAATATATATACATCTGAGTAATTATGTCGTTTACATGGGGTGGGCTAAGTTAAGACTAAAGAAACTTAAGTCGTTTCTGAAACAAAAATATAAAATTTTATCGTAATTTTTTAAACTTAAAACTTGCAAGGCTCGTAATATAGAAATGTGTTATTACTAACAATATAAACATTTGATTATAGAATGGGCTGGATATAATTAATAAATATTTGAACTCTTTTGCATTATTTAAAATTTAAAACAGAAATATAAGGAATTGAAACTTGAAACATATATATAAAAATTCCATGTGGTTATTTGAGTACCCATGAGAGATATGTATTAAAAAATAATTTAAATGAATTATAAATGCAATTACATAGTTGTTTTACAATGTTTTGTAATCAGGAAAATTTCCTATATAAAAAATGCTATATTCCAGCAATCGACAAAAGATTTGTAAAGGGATGGTTGAATACAATTCCTAAAATTTAATTACTTTTAGTGTTTTTATAAAATAATAATAGCAGAATAGTAATTGCAGAATTTGAAAAACACAATACTTAAAAATTTCAGTTGATTTGTTTTATAATTTCACTTGAGATATATATTGAAGAAATATTCTGCAAATTACAAAATAATTTTACAGCTTACACTATAGTTTATATCACTCAAGAATTTCTCCCAATATTTGCTCTAAAAATACTCTATGTTTCTTAAATTCCAAGACCATCTACAATCTATACTATTAGAATAGTGTAACTTTAACACTATTTTAGTGTCAAAGTTACTTTATTTATAAAATCAACTTCAACCCATTAAATAAGTATATGATATTCTTACTTTTCCAAAAGCAAGTAGTTGTTTAGATATAATATGATACGAATGGTATAAGATGGGAATAATTTTTTTTTTGAAAAGCAACTCAAATCTAACATTATAACACTATAATAATGTAAATTTTGGTGTAAAATCAACTTCAAACTAACACTATAATAGTGTCAAATTTATACCAAATAAATAGTGTGACACTAATTTGGTGTCAAAAGTACATTTGGTGTAATTTTACATCAAATTTGATGTAATTCGTAATTTCTACTATGCACTTGCCTTTATTATGTGGCGATACCATTTTTGATCTCTTGCCAATATTATGTCATTGTAATAGTTAACTCCAAAATATTTGAAGTGAGTTGTGTAGCTGGGTTTAATGATATTTTAAAGATTTTAATCTTAAGATACTTTGTAATGTAATTAAAAGTTGTTGTTAAGATGATATGTTAGAGATGCCCACGTGTCGGATTAAATGCAAAACCCTAATCAAACCCTTTCAGTTTGATTTAAAAAAATTAAACCCAATTAATGTTCAGGTTAAGTTTAACCAGATTGGGTCGGTTAGAATTTAAGTTGGATTGGGTCGGTTAAAATATAAAAAATTATTACGTCTACGTACAACGATATTTAAGAAAAGACAAGGTAATCTTGGTAAAAAATTTTAAGTACAAGTTTCTTTTGTGATACCTATTATGCTCACTGCGAGTTTTTTTTTATCAAGTTCCAATCTAAATATTGTCAAGTGTACATATTTAAAGTACGTTATTACGTTAACTTGACTAAATACAAGTTTGGTCATGTACGGTTGCATTTAGATGCAAATTTTAAACAAATCATTACATTCATCTACTATAATGATGTTAAATACTAATTATGTTTAAGAATGTTGAATATAGAGATTCAACTCAAAGCATATACAAGTAAAAGTGTGGGTCATTTGGAATGGGCATATTACAAGTAAAATTTTGACATAACCCATTCAATTCGGTTTTAATAATTTTAAATTACGACCGGTTTAATTATTTTCGAGTTAGGTAGGGTTGGTTAAGTCGAGTTTTGAAAATTATAGACAGGCCTAATATGTGATCATTGTTGAAACCATTGTCACCTTACGGCTTCTACTATATTATTTCTTATTTACGTATATATTTATGAGTCTTCTTACTATGACTGTATTCAAATGAATTACTCATGTTTATTTTTTGTGAAATTCTATCCTATTACAAATATAATTTAATGAATATAAATTGCTATTCAAATATGAGAAATATCAAAAAACAAGGTCTGTATGCGAAACACAATGCGAAACACGGACCAGTACACTAGCTGTTTAAACCTACAAATGTTTTCTTTGCCTTCAAGAAGTCCAAGTTTTTGAATTCACCCCATTTATGACATAAATTCAATTATTCATATGCAAATCAGGATCGAAGGCAACAAATATAAATAAGGGACCAACATATTTTTCATCGACACTATAAAATATTCAATAAAATAAATATAAAAATATTAGTGTTACGCCCAGATCTTCTTCGTTCTGAATGAACGGTCTTCAGACTCCCAGAAACTGTCTTCGGCTGCTACCTGAAAGGGAAGAGAATATGAGGGATTGTCCCTGTTGGATTTTAATCACAGCGGAGGCATGGTAAAACACTTTCACACATATAAAATCCAAATAAAAGCATATAAATCGTGATTAAAACATATGAATCGATTACTAACCTTTAATAGCGATCCAAAAGCAACGATCGGAGATCCTTAGCAGCTGCTCCTCAAACGTGAAGCACTCCACCGGTATCCACCAAGAAAACGACGTTAAGGAGGAGGAGGTGGAGAGAATTAGGTTTTCTAAAAACTTTTTTTTGGGATCGGGTTAGAATAAAAATAGGGTTTATAATAGTATATTTATAGGCAAAATTTTCAGCTGAAATTTTCCCATAAAATATTATTATTATTAACCCATTTATTATTCTCATTAATAATTAAAACACCTTTTAATTAATAATCCTTTTTCTAAACACTTTAGAAATAATTCTCTCTCTTGATTTAATTTCCAAAAATTAAATTCTTAATTAATAATATTAAGAACTTTTCTTAATTAATTTATAATCAATTAAATCTTATTTAATCAATTATTAAATTTTCTAATTAATTATTTATTTCATAAATAAATAATTATCAGCCATTATTAATTAATTCCTCCACCATTAAATCATTCTCTTTTTATGGTGTGACCCTGTAGGTTCAATATTAAGCTGGTAGTAGAAATAAATAATAATAAAACTATTTTATCATTATTTATATAAATTCTCTAATTTATTAAATATGATTAATTAATTAATCATATTTATTCTACATCGTGAGGGATACTTCTCAGCATATCGCGACTATCCGGATAATATGAATTCACTGCTTAGAATACCAAGAACCTATTCAGTGAATAGTTACCGTACAATAAACTCCTTCTACCCTACAATGTCCTGATTAAATACAAGGCATGGATCTTGTGTCAAGCCTATCTAATTTAATCATTTGCTTTCCCATTTACTATGCTCAGTTCTATGGAAATTAGAAACTCCTTTCTAATTTCATTCACTCTGGCCAGAGATTCCTGAACTAGCATAAATGGATCAGCCTTGAACATTCGCTTCCTTCACTGGAAGGGGTAGATCCTTTATTGATCATACACTATCTTCGTGTATAAATTCCTATACCCAGTAGAGCCCTAATAATTGTCCCTGGAGACTAAGAACTAAACCAAAGCATAGTTCAGTGTACACAAGATGACTATGATGACCTCAAGTCTAAGGATACTTGTACAACTATCACTATGTGAACAACTGCTGACACGTGAGTGAACTCCATCAGTTGTTCAGCTGTGCGAGTCATGTTCAGTGAACTTATTCTATAATAAGCACCTACATACTAGCTATAGTGTCACCACACAAATATCTATGAGAACAGACATCCTTCAAAATGAAGAAAGCATAGTATGTACCGATCTTTGCGGATTATTAATTACCAGTTAGTAATCCTATTACCAGGAACTATTTAAGTTTAGAGTTATCATCTTTTAGGTCTCACTATTATGATCTCATCATAATCCATAAAAGCTTTACTCTAAACTATGGTATATCTTATTTAAACACTTAAATAGATAGAACCCGTAATAAAAACAAAACAAGTCTTTTATTAATATCACTGAAATCAAAACATATTACATAAAAGTTATTCCTAAATCCTAATACAAGATTGGACTTAGGACATATTCCTTTCAATCTCCCACTTGTACTAAAGCCAATCACTCTGGTATCTAATACCCATCTTGTCTTTATGACGATCAAAGTGACTTTCATAAAGTAGCTTTGTGAGTGGGTCTGCTATGTTGTTATGTGTGTCAACTCTATTTCAATACAACAAAAGAAATGTTATCGCGCTCCCACTAACCCTTTTGTAGACATATGGTTCATCTACGTTTTTTATAAAACCAAACTCTTTGATTGTCTCATCAAAACGGATGTTCCATCTACGAGAAGCTTGCTTTAAACCACATATGGTTCGCAGCAGCTTACACACTAGGTTTTCATTTCTCTTGGAAAGAAAACCATCTGGCTATTTACCAGATCTCATAGTCGTAGTAAGCAGCAATCGCAAGCAAAATCCGAACTGATTTTAACAGGGCTACAGGTAAAAGGTTTCATCAAAGTCAATCCATTGCCTTTGTTTGAATCCTTTTCCCAAAAGCCTGGCCTTAAAGGTCTCCACCTGGCCATCTACTCTAATCATTCTTTTGTATCCCGTATACATAGATTTCATTCGGAATTTCATGGCACTATGCCATTTCTCTGAGTCAACACTACTCATAACCTTATTATAGGTCACAGGGTCGTCATCATCAATGATCGACAACTCATTGTCATTCTCAATGACAAGGCCATATTACCTCTCAGGTTGGCGAGACACTCTCCCTGACCTATGAATGGGCTGTTCCACAGAAGGTTGTTCAGTCAGAACAGGTGTTTCCACTTGATCCGTAGTAGTTTGTGCTTCTTGAACTTCATCAAGTTTAATTTTGCTCCCACTGTTTCCTTCAAGGATAAACTCCTTTTCCAAGAAGGTAGCTTGTCTGGAGACAAACACCCGATGATCGGTGTAAAAGTAATACCCTAAAGTCTCTTTAGGATATCCCACAAAACTACATTTTACGGATCGATATTCCAGCTTATCTGGGTCAACTTACTTGACATAAGCTGGACATCCCCAAATCTTAACGTGTTTAAGACTCGGTTTCCTTTCTTTCCATATCTCATACGGAGTTTGAGGAACAGATTTGGAAGTCACCTTATTCAGTAAATATGCTGAGGTTTCTAATGCATAACCCCATAGGAATACTGGAAGATTTGCATAGCTCATCATGGACCGAATTATGTCTAACAAAGTTCGATTTCTCCTTTCAGATACCAATCTGGAGGCGTCCACTGGGAGACTATACCATTTACTTTGAGATAATCCAGAAACTCTCCATTCAAGTATTCACCACCTCGATCTAATCGAAGAATAATAATACTATGTTAGGTTTGTTTCTCCACTTCATACTTATACTCTTTGAACTTTTCAAATGCTTCAGACTTGTGTTTCATCAAACACATATCCAATTCTAGATCTATTATCCATGAAACTAATGAAGTATAAAAATCCACCCATGGGTTGCGTAGACATTGGTCCACATACATCTGTGTGTACCATTCCTAGCAAATTTGCAGCCCTCTCTCCATGTCTTCTAAATGGAGACTGCAGTGCCACAATGAAGTGAGATTTTCATCATCCCTTTTCTTTTATTAGTTTGTTCAATCTGAAGTAAATTATGTCACATTTATACAGACCATTATTTAAAGTACCACATCCATAAAGAATATTATCTCTAAGAATAGAACATTCATTATTCTCAATAATAAATAAAAATCCAGCCAAATCTAACATGGGAATAGAAATAATATTCCTCACAATCGAGGGAACAAAATAAAAATTATTTAAAACAATTGTCTTGCACGTAGGCATATATAAATGAAATGATTCTACATCTTCAGCAGCAACTCTTGCTCCATTTCCCATCAGTAGAATCGCCTCCTCTTCCTCAAGAGTCCTACTTCTCCTTAGTCCCTGCAAGAAATTGCAGATATGAGAACCACAGGCGGTATCTAATACCCAAGTAGAAATTTGATTTAATGACATATTCACTTCTATCATGAACATACCTGAATCAGAAGCGGTAGTCTCACTACCCTTCTTCTTCTTCAATTCTGCAAGGTAAACCTTGCGGTTCCTCTTCCAGTGCCCCACCTTGTTACAGTGAAAGCAAACAACTTTGTTCTTGGGGTCTTCAGCTTTTGGTGGAACCGGCGTTTTCTCACCTACTTTCTTCTTCTTGGAAGGGTTCCTCTTACTTTTCTTAGGATTGGAACCTTCACCAATTAGAAGAACAGAACTCTTCTTAGGGGGAAAATTCGATTCCGCAGTCTTCAACATGTTATGGAGTTCAGGCAGGCTGACATCCAACTTATTCATGTGAAAGTTCACAATAAACTGCGAGAACGAACTTGGAAGCGATTGCAAGACCAAGTCTTGGCTCAGCTCCCATCCATGACAAAACCAAGTTGTCCAAGACGTTCAATCAAATTGATCATCTTAAGTACATGGTCATTCACAGATGATCCCTCAGACATCCTACAACCGAACAGCTCCTTCGATATCTCATATCGAGCTGTCCTCCCTGCCACATCATACAACTCTTGTAGATGCATGAGGATAGTGTGAGCATCCATATGCTCATGTTGCTTCTGTAGCTCAATGTTCATGGAAGCTAGCATGATGCATTGAGCAACATTTGCATCATCTACCCACTTACGATACACAATATGTTCATCATTATGTGCATCACTAGCAGGTTCAGTAGGCTTAGGTGAGTCAATCACGTATTCCAGCTTCTCAATCCTGAGAACAATTCTCAAGTTTCGAAGCCAGTCAGCATAATTAGGACCAGTCAACTTGTGAGCATCCAGTATGCTCCTGAGTGATAGTGCAGAAGACATAATGTATATTGTAAATCTGTAAATGATAAACACATAACAACATTTAGCAAATATTCGATTTCATTTTAAAACACTATATGAATCGGGTCTTTATTCATAAGTGGCTCCCATTAGTTTACCTAATTTATTCAACCCCCTACATGAAAAATTAAGCATTCATAATGCTAGTGGGAATAGGGATCCTACATTCCATTACACAACCCCGGCTGTAACACGAACCGCCATGTAATGTTCAATAGGCAGACAACTTTTGTCAATTACATCTTATGTTATTCCCTAATCAAACTTTAGCCTCTTGAATAATTGAGTCACGGTTGTGGCACGACAAACTCAATATTCTAAGTCAAGTCTAACTCAACATTCCATACAATTGAATCGGTCTCCAACGGCCCACGGCTGTGGCACGTACCGGCCTTTAGATTCTAATTCAATGTACACATCTCTATGTAATAGACAAGTATTTCTTATTTCGAAATCAAAGCCCTCAGCTGTAGCACGAACCGATAATGATTCAAAATAAGAACTACTTTTCTATCATGTTGGAAGGCTATGACCGACACAAGCCCGTTGTGTCATTGGCCAATTACTACTTGATATTATTTAATTTTAGAGGGATTATATTACGTTACAATCATAATCATATTATAAAGATATTCTTCCTTTTAAATTAAATATTTCAAATCAATAATCAATAATCAGATGATTCCCAGATCGGGTGGAACATTGTCAAGAGGCGTCACTTAATAACCCTTTCTTACAGATTGAATTCTGTTGTTGACAGAATCATCCTTTCTCTCATATCGAAAATTCATATCCAATTACGTGTTTCATAAATACAAGAATCTCATGATTGTATTCATAATATTATTATTTAGGTTATGAAACAATTTCACTATACTAGGTTGTCTAACAAACGCCTTATGTTCATTTAAGTTCACCTAAATCTATCATCAAATGATAAACTAAGCATATATCACATATATCAACATGAATAAACATCAAGGTAGGCATGTTACATCATCTAGCATATTGGTCTAAGCATTATACATCTCTATGTATCACATGAAGCATTTAAAAGCAGTTAAAACAGTTAAAAACAGCTTTAAAACACTTTCGGAAATATAAACAGTTCAAAACTTTTATATAAACTAAAATTTGATCACTCCATTAGATCCGTCTCGGAAAAACGAATCCAACGATATATTGCATGCCCAAAACGGAGTTACGAAACTCCCAGAAATCAAATTTAAAAATAACAGATGGGCTGTAACGTATTACAGGAACGCGTTACTAGCTCTGTAACGCATTCCGGTGATGCGTTACAACCGTTTTAAGCCATTAAAAGGTGTACCGCATTCCATGAATGCGCCACAGGGTGTAACGCATTCCCGGAATGCGCGACACCCCCCGCGCGCGCGTGCGCCACACGCGCCTGCAGCAGCCGCCGTGTCTGTCTTTCTCGAACTCTGTGCGCCGTACCTGACAGCTGTGTCTGTTCCTTGCTTTGCTTCGTTTCCGTGCCATCAGCACCACATTCAACAAATGCAGACAACAACAGATATATGCATACTTTATATTATATATATATGATTATTTAATTACGAATTTAATTACAACAACTTCAAAAATTGACAATAAATAATCTATACATCATAAAATTATGAAAAAAATACCCAGACGATCTACAACACTTGTAGAACCCAGATCAACATTCAAAATTATTCTGAGAAACGATTTCTCATCAGACAAAATTAATCCATGATATAACTTGTAAAAATCATAATTAATTCATACAAGTACATAAAATTCTGAAATTTTTACCAAAGATCTATATGCATACAACCTATGGTCTGATACCAATGTTGGATTTTAATCGCAGGGGAGGCATGGTAAAACACTTTCACACATATAAAATCCAAATAAAAGCATATAAATCGTGATTAAAACATATGAATCGATTACTAACCTTTAATAGCGATCCAAAAGCAACGATCGGAGATCCTTAGCAGCTGCTCCTCAAACGTGAAGCACTCCACCGGTATCCACCAAGAAAACGACGTTAAGGAGGAGGAGGTGGAGAGAATTAGGTTTTCTAAAGACTTTTTTTTGGGTTCGGGTTAGAATAAAAATAGGGTTTATAATAGTATATTTATAGGCAAAATTTTCAGCTGAAATTTTCCCATAAAATATTATTATTATTAACCCATTTATTATTCTCATTAATAATTAAAACATCTTTTAATTATTAATCCTTTTTCTAAACACTTTAGAAATAATTCTCTCTCTTGATTTAATTTCCAAAAATTAAATTCTTAATTAATAATATTAAGAAATTATCTTAATTAATTTATAATCAATTAAATCTCATTTAATCAATTATTAAATTTGCCAATTAATTATTTATTTCATAAATAAATAATTATCAGCCATTATTAATTAATTCCTCCACCATTAAATCATTCTCTTTTTATGGTGTGACCCTGTAGGTTCAATATTAAGCCGGTAGTAGAAATAAATAATAATAAAACTATTTTATCATTATTTATATAAATTCTCTAATTTATTAAATATGATTAATTAATTAATCATATTTATTCTACATCTTGAGGGATACTTCTCAGCATATCGCGACTATCCGGATAATATGAATTCACTGCTTAGAATACCAAGAACCTATTCAGTGAATAGTTACCGTACAATAAACTCCTTCTACCCTACAATGTCCTGATTAAATAGAAGGCATGGATCTTGTGTCAAGCCTATCTAATTTAATCATTTGATTTCCCATTTACTATGCTCAGTTCTATGTAAATTAGAAACTCCTTTCTAATTTCATTCACTCTGGCCAGAGATTCCTGAACTAGCATAAGTGGATCAGCCTTGAACATTCGCTTCCTTCACTGGAAGGGGTAGATCCTTTATTGATCATACACTCTCTTCGTGTACAAATTCCTATACTCAGTAGAGCCCTAATAATTGTCCTTGGAGATTAAGAACTAAACCAAAGCATAGTTCAGTGTATACAAGATGACTATGATGACCTCAAGTCTAAGGATACTTGTACAACTATCACTATGTGAACACCTGCTGATACGTGAGTGAACTCCATCAGTTGTTCAGCTGTGCGAGTCATGTTCAGTGAACTTATTCTATAATAAGCACCTACATACTAGCTATAGTGTCACCACACAAATATCTATGAGAACAGACATCCTTTAAAATGAAGCAAGCATAGTATATACCGATTTTTGCGGATTATTAATTACCAGTTAGTAATCCTATGACCAGGAACTATTTAAGTTTAGAGTTATCATCTTTTAGGTCTCACTATTATGATCTCATCATAATCCATAAAAGTTTTACTCTAAACTATGGTATATCTTATTTAAACACTTAAATAGATAGAGCCCGTAATAAAAACAAAACAAGTCTTTTATTAATATCAATGAAATCAAAACAGATTACATAAAAGTTATTCCTAAATCCTAATACATGATTGGACTTAGGACATATTCCTTTCAGTCTCCTTGATTCACCTCCGGTATGAGAATGAGAATCTGGATGTAGAGTGGGTTTAAGGAATACAAGAAAGTAGAGAGTATTAGAGAGAATGAGTGTGTAATTGTCTATTTCTTACTTTCCCGGGGGTTTTATACCTGATTCCCCATTAATGCTTCGTCCATTACACCTTAATAATGAAGAGGAGTGAAAATAGGGCATTATAACTGTGTAATCCCAACGGCTGGAGTAGAAGTGGGCTTCAACCTGATGAGCTGGTCGGGCCTTCGGTTCGTGGACCTGTTGGGCTGCCCCAATAGTATAATTGTCTAATGGGCCTTCGTTCAGTGGGTCTTATTGGGCCCATATCCAACATGTCCATGTCCTTCGGCTGGGCCTTCAGGAGGGACGATAGACATCAATCTATGCCCATCTTGGGGTGAAGAAACCCTAGGACGACTACTTCGGTCTTACCTCGATTTATGTTCGTACACGTCGAGATGTCATGGGTGCATTAATGTGACAGCTGTTTGTCGTTTCGTTCCATAGTTCAATCTCTGCCCTTGAATTTCAACCATTTTCATCATGGCCGTCCATTTTAAAAGATCCCCAAACGTCGCCTTTTTCGGCACCCAAATACATTTAGGCGCCTATTTAAAGAGTCATTATACCCCGTGTGTTTCTTTTATCTTTTTCTAGCAACCAAACACCCACAGCAGCAAAAACTTTCCAAGTTATATCAATCACGAGCAATTGCAACTCTACATTTCCCAATCACCCCATTCCCGTCAAACAGCATCTCCAAATTAGTAGGTGTTTCTTGCATTTCGTTTTTTTGTACAAGTTTTCTATTTTTGCATGCGAGTTGTTTGGGGTGTTTTCTGGGCTTTAGGTATGGGGTTTTTGCTATCTTTTGTATGGAGTGCCTTTTCTGGGTAGGTAATAGGTTCTTTTGCTGGGATTTTGCCTTTTTAGGGGCACTCACTGGGTTTAAAGAGGGCATGCTAGTTGTTCTCAATCAAGAACTCTCTTCGGGGGGTTTATTGTAGAATAACCTTCGGGAGCTGATCCAGGGTGCTTAGTTCTTCCTTCTTTCTTTTCTATTGAGTTTAAAGATGGCATGTGAAGGTTTCTGAGGGCAAGAACTTCCTTTAGGAAAACTTGTCTGTAGAACATCCTTCGGGAGCCGACTCTAGGCATTTTCCTGTTCGCTCGGTTCTTGGACATGTACTCGGTCCCTTGTCCCTTTATTTTTCCTTTTTTCGTTTAATCCGAGTACATGGACTAATTTGTCTCTTTATTTTGCGAATACAGGGACATGGACCGAGCGAATCCTCCGGTTGAGAAATCCGTTCCGAGGGCGAACACTCTAGCTGGGACTTCTTCTATTTGCCCCGAAAGAACGAACCGAGCTCTCTTCGTCTATGTGGTGTCGTATCCGGTGGCCAACAACCGATCAGAACTATCGAAGGACCGCGTGGATTAGATGTACTTCGACTACTTCATCCTGCAGGGTTACTTTTGGCTATATGCTATCAAGGAGGACGAGCGGATCTACGACACTCCGGGCGTGTCGAAGGGTTATGGAGACTGCGCTGTCGGAATCTCCGAGGCAGCGTTCAAGTGTAGCTTCCAAGTGCCGGTGATGAAAATTATTAGAAGACTCTTCAGCCAAACGAGAATCACCCTGGGATAGATAGATCCGAATGGATTCATTCACATCAACTGTTTCCATAACAGGTGCCTTTAGGCTGGGGTTTAGCCGCTCACTCGGCTATTCTAGTATCATTACAATTTCTAGAAGAACCCAAAGAGTCCAGGCTTCTACAATATTTCCCGTCCGGCTGGCCGAGCGGATTGGACGGCCACCAGTTCCAGCAAAAAATCCACCCACACCCATTGGTGCTTCATCAATGGGCCTAATCTGGCGAGATCTTAGTGTGGTGTGATGTCAACGCTTTGGCTCTCATAATGCCGAACTTGGTGGATGAGGAGAAGGAACTTTACACGGACCTGATGGATGCGGAGGTGAGCAAGCTTGGTCCCGAGGAGTTTCGGGACAAGGACTAGATTCTAAGCATGTGGGGTGGGGGTAATAGTCTCTTCCTTCGTCTATTTTTTACACTTGTAGCTTTACTACTATATAACTATTTTCCTTTATGTTCATTCGGCCTTTTTTCCCTTCTGTCTTTATGCATTATTTACTTAGCATTTTGTAGTACTTGCTTAGACTAACCTCTCTTCTGTCTTCCTTTTTTTTAGTGTCTTCCTGGGAAGCCCTCATAGAGAGGAAGAAGGCCAAAGCGGCCGAGAAATGTGCTGCTTAGGAGGCAGAGAAGGCCAAAGTGGCCGGGAAGAAGGTTATTCCTGATCCTTCTGAGGAGAAGGAAAGGAGGCCCAAAACTGAGAGAGCGGTCCCACTTCAGCCGACCCCTCCGACTTCGGAGGATGGCGAAGGGGACGATCCAGAGTTTATGGGAGAGGGGACCTCATCCAAGCGGCTCCGAATTCGAGACGGGATCGTTCAGACGTTCATCCCCGGGTGGGGCATTCTGACATCTGATCATATTGTCTACCCCGCTAGGCAGTCGACGAAGGATGTGGCTTCCGATATGTGCCACGGTCTACAGCTTCCTGCTGATCTGCCTTCCTTTGCGGAATCCTCTCCGACAGAAGCTTGTATTGAGCTGATGTCTTTCTAGTCCATGGTATGTAGTTAGTTTTCTTTTACTTATCTTAGTCCCTCTTCCTATTTTTTTCTTCGTTCATTTATCATATTTTTATCTTGTGTATTTTATGCAGGCTGTTCTTTGGGCTGCTACCGTAGAGAACAAAGTCCGAGACATGGAGGCCAGAATGGATGAGGTCAAGGAGCTAGAGAGGAGGGCCATGGAGGTCGAGGAAGAGATGGGAAGGGTGCAAACCCAGAACAGTATGTTGGTGGGCCAGGCCATGGTACTGCAGAATGATAGGCAGCGATTGGAGGGGGACTTGGCCAAGGCGAACAGGTGGATCAGCCACCATAATGTCCAGCTGAAGAAGTCCCGAAAGGAGTTTCGAAAGATGAAAAAATAGCTATACCAGACGGAGGAGCGTTGTTTTCAATTCGGCACTAACTATGTCTTGGAGAAGGCTCACGGCCTTGGCTGGGACTATAAGCAGCTGCTGGATGACAACCTAGAGGATCCTATTGGTCGGCCGGCGGTGGAAGCCCCTGCAGTCTCTTCTGGCGAAGATGAAGGGCTCTCGGATGAGGACCTTCAGTCTTAGATCTTTTGACTTGTAAATTTTAATTGATATTCCTGCCTTTGGGCTTTATAGCTTATCTCGCCTTGGGCAAAATTTCTTTAAGTTTTAATGCATCTTTCTTTTTTTTATCAACTTTGTTTATTTTCTCTGTATTCATTGCATCTTTGGCCTTACTTTTGCCTTAGCAATTTTTGTGTTTGTATAGTACCTTTACATCTTTGGCCTAAGTTTTACCTTATCAGTTTTTGTTTCTTATGTCCATCTTCAGCCCCAAGTGTTATAGGGCCGAGGCCTAAGTCCGAAGAGAACCCCAGGCCGTTAACATTGAGAAGGTAAGTCTTTTATGGCGAAGGAACACGGGGTGGCCTTCTTTGGGTTGCCCCTAGGCCAATACTTCTTCCTTCCATCGGTCAAAAGTGGTACTTGTAAAGATTAAGGCAAGAATTGTAATATTTGAAGTTACACTGAACCTAGAAGGGGAAGGACTCATTTTCTTTTGGATCGCCCCTAAACGAGGCCTTCTTCGCTCTCGAGGTTTACTTGTAAAAATTCTGATGCATGATTGGAGGACGAATGGCTTGTCTTCTTCGGGATCGCCTCTAGACAAGGCCTTCCCCGTCCTTCGGCAATATCGCTTTTCTTTCGGTAACAGTCATAGGGTGAAGAATATTAATCTATTTAGGATTGCCCCTAGATAATATATGTTGGCCCTTTATCTTAAGCAAAGCAAATGTGGCGGCCGAAGGGTTTATCTTCTTCGGGATTGCCGCTAGATAATACTCATTCGGCCGCTTAGTTTGTAATAATTTTTGACGTAATAAATTTGCGATAAAGAAGTGCATTTTTATTGATCATTAAATAATTACACTTTTCATATGAAACTCGGAATGAAGTACAAATGAGAAATAAAAGAAATCTTTCTTACTGATAAAATTTTCGAAGGCGACTAACATGTCAGGTATTTTTGATTGCTTCGCCAACCAATGTTTCTAGCTTGTAAGTTCCTGGGCGAACGACCTCAATTACTTTGTATGGACCTTCCCTTTGGCTAAAGTTTTCCTTGTCGATGCTGAACGTCCTCTTTTTAATTCCAGAGTCATAGTGTTGGGCTGCCTGCAGTAAGTATTTTATATTCCTTGGTGGACAACCTCTCTCCACATTCGCCTTTAATCCGAAGTCATTGATTTCCATATTGTAGACTTCTGTTATGTAAGACTCTAGGCCCACTTCAACCGGAACCAAAATGTCTGTCCCGTAGGTCAACCTGAAAAGAGTTTCCCCAGTAGAGGACCTAGGCGTTGTTCGGTAAGCCCATAAGACCCAAGGTAACTCTTCGACCCATCTTCACTTGGCTTCACCTAACCTCTTCTTTATTCCTTCAAAGATTATTTTGTTCACTGCTTCAATTGCCCCGTTCCCCTGGGGATGCGCGACTGAGCTGAACTTCTGTTGAACTCCGAAGTGATGCAGAAACCTTCATAATGTATTTCCAACAAACTGGATTCCATTATCCGAAACACAAATTTTTGGAATTCCAAATCTGAGAATGATCCTCCCCAAGAAAGAACTTCTTGGTTGCTTCCTAATGTAGTCGATGACAATTATACAGTATTTTTCCTGTTAGGTGCTAGTAGGGAGAATTTCAACTATGTATACGGCCCACATGGTGAATGGAATGGGACTAAGGACATAAGTCATTTCTTCGGGAGGTTATTTCGGAACCATGGCGAACAGCTGACATTGTTCGCATTTTTTTGAATATTCAATCGTATTGGCTCGTAAAGTCGGTCAAAAGAATCCTTGACAAAGGATCTTAAAGGCGAGAGACCGACCGACCAGATGTTCTCCGCAAAGTCCTTCGTGCACCTCTTCTAAGGCTTGATGTTGCTCTTCAGTATTCAAGCACCTTAAGAGGGGATGGCTGACAGATCGATGGTACATTCTTCCATTGACAATTGTGTAGCTTGATGCCTTGTACTTTATTTTTAGGGCTTTTCTTCGATATAAAGGCAAGATTCTTTTGTCCAGAAAATTTCAAATATGAGTCATCCAATCGGTGCCTTGGTGAATTTCCAGACATTCTTTTTTCTCGATCGAAGGCGTCTCGGCTTCGGTGAGGTAGATATAACCGGTTAGGCTCTATGTCTCAGCCGAAGCTAGCCTAGATAGGGCATCCGTCCGACTATTATTTTCCCTGTCTATTTGACTTAGCTCAAAATTTTCAAATGACAAAGAAGCGTTTTTTTACCTTGGTAGCATAAGCCTTTGTCCGGGGGTCCCTTTGTTCACACTCCCCTTAGAAGTGCTTGACTACTAACATAGAATCACTGAACGCCCTTAAATTCTCCGCCTCGAGACTTTGAACCAACTCCATTCCTGCTAGGGGGCTTCATACTCTGCTTCATTATTGATGAGGGGGAAGTCGAACTGTATAGCCTGACATATCTCAAACCTTTTGGGGCTGAAAAGTATCAAGCCGAGCCCACACTTCTTCCCGGCGACCGAACCATCCACTAAAAGCTTCCATTTACCCAAGGTCTGAATGAGTCGTTCTTCCGGTGTAAGATCCTGCGGATCGGAAAACATCCACTTGACCATGAAATCTACCAAGTCTTGAGCTTTGATCGCCGTTCAGGGGACATATTCGAGGTCGAATTCCCCTAATTTGATGGACCAGACCACGACCCTTCCCGAAGCTTCTGGTCTTGTCAAAATTTTCTTCAAAGGCTGGTCGGTGACAACCCAAACCATTCGGCTCTGGAAATAGTGTCGCAATTTTCGGGAGGCCATGACCAGCCCATATGCGAATTTCTCGGTGTCGGGGTACCTTGTTTCTGCATCCTTAAGGACGTGAGATATGTAGAAAATAGGGTGTTGATTACCCTCATGATTTTTCACAAGTACTGCCCCTAGTGTTCTGTCAGACACGGCTAAGTACAAATAAAGTGTTTTCTTCGGATCAGGCCTCATTAAGAATGGTGTCTTGGTGAGATATTCTTTCACTTCTTCGAACGCCTTTTGACACTCGGCCCCACTCAAAATTCTTTGACCATTTAAGCATGACGAAGAAAGGAAGTGCCTTTTCGGCTGATCTGGAAATGAATCGCCTAAGGGCGGCCAGTCGGCCGATCAACTTTTGGGTATCTCTGATGCATTTAGGGGACTCCATGTTGATGAGTGCTTTGATTTTCTCCGGATTCGCCTCTATCCCACAGGCACTGACTATGTAGCCTAGAAACTTTCCACTTGACACCCTGAAAGTGCATTTGTTCTGATTGATCTTCATGTTATTTCATTGGAGAGTCTCAAAATATTCTTTTAAATCATCGGCATGATCTTGGAACAAGAACTTTACGATAATATCATCCACAAAAGCCTCCATATTCCGATCGATATGCTCCTTGAACACTTTATTCACCATTCGCTGGAATGTGGCTCCAGCGTTCTTAAGCCGAAGGGCATTTTGATATAAGCATAAGTTCCCTTCGGAGTTATGAACGTTGTCTTGGGCACATCCTTGTCGTTCATGGCAATTTGATAATAACCATAAAAAGCATCAAAAAAACTAAGTACCTGATATCCAACCGTGGCATCTATCAGCCGGTCGATGCTGGTAGGGGGTAGTGATCCTTTGGAAAAGTCTTATTGAGATCCGTGTAGTCAACACACATCCTCCACTTTCTATTGGATTTCTTAAAGACCACCACATTAGCCAACCAGTCATGGTATTCAATTTCCTCTATAAACTTAGCTTCCAACAACTTTTCCACTTCGGCCTCAATTGCCTTATGTCATTCGGCTGCGAAAGTCCTCTTATTCTGCTTCACTGGTTTGGCATCGGGCTGCACATTAAGGGAATTTTTCGCCGTCTTGGGATCCAAACCAGGCATATCTTCTGGCCCCCAAGCGAACACATCATGGTACTGCCAAATTACCGCAATAACCTTTTCTTTCAGATCTTTCTCCATATTTCTCCCAATTCGAACCATTTTTCCCGAATGGACGGCATATAACTCGACCTCTTCGGTCTCGGCGGATGGTTCGACGATCGGACTTGAAAGATCTGCCCCGAACTTTTCCAACTTGATGTTCAGGGCCTCTCTACTCCCACTGGGCTCTGCTTCAACTTTTTTTCTCTTTCCAGATTCATCTGACTTCTAAAAGGCCTGATCTTTCTCTAAGTCCTCCAATATTATAATTCAGGCGGTTTTTTGATCGCCCCTCATCTCTCATACCACTTTCTCAGTTGGGAATTTAAGCTTGAGATGGGGTATAGACTCTATTGCCTCAAAGGCTGACAGGAAGAGTCTTCCCATAATAGCATTATACGGACTCTCGATCCGAACTACGTAGAACTTTATTGGCTTTTCAACAGTATATGGCAATTTACCCAAAAGGACGGGAAGAGTTATCGTACCTTCAAACTGTATTGGATGCCCTCCGAAGGCGTAGAGAGGTGCTTCGTTGCAGGGCTCTAGTTGTTCTCCCGCCAAGTTCATCTTACAATAAGTCTTGTGGAACATCATATTGGCCAAACTGCCATTATCCAGAAGCACATCCCAAATTTTATTCTGTCCAATGTGAGGGTTAATGATAAGGGGGTCCTCATGCGGGCAAATGACGTCCTCATAATCCTCCGTATTGAAAGTCATAGGCATGTGGGGCTTCACCTGGTTGAACATGATAAAGGTTGTACACTTGTCGTGCTTATTTTTTCTTTGCCATTTTACTATCTCCGTCCAGCACAGTACCCCCAGATATTGTCTTCACCTCGCCCCTTATCATGTCTCTCCGTTCAGGCTCCTCAGCTTCCAGTTCCTCCTGATTATCCTTTGGCCCCAGTCTGTCCCTCAGATCTCGGACGAACTGATTAAGTTCGCCTTCTTTGATCATCCTCTCAATAAGCTTCTTGAGGTGGTAGCATTCATCAGTATTATGCCCCTTATCTCTGTGATAATCTCAGTACATGTCTGGGTTCTTCTTATGATTTGGGACTTTCATCTTGGCGGGCCGGACGAAACCAGGCTTGCCCTTAATCTCATGGAGAATCTTGGAGATCGGTGCATTCAGAGGGGTGAATACAGTCAAATCTCTATCTCGGCGTCATTAGGCTCCACAGTCAGTCTCCTTTCTTCCTTCTTTCCTATTATCCCTTCGGTCAATCCCAGATCTTGAGCTTTCATATCTTTCTGCTCTCTTCGATCGGTTCTCCATTCGGGAGTCTTTGTATCCCCCAATACTTTCCATCTTCCGGTGAATGTTCTCATCCCTCACATATATATCATTCAAGAATTTGGGGGGAAAATCGTAAAGGGAGGAACGACATTTTTTACCTTTGTAGGGGTCCAGCCCCGCCGTGAAGAAACCCATAGCTTTGGCTTTGTCCAGATTTGTGACCATTACAGCTTCTTCCTTGAACCGATCCAAATAATCCCCTAGTTCTTCGTTCTCCTTCTATCTACAGTGGACTAGGGCATTGGTGTCCTTTGCCTTTCGACATAGATGCGAGTAGTACTTTAAGAACTTTCTCTTCAGTTGCTCATACGACCTGATGGACCTGGGTTTGATGGATTTGTACCACATCGAGGCCGATCCCTTCAGATAGGTGTTGAACATCAGAGCATGATGTCATTATTCCCCATCCCAATCATCATCAATTCATATTTTTCGCAATGGTCCTCCGGATCGTCCTTTTCATTAAACTCACTCATCTTTGGGAATTGCCATTCCTCGCCTGAGAAGGTCGGTATTGCTCGATTTCTTTTTTCACGATCAGTTCTCGATCAACCCGTCTGTCGCCAAACATAGCCTTTTCCAGGCGAGTAAGTCTAATCCGAGACCAATCAGGTTCTTCATCCGAATCAGATGAAAGGGGTTGCTTTATCCTTTTCCTTCTGGGGTGCGAATCAGAGTCAGACTCATCTTCTTCGTCATACCACCTACGGTTCTTCCTATGTTTAGTGGTTTTCTCTGGTTCATCTGTCTGCAGTGCTTTCTCCTATAGCTCAATTTCTTCCCTCTGGAACTGTAGTGCTTTCAGTCGTAACACATCGGCCTCCCTTCACTTCGCCCGGGCCTCTGCTTCTTTCTCGACTTGATCATCTTTTGCCTTGCCCTTCTCCACGGCTGATCTTTATGCTCTGATCTTGAGGAGCAAGGCCTCTTCTTCAGGAGTCAACTTGATGAATCCATCCGTGTCCACCAGGGAAGACATCTATCCCCCCGTCGTGAGGAGGGAAACCAGATGGTGGTGTTTGCTCATGAATTGTGTTTGTCATCGTCTCGATATCTCGTTTGTAATTCTTGTAAGTTCCCACACACGGCGCCAAATGTTACACCCAGATCTTCTTCGGTCTGAATGAACGGTCTTCCGACTCCCAATAACTGCCTTCGACTGCTATCTGAAAGGGAAGAGAATGCGAGGGATTGTCCCCCCGATTCACCTCCAGTGTGAGAATGAGAATCTGGATGTAAAGTGGGTTTAAGGAATACAAGAAAGTAGAGAGTATTTGAGAGAATGAGTGTGTAATTGTCTATTTCTTACTTTCCCCGGAGTTTTATACCTGATTCCCCCATTAATGCTTCGTCTGTTACACCTTAATAATGAAAAGGAGTTAAAAGGGGGCGTTATGACTGTGTAATCCCAACGGCTGGAGTAGAAGTGGGCCTCAATCTGCCGAGCTGACTGGGCCTTTGGTTTCTGGACTTGTTGGTCCTTCGGCCCAATAGTATAATTGTCAAATGGGCCTTCATTCGGTAGGACTTATTGGGCTCATAATCAATAATTAGTAAAAAATATTATATTAGAGCTTTACATTCCTTCAAATGATGAAACTTATAGTAATAAAACTTTTAGCTATTCTCTTCAATATAAATAAACATATAATGATCGAGAAAATAATCATAATAATTTTAAGTCATAATCTTTAATCAGCAATAACATACATAAACCTAAGTTGTATTTCGATTAATATTAAGTAACATTTCAGCAATCACTCAAAAAATGAATATTTTGCTTGTGAATAAGAGAATGAGTTATATAAGAACAAGTCAAATATTACGTGAATAATGAAATTTGAATTGACGATTTGAGTGGGTCAATACTAAGTAAAAAAAGTGATAATAGACCGGAGTACTTGTTCTATTGTACAAAATGGATAAATGAGATATTAGTTTTTGGGATAAAAAAATAGAAGACTTTTATTTTTTAAAAAGAGACACATTGTCCTTTATCTTTATGATATACCACATTTCATAATCATTTTCTTAAAAACAATATAATTATTTATATACATTTATTTTTATTTTTATTTCTAATTTGGTTTAATAAATTAATAAAAGAATTCTAATAAATTATTTTTAAAGGGTAGTCATATAGTATATTAGAGGTCCAAATTTTATATTTTTATAAATATATTGATAACTTATTTAGAAGGAATCATTTCATAATATTTACAATATTACGACAATCTTAGGGGTTTACTTCATTAGTTTTCTAGAAAACTTTTTTTGGAAAATAGAAAATTTTGAATATGTATTCAACTTGCATATTTTCTAAAATGAAAACTAGAAAAATGGAAAATACGGTTTTATGATTTATAACTAGAAATGGGAAAACACTGGAAAACAACTTTTTATTGTTTTCTAATGTAAGAAAACAGAAAACACTCACGTTCTAATCTAATATCCATGTTCTGACCCTAATATACACACAATCACTATCTTTTTATTCACTATCTTTTTATATAAGATATGCAATTGTTATGGATAAAAAAACTAAGGTTATTACTTGCTATATTTAATACTAAGATTCGGGAGCTCAAGGCCTTTAATGGTTGCTCTCGTGTTTCGTGACTCAATCTGCCTTTACGAGATGCCTACGTATCTCTGTGAATTAGAGAATCAAGCCAAAAAACGTAGTTCTGATTGGTGGGGGTGAGACCCCTTATATAGATGTTGGGAGTCCTTGAATTGAATTTGGTATAGGAGACTTGGTGGGCAAGTCTCATAATTAGAATGGACTTTGGAGTCCTAGATAGTAGGAAACTGATTCCTTATCCTTTTAGGTCCCTTTGAGGCTAATCTCCAAGGATTTATATCCTTATCGGGACTCTTTTCAACATCTGATTTGTCCCTTATTAATTAATTACGAAATTAATTAATAATCAGGGTTTTTGGGCCTTTTTTATTCCATCAGGCCTGATCTGGTCCATCAGGCTTAACCTTTCTGGTCTGAGTATCATATATCTTTTTATTGGGCCTAGCAGCCCACAGCTCGTACAATTAATGCAGTATTTAATTATACAAGCATAATTTATTTATCCCTATCATTTGCCCCCCAACTTTTGGGAAACATTGATTAGGTTTCGCAGAAGTTAAGTCTATTCGTTCCCTTACAGGGTTTCGTTTTTGCGTAAAGTGTGGAGCGACCTACACATTTATAATGAATCTTCCTTTTATTCAGAAATTATCTTAATTTCCAGGAATTTTTCCCTAATTTTCTGGGATTTTCCCTAATTTCTGGATTTTTCCCTTAATTTCTGGGATTTATCCTAATTTTCTGGGATTTTTCCCTAATTTCTGGATTTTTCCCTAATTTTCTGGGATTTATCCTTAATTTCTGGATTTTTTCCCTAATTTCTGGGATTTATCCTTTATTTCTGGATTTTTTCCCTAATTTTCTGGGATTTATCCTTAATTTCTGGTTTTTTTCCCTAATTTCTGGGATTTTTCCCTAATTTTCTGGGATTTATCCTTAATTTCTGGATTTTTCCCTAATTTCTGGGATTTATCCTTAATTTCTGGATTTTTTCCCTAATTTCTGGGATTTTTCCCTAATTTTCTGGGATTTATCCTTAATTTCTGGATTTTTTCCCTAATTTCTGGATTTTTCCCTAATTTTCTGGGATTTATCCTTAATTTCTGGATTTTTTCCCTAATTTCTGGGATTTATCCTTTATTTCTGGATTTTTTCCCTAATTTTCTGGTATTTATCCTTAATTTCTGAATTTTTTCCCTAATTTCTGGGATTTTTCCCTAATTTTTTGGGATTTATCCTTAATTTCTAGATTTTTTCCCTAATTTCTGGGATTTATCCTTAATTTCTGGATTTTCCCCTAATTTCTGGGATTTTTCCCTAATTTTCTGGGATTTATCCTTAATTTCTGGATTTTTCCCTAATTTCTGGGATTTATCCTTTATTTTCTGGATTTATTCCTTATTTCTGAAAATATTAACATTTTTCAGAAATTATTTTAAGGAATTTCCTTATTTTTTTGTAATTTTCCAGGATTTTTTCTTCCTTTTCTTTTTTCTCTTTTTTCTCCCCTTTTTTTTTATACAATTTTCGACCAGGAATCCATTCGACCAGGATCCTGGTCGAATTAGCCCCTGCTGTGCCTTGGTCGAAGGATTTTCGAGGAGGATGCTTTCGGTCAGGAGTCCTGGTCGAATTTCGGCCAGGACCTTTTTTTTTTTTTTCGACTAGGATTTTCGTCCCTTTCGGTCAGGATTCTTGCTTTTTGACCGAATTAAGCTACTCTTGCTGCCCAGGTCGACAGAATTTTGACCTCAATGATTTCGACCAGGAATCTTTCGTGTTTCTTGGTCGAATGGGTCTAATTTTAGTCGAATTAAGCCTTCTTTTCAACCCTGATCGACAGGATCTCGACCTCAGGGGCTTCGATCAGGATTTCTCTATATTTTCTGGTCGAATTGATCCTGGTCCTGGTCGAATTAAGGCCTTTATTTACCCTGATCGACTTGATTTCGAGCTCAAGCCATTCGGCCAGGACTTCTTTGTGTTTTCTGGTCGAACAGGTCAAGAACATATGCATGTATATAAATTTTTGTACATACTTGGATTTAGGCCCCTTATGCTGGGCTAAAACTTGGGCCCATTTTAACTGGGCTTATTCTCTTACTGGGCTTCACAGGCCTTTCAATTGGGCCTCTAATTCTGGGCTTTTAATTTGGGCCAACGTTTTGGGTTCAGGCCAAAAAAATTTTTTTATCTTAGCTGGACTTCTTTTCCACCCCTAAAACCATTTGGGCCTCTTTCAACACTTGGGCCCTTAACTGGGCTTTTGTTTTCTAAACCCAAACTCCAAATTACTCTAGGATTGTTTCTGGATTCTTCCAGAATCTTAAAAAAAACTCAAGTTTTCTTTCTTGAATTTTTCAAAGATTTCCTGATGCTTCCAGAACCTTCTTTTTTTGGGCCTGAATGGGCTTTTCTAGGCCCAATTTCCTTCTTTTCCTCCTATATAAAGGTGGGGGGGGGGGGTGTGCTCTCACTCACACTCTTCACTCTTCACTTCATTTATTTCTAAAACTCTCCAATCTTTCTCCTCTTTCAACTTTCCTCCCTTAGCTTCCAGCCTTCTTTTCCAGTCTTTACTAAATGGCTGACAAGAGTTCTGAGAGGGCGGTCAAGATAGCCTCGGCTTCAAAACGAGGTAAGGATATCGAGATCCGCTCTTCATATATGTCTTTAATTGATATGATTAACACTAGGGGGGATGAATATCCCTCCACTGCACATCTCGACTCTTTTAATCATTGTAATACTTGGCACAACATAGATTTTAATAAACTAAATGCTCGCTATAACGTCCTTCCTCCTCTTAGATTAGTTCCAGTCTCTGGTGGTGACCGTACTTGCCACTGGAGACCCGACACTCTCTTCATTTACACAGATGCCCTTAATGCTGGGCTTAGGTTTCCTTTCCATCCTTTTATTCCTCATCTTTTGGCTGATCTACAAATTAATCCGTGTCAGCTTCCTCCAAACGCCTGGAGGAATATTCTATATTTTATGGTTTGTTGTCTTAGGGAGGGCTTTCCTCTTTCTGTAGCCGTTTTTAGGAAGGTCTTTCAGTGTTATAATAGTTCTTCCAATATCTGTGGCTGGGTCTATGTCAAGCAAAGGCCCAAAAGCAAACATATCTTTAACAGCGCCTCTATTCCTGATAATAATCAAAATTGGAGGAATAGTTTCGTTGGGTTACGTTGGGAGAATGGTGACTGGGGCACACTTTTTCGATCTTCCTTCGGGAAGGTCAGTGATGGTAGCCTCAAATCCATTCACTTAACTCCTGAAGAAACTATTATTTATAATGGGCTTACTCAGGATGATGGCACCACCACCAGCTGGACTCTCTTAGAGGAGTTTTCCCTGATTCATGTGGGGCTATCCTCTGTTTCTCAACAGGGTATTTTTCTTCCCTTCTCAATTTTATTTCATTTCATGCATTATTAACATCACTTATTTTGTCCTTTGCTTTGTTTCAGCTGCTAAGGAGATTAACGAGGACAATGTTCCTTTGGTTGAGGAAACAGCTAGGATGAAGAAAGCTCGGCTCGCAGGCCTAGATACCCGGGGAAAGGCCACGGAGCCTATCTTTTTGAAGAAGCACAAAGAGCCTATAGGGGAGGCTTCAACTGAAGGAGCTGGAGGCCATGGTGCTCCTATCACTGCTGCTGCCCCTACTGCTGCTGCCACAGGCGCCTTTCAGCCTCTCTGGGGATTCCGCCGAGGGGACACCGTAGTTGGTTCCACGAAACATGCTTGGGATTGGTCTTACCATAGCGTGACTCCCAAGGATTTTACTGATGTGGTGGCCACCCCTGATCTTGAGAGGATTAAGCTCATGGGAGCTCAGTCTCTGGCTTCGGTATGCCTTCTCTTTTTTGAACTTATTTTTCATTCTTGTAGCATTTTCTTGCCTTATACTTTGTTAATTGCTTTGTTCCAGTCTAACGCCTACTTTCAAGGCGCTGTGAGGCAAGCCGAATCGTGGAAGCGGGCTTCTGATAATGCCGATAATGCCCTCAGGAGGCAACAGAAGAAGTATGCTACCCTGGAGAAGAAGCTCAAGCGCAAAGAGGAAGAACTCGGAGAGTCTAACGCCGAGCTGGTGGTACTTCGGGCGGAGAAGGATAAAGCTATAGACAACTATCTGGACTCGGAGGAGTTTGCCCAATCCATGAGGATTAGGGATGATTCAGTCTTTCCCGGGTTTTTTAGGACTGGTTGGGACACGGCCCTTGGGACCGTGAACGAGGCTTGTCCTGATATTAACCCGGCGGACTACATCTGCCCTGATGACGAGGCTTTGCTACAGAGGTTTCGTACCCGAGTAGTTGTCTCGGACCATGTTCCTCAGGATTCACTCCTTCCTCCTCCCGAGTCTTCTTCCAGACCTGCTGAGGACGACAGCCCTTCCTCCTCCTCTGAGACGACAGAGACATCCAGCGAGAGTGGAGAGGATGATAATATGGATGCCGAGGGTACTTCAGCTCCTTAGAGCTTTTTCAGCCCTGCGTGGCTTTCTATTTTTTATCCTATTTTCGAGACTTTATTTATCGAATTTTTGTAATATCTATCAGATCTATTTCATTTATCACCTTCTATGCTTGCATCCATGCATTTGACTTTTATTTGTTAGGCCACAAACATACTTTGAAGAACTCATGAATTTCGTAAAATTGTCTGGGATTCGTCCCTTACACAAGTAATAATAAACTTCGTAATAAAACTAAAACATATAAATCCTAAGGAAGCAAAGCTTCAAGGTGCTTTTCAACCTACTCGCCATCCTGACGAGTGAGAATCGTATCCGGCTGCCCTACACATAGTAAACCTTCAGGTTTTGTGCATGCCAAGTTCTCGGGACTTCAAATCCATCCATAGTCTCTAGCTTGTAGGTTCCTCTACCTTGAACACTCTTGACTCTGTACGGCCCTTCCCAATTCGGGGCAAGCTTCCCTTTTTGTCCTACACCAGATGCCTCTATTTTTCTCAAGACTAGATCTCCTTGTTTAAAAAATCTTTCTTTAACCCTTAGGTTGTAATAGAATGAAGCCTTTTTCTGATATTCTACTATCTTGGCGTGTGCCTCATCTCGTACTTCATCAATTAGATCCAGGGCTAACCTCTGCCCTTCCTCATTTTCTACAGCATTGAAAGTCTGAATCCTTGGAGAGGAATGCGATATCTCCACAGGAACTACTGCTTCTGCCCCATATGCCAACATGAAAGGAGTTGCTCCTGTCGTGACTCTACAGGTAGTCCTATAGGCCCATAATATTGGAAGTATCTCATCCACCCAATTATTTCTTGACTTCTCGATCCTCTTTTTTAGTCCATCCAGGATTATCCGATTTGCTACCTCTGCTTGCCCATTGGCTTGCGGGTGAGCCACAGAGGTGAATCGTAACTCAATTTCATTTTCTTCACAATACTTCTTGAATTCCTCATTGTTGAATTGTGTTCCATTGTCAGTGACGAGGATACGGGGAATTCCATATTGGCACATAATGTTTTCCCACAGGAATTGTGCAACCTGCTTAGTTGTGATTTTGGCCAAGGGTTTGGCTTCAATTAACTTGGTGAAATAATCAATGGCTACAATCAGAAATTTCCTTTGTGCCGTGGCCATAGGAAAAGGCCCTAGAATATCCATCCCCCACATGGCAAAGGGAATAGGCGAGTTGATAGAGGTCAGCATCTCGGGGGGTTGTCTAACAACTGGTGCATGCTTCTGACAGCGATCACACTTCTTCACATATTCTTTGGCATCAGCCATCATTTCTGGCCAATAGAAGCCTAAACGAGTTATCTTATGAGCCAAGGCCCTCCCCCCCAAGTGTTGTCCACAAATACCTTCATGCACTTCTTCAAGAGCCAAGCGTGCCTCATCGGGCCTGAGACACCTCAAGTAGGGAACCACGAAAGATCTTTTGTAAAGATTCCCATCTATCAAAGAGTACCTTAGTGCCCGAACAGTTAACTTCCGTGCTTCAGTTGCATCACTTGGCAACCAACCGGTCTGAATGTGAGCCTTGATGGGATCAATCCATGACGTCCCCAAGCCTATGGGAGCCAGCAGCTTAACATCTATGCTTCGTGTCTTCAAAACACGGAAGTACACACTTCCTGAACTTTCTTCAATCTCAGACGAAGTGAACTTTGATAGCGCATCTGCCTTAACATTTTCTTCCCTTGGAATGTGTTCAACATGGCATTCATTAAATTGGGTCATCACAGCCCTTACTAGGCGAACATACTTAGCCATCGTATCATCCCTTACCTCAAATTCTCCCTTTACCTGGGATATGATCAACTTCGAGTCTCCACGGACCTTTAAGTTTTTGACTCTAAGTGTCCCAGCTAGACCAAGGCCAGCAATCAGGGCTTCATACTCTGCCTCATTGTTTGTGGTTGGGAAGTCTAGCTTCATGGCATACTCAATTAAGAATCCATCAGGGCTTTGCAGAACCAACCCTGCTCCACTGGAATTTGTTTTTGATGCTCCATCAAAATAGAGAACCCAATATTCTTTCTCCTTGTCCCCATTGTCGACTCCCTTGTCTTGAGGTATGGTATCTTCCTGCCCCCCGACTTCTTGGTTGGGTATGGTACATTCCACCACGAAGTCAGCTAGTGCCTGGGCTTTTATGGCCGTACGTGGCTTATACTTGAGATCGAACTCTCCCAACTCTATTGCCCACTTAATCAGTCTCCCACTTGCCTTGGGACTGTGAATGATATTTCTCAGTGGCTGATTTGTTAACACTTCAATTTGGTGAGCTTGAAAATAAGGACGCAGCTTTCTTGAAGCCATTACCAAGGCTAAAGCGAATTTCTCAATGGCTGAATAATTCAACTCAGCACCATGCAAAATTTTGCTGACATAGTATACGGGTTTCTGGACTTTCAGTTCCTCCTTAACCAACACGGCGCTCAAGGCGCTCTCTGACACAGCCAAGTACAAGAATAAAACTTCATTCAGAACTGGCTTGGCCAACAACGGGGCCTGGTCCATATACTTCTTTAACTCTTCAAATGCCTTCTGATTTTCCTCACTCCATACAAAGTCTTTGATGTTCTTTAGTGACTTGAAAAATGACAAGCACTTGTCTCCTGACTTGGAGATGAATCGTCCTAACGCAGCAACCCTTCCTGTGAGCTTCTGAACATCCTTGACAGTTTTGGGGGTTCCATGTCCAGGATTGCCTTTATTTTATCAGGATTTGCCTCAATTCCCCTCTTCGAGACCATCAATCCCAAGAATTTTCCAGATCCTACTCCGAAAGCACACTTCGTCGGATTCAACATCATCTTGTGGTACCTCAGGACCTCAAAAGCTTCCCTTAAATGGGCTATATGATCAGTCTTTACTAGACTCTTGACTAACATGTCATCAACATAGACTTCCATAGTCTTACCAATAAGATCCTTAAAAATTCTATTCACCAACCTTTGATAGGTGGCTCCTGCATTCTTGAGACCAAACGCCATAACAAGATAACAATAAACACCAAAGTCAGTGATAAATGATACCTTTGGAATATCATCCTTATGCATTTTGATCTGGTTGTATCCGCTAAACCCATCCATGAAACTCAGCATCTCATGTCCAGCGGTGGCATCAATCAAAGTATCAATTCTAGGCAGCGGAAAACAGTCTTTGGGGCATGCATCATTCAGATCGGTGAAGTCTATACACATCCTCCACTTTCCATTAGCCTTCTTCACCATTACAGGGTTTGCTAACCACTCCGGAAATTGAATCTCCTCAATGAAACCAGCCTCTAAGAGCTTTTCCACTTCCTGCTTTATAGCCTCTTGTCTTTCCGGGGCAAAATTTCTTTTCTTTTGTTTCACTGTCTTCCGGCTTGAATCTACGTTTAGCTTGTGAGTAATTAACTCCGGGTCTATGCCTGGCATATCAGCTGCTGACCATGCAAACACATCACTATTTTCTTGCAAAAATTTCACTAACTTCCCTCTAAGGGGCTCCTCTAATGTGGCTCCAATGAAAGTCGTCCTCTCAGGATTCTCGGGGTCTAAAGGAACCGAGACCAATTCTTCTGCTGGCCTTCCTCTATTCTCATCATTTTCTCGAACATCCATATCTTTAATAGGAAGAACCTGCCCCCCGACTCCATCTGCCCTCAAAGAGGCCACATAACAGCTTCTAGCCATTTTTTGATCTCCTCTCTCTTCTCCAATCCCGTTTCGGGTGGGAAACTTCATGACTGAATGGTAGGAAGAGGGGACTGCCTTGAAGGCATGTATCCCTGTTCTCCCCATGATAGCATTATAAGTTGAACTAGCCTTTACCACCACGAAATCCAGCATCTGCGTTGCTTGCCTTGGCTCCGTACCTATGGTGGTAGGCAATTTGATTATCCCTTCCACAGGACATTCTACTCCAGCAAATCCATATATCGGCATGTCGGTTGGTGTTAACTGGGAGTCGTTATACCCCATCCTTAGAAAGGTGTCGTGGAGCAAGATATCCACAGAAGCACCATTATCCACAAGGACCCTCTTAACCGGGATATTTCCTATTATTGGTGTTATGACCAGCGGGTCGTCATGGGGAAACTTCACACCCTCTAGGTCGGAATCATCAAAAGCCAATGTTACTTCTGTCCTGGCCCTCTTCGGGGCTTCTCCAACAATATGCATAACCTCTCTAGTGTATGCCTTTCTGGAATTTTTGGACAATCCAGCAGCAGTTGGACCTCCAAAGATCGTGTTTATCACAGGCCCTCGAGGTCTCGGCCCTCCATAAATGGTGTTTATAACTGGTCCTCTAGGCTGGGGGTTTCGCCCCTGATCGTCTTGGTCCCTCCTACGATCCTCAAAGTTCTTCCTTCCATTATTATTCCTATCCCCTCCTTCTCCAGTATACTTGTTCAATCTTCCTTTTCGAATCAAAAACTCAATTTCATCTTTCAATTGCCTACACTCATCGGTGTCATGGCCAACATCTTTGTGAAACCTGCAATACTTGCCCTTATCTAGCTTGGCGGGATCAGCCTTCAAGGGCTTAGGCCAGCGAATATCTCTGTCTTTCTCAATCTCCATCAAAATCTGACTTCTAGGAGCATTCAGCTTAGCGTATTCAGTGAACTTTTGCCCAGGTCCTCCCTTCTTTGGGGTTGAATCAGGGTTTTGTTCGGTTCTAGGATATTTGTCCTTAGCGATATACTCCAAATCAGTTTTTCGTTTCTTGCCTCCAGTGGGCTCATTACTTACTACGGTCTTCCTCATACTTTCTTCAACCTTGATATACTTCCCTGCCCTCTCTTGGAGCTGCAACATGCTCTCAGGGGGTCGTTTGGCCAAAGACATCTTGAAAAACTCATCCCTAGTTCCTTGTTGCAGTGCTATCATGGCTACCTTATCATCAAGGTCTGGGACTTTTAAAGCCTCCTTTGTAAAACGGTTCAGGTAATCTCTTAAGGATTCCTTAGCTCCCTGCACAAGACTCATAAGAGATGCTGAACTTTTCTCATGGACTCTTCCACTGATGAATTGCTTAATAAAAGCCTGACTTAATTCTCTGAATGATCCAATAGAATTTGGGGGTAGGCGACTGTACCATCTTTGAGCCATACCCGACAGGGTTTGAGGGAAGGCCCGACATTTTATAGCATCATTCACGGGTTGCAGCAGCAGTGCATTAGAGAATGTCCTAACATGATTAGCGGGGTCTCCCGTGCCATCATAGGTTTTGATAGTGGGCATCTTGAATTTCCTTGAGATATGGGCATTCATTATCTCTTCTGTGAAGGGTGGAGTTGGATAATCAGGATCTCCAAGGGGAAGGAGATTGCTTGGATCAGTTCTTGGGACAGCAGTCCTTCTTCTTACCGGACCATCCAGGTCTATGATAGGAGGAGGATTTCTCCCCCTAGGATGTATGTGGGGTCTGGTGGCTTGGTGAGCCTCCAAATCACGCCTCAGCCTTTGGATTTCAGCCTCATGAGCCCTGATCCTTTCCTGCACTTCTTGGGGATTCGCCCCTGGGGTGCTTTGGGGGCGTTGCCTTCCATCGGCCATTGGCTCTTTTCCAGGACGCCTCCTTCTCGGGGCCACTTCATCATCCGAAGATTCGGAGTCTCTCTCAGTATAAGGACCAGAAAATTCCCGATCCTCAGGAATAGGACCCAAACCTCGTATATAGGGGGGTGACTGCCCTCGTGCTTCGCCTCGCCCCGCATATCCGCTTCCTCCAACCTCAGGACGAAGGGGCATCTCATAAGGGGGGTTAGTAGTAACAACAGTTGAATATTCATACCTGACGGGTCGAGAATTCACAGGTATATGTACTTGTTGAACTTGAGGATTCGTACCTTGAATAATCGGGGGAGTTGTCCCTTGTGGCTGAGGTTGAGTTGCCCCTGTCTGGGCTTCCCTCTGAGTAGATGCATAAGTTGAATGGGGAGGAACCTCCACGGTTGATGAAATCACCTGGGTTGTCTCTGATGGTGTTCCTTCCTCTAGAGCTCCAATTGTTCTTCGTGTTCTCGCCATGGTTGTTGTTGCTTTCCCACAGACGGCGCCAAATGTTATGGATAAAAAAACTAAGGTTATTACTTGCTATATTTAATACTAAGATTCGGGAGCTCAAGGCCTTTAATGGCTGCTCTCGTGTTTCGTGACTCAATCTGCCTTTACGAGATGCCTACGTATCTCTGTGAATTAGAGAATCAAGCCAAAAAACGTAGTTCTGATTGGTGGGGGTGAGACCCCTTATATAGATGTTGGGAGTCCTTGAATTGAATTTGGTATAGGAGACTTGGTGGGCAAGTCTCATAATTAGAATGGACTTTGGAGTCCTAGATACTAGGAAACTGATTCCTTATCCTTTTAGGTCCCTTTGAGGCTAATCTCCAAGGATTTATATCCTTATCGGGACTCTTTTCAACATCTGATTTGTCCCTTATTAATTAATTACGAAATTAATTAATAATCAGAGTTTTTGGGCCTTTTTTATTCCATCAGGCCTGATCTGGTCCATCAGGCTTAACCTTTCTGGTCCGAGTATCATATATCTTTTTATTGGGCCTAGCAGCCCACAGCTCGTACAATTAATGCAGTATTTAATTATACAAGCATAATTTATTTATCCCTATCAACAATGCATAATATATTATTATATTGCTTTTTTAAATAAAAATACATGAATATTATTAATAGTAATATAATTAATATTATTAATACATTTATTTTAAAATAAATTCAAAACAAACTCACATAAGATTAAAAATTTTATATTAATAAAATAATAACAAATAAATTGTTAACATAATAATAAATAAAAGTTGATATATAATACAAATATTGAAAACTATATAAATATAATTAAATAATTTAAAAATAAGTTTTCATAATATAATTTTGTTGAAAATAACATTATTTATAATTGTTTATTGATTACATAAAAGAATTATATATTTCAAATTATGAAGTTATATATATATATATATATATATATATATATATATTCTACTTTTTTGTTTAAGTTAATTTGGAACATATTTTCTATTTTTCAATAGTTTTTTAAGAAATATAATAGTGAGAAAATTTTAGAAAACTGGAAAACAGAAAACTGGAAATTTTTTCTGTAAGTAAACAAGACCTTAATTTTTGGGTTTTTTTGAAAAATAGTCAAGGATAAAAACATTTTTGCAAAAATACTGCCATTTTTTTAAAAAATTTGCAAATATACTTTTTAAGATTGCTTATAAGTTTGGTTGCATTTTAGGTTGCTATCCTGCGGGGCCCACTGTCACATCAACAGCCCCACAGCCTGCCACGTCAGCTGCCCGTCAGCATTGGGTGAGACTCACTTGCCACGTCACATGTCACGTCAGCATTGGGGTGGGACCCGCCTGCCACGTCAGCACTAGGATGGGATCCACCCGTTGCGTCAGCAGGGTGGGGTCCACCTGCCACGTGGCGCACAGTCAGCGCACAGTCAACATAGTATAATTATTAAATAAAAAAATATAAATATATAATAATAATAAAAAATTAAAGTATATTTGCAATTAAGATAATATATTTGCAATAAATTTGAAAAGATAGTATTTTTGCAAAAAAAATTAGAAAAATTAGTATTTTTTGTAAAAATTTTTAATTTTTTTGGGGCATGTGATCACCTTCCGATCCTCGTCCCCGAATAAACATGATTAACAAAGAAACAAAACTTTTAAAGAAAAATAAATAAATTTTTTACTGAAACAGTTCAAATTCAAATAAATCTACCTACCGATTCTAAAAAGAAAGGGGGAGACTTGCGTTCGTAATTTGTATATAGACACGTTTGAGTTAAAAAAAAGAGCCTAAAATCTCTAACAAGCCTAATATCATAGACTTTTCATAAGCAAGAATCCCCGGGGTTTGTGAGCTGATAACACGTACATCAACTAAACAAAACGAATCAATAAGTTAAGTAGTTATTAATGCCTAATATAAAACCAAACTTGAATAAATAATCACGGGACGGCTGTCAAAAGAGAAGCAGAAAATAATAAAATGGTAAGAGAAGGAAGGCAGAAACGTGTCGTGTCGTAGATAGGAAAGAGATTATTTGCATTATCATTACCCCGTATAAAATGTAACACCTGTCCTTCGCAAAAGGTGGACACAGGCTATTGTCCTGGGAAAGCGGTCAATCAATGTTTGAATTGTGGTCCCTTCATACGTGTCCCTCTCTTGGACCCACCTTTCTGCTGTTGCTGCTTCTCCTAACTCACATTTCTATAAGTAACTCCTACAACCATTTTCATGCCAACGCTCTCCGTATCACACGTATATTTCACTCTCATTAGTCTAAGAAATATTGACATTAATTTATAAATTAATTTTCTATTAAAAAATGCCGCATATGTCCTTTTCAATAGTATAGGTATGGGGTGTGATACAAAAATAAGAAAAAATATTATTTATTAACAATATAAGAAAAGTAGGTAAAATAATGAGAATAATAAATATTTAATATATAAAATAAATATAGTTAAAGAAAGTAATGAATGTAAGTGTATATATTTATTTTTTATATTATAAAATTTTTCCTTTTTTGAAATGTGTAAAATTGAGAGTGACGTCACCAAAAAAAACTGTATATAAAATTGAATGAGAAAGAGAAAGTATTAATTTAATATTTTAATTGAAAAAGTTAATAAAATTTGATTGTCAAGCTTTCATAAATTGTACGGACTAGGGTATCATAGCTTAATGTTAAACCCTCGTCATTCATGACACGGGAGGCAACTCTTCTACTCTTGAATAAATTTTTGAATAAGGAGTCAATGTTATTAACATCGGTATAATCTTTCTATCCCTTTTTAGTTGTCATATTTCTATTTTTATCGGTCAAATTAACTAATTTTTTGACCAAAAAATATAAATAACACTTAAACTATTTAAAAATTAAAAATTAAAAATTTACATATTAAAGTATATTAAAAGTTCTTTCCTACAATGCATTTTATTTTATTTTATAAATTGATAAAATATTAATAGACTTCAGTTAAAGTTTAATCAAATTAACATGTCAAGGGTTAAATATGGCAAGTAAAACGGGACTTAGGCTGAAATATTTAATAAACACACTGCGCGTGGCTTGCAATTAATAAAAATCCGTGATATTTTCCCGAAAATACACAAAGGTAGCGAGAGGCAAGAGCATCTGCCTAAACACCACATGCGTGTCAGTAAAACACCCCCTCCTACATTATCTCTCTCGTGTTCTCTCCTCATTCGTCCACGTCTTAACCACAGCTAACATGCCCTACACGTGTATCTCATCAACCTCTCTCCCCTCCTCTAAATTAACGGCCGCGATCTCATCTCTCGTATTCAGAATCTCTACGTCACACCAACTGCCTTCTCTCCTCTCTCGCTGCCCCGGACGGTGCGGTCAGCTGCCCAAACCTGCCCGTAACTCTTTACCTTATATATTTTCATCTCTACATTCTCTCTCACTTCTTCATTTCAATTTCATTTTCATCTCAAACATTTTGAAACCATAAAATCATTCAATTATTCGATTATAATATTTCTGAGCAATTTTCAGTGTGTTTGGATTTTACTTCTATTAATGGCGAGTGTTTGTTATGGTGGTGAAACCAAGACATCTACGCCAGTAGAGCCGAGCTCCAAAGCGGCTAGGAAGAGAAGAATGGAGATGCATCAGTTTAATTTTGTTCCGGCGGATGTCACCGTTTTGTCGCCGGAAAATAGCCGGAAAAGTCAGAAACGTGAAGCGTCTAATTTAGATTCAACTACTGAGTTTGAAGTTGAGGATTTACCGCGAAAATGTTCAAATGTGTTTGAATCGGATTCTGAAGGTTCTAAATCGGATCCTGAGGTCATATCGGAGGGTCCGAAGTTTGGATTAACGTCTGTGTGCGGACAGAGACGTGATATGGAAGATGCGGTTGCTATCCATCCTTCGTTCTCCGGTGGAAGTCATTTTTACGGCGTTTACGACGGTCACGGCTGCTCTCATGTAATTACAATTTTGTTATATATGTTAAATTATATTTTACCAAGTCATTCTAGGTTGTTAAGTGATTTTGATTTGGTTTGTGTAGGTTGCGATGAAGTGCAAGGAACGAATGCACGAGATTGTGAAGCATGAAGTGGAGAAACGTAAGGATGATGAAGCGTGGTTAGAAACAATGACGAAGAGCTTTTCGCGGATGGATGAAGAAGTAACTGAATGGAGCAGGAATTCTGGACAGTTAAGTCCTAATTGTCGCTGTGAGCTTCAAACTCCCAAGTGTGATGCTGTTGGATCCACTGCTGTTGTTGCACTTGTGACTAAGGATAAGATTATCGTGTCAAATTGTGGTGATTCGCGTGCGGTGATTTGTCGCGGCGGTGTTGTTACTCCGCTTTCTACTGATCACAAGGTATTAAATCTGAGGTTTTGTGTTAGAAATGTTTGTGATTGATTCAGCGATTGAGATCTAATTTGTTTTTTTGTTAAATTTTGCAGCCTGATAGACCTGATGAGTTGAAACGAATTGAGGACTCTGGTGGACGTGTTATCTATTGGGACGGTGCTCGTGTTCTCGGAGTTTTGGCCATGTCTAGAGCTATCGGTAAGCTTATAAAGAAATTGTATATGTTATTTATCATGTTTCGATTCAATTAATTGCACCTTTAGTTTTAGGATTAGTGATTTGTTGCACTATGTAGTTGTGTTATGAAATGAACGTTTGTGCATGTATTCTAGAGTTTGTAGCATGTAGAATAAATATGTGTTTAATATCGTGAATTCAAGCAATAATATGATTGAAGATCTAAATTATCATGTGTTTGTTTTTTCAGGTGATAATTATCTGAAGCCTTATGTGATATCGGAACCGGAAGTAACCGTGATAGATCGAACGGCGGACGATGAGTGTCTCGTGCTAGCGAGCGACGGACTATGGGACGTGGTTTCAAACGAAACTGCCTGTGGCGTTGCCAGAATGTGTCTTGGTGCCAAGAAATCGAAGTCACCTCGGGCAGGAGGAGCAACCGAGATATGTGAATCAGCGGCATGTGAGAGCTCCGACAAGGCATGTTCGGATGCGTCGATTCTGTTGACCAAGCTAGCCTTGGCGAGGCACACTGCCGATAACGTCAGTGTAGTGGTGGTGGATTTGAGGAAGGACTTGTAGCAAACAATGCAATTTAGTTCTTTTAATCAAACAAAATTAAAATTAAAATTGACACCAGATATAATGATGTATCAGTATTTGGATCAGGTACAATTGATGGTCCTGGAGGCATTGAAAAATTGTTGAGAAGTGTACTCTAGTTAGTAGATCTGATACCTTCTTGAATGACACACATTTGTATCTGTATCTAGCTTTAGATCAAGATCTGGTTGTTGAAGAAGTACATATATATGATATGAATATCATTTCAAACAACTTAAAGATTATTTGATTCATTTCTAAGTATTGTATAGCAGTTGAATATGTGATCTTGATTGTTGGAACAATTGACTTGTAATGTAAAGATAGTATTCACTACCCACTAATCAGACTGGGAACTAATTTTAATCCAACACCATAAACAACCAACAATTCAGCATCCAACTATACTTTGACAACAAGCTTTTGTTCTGTTGTGTTTCTCATAGCTTTTATTTGTTCTCTGAACTCTTCGTTGCAGCAATGGTTTTACAGAAAAATAAAATGGATACCAAATAGTAGGAGATTGTATGAACAAAACATGTGCCTTTTATTTGGACTTTGACACTTCTATGCATTCATCGTTGCGGCGAAGGTTCTGCTAAATACAGCGGATATCAAATAGAAGATTGTATTAACAGATATGACTCAAGATCAACTATCTAAAAAACCAATGTGCAGTTATAATTTCTTGTTCGCTGATACAAAATATAAGATTGTATTAACAGATACTACCCAGAATCAACTATCTAAAAACATTCTGCAGTAAGCGGATCCATAGGATGAATAACTCAAAGGGAACGTAATTATTCGGTGTTCATAGTATCCGGTCTTGAGGTCCTCAATAATTTTCTCGAAAATTTTCATCGATATCATCTTTCTTCAGAGATTGGGAGAGAAGTATGGCCTGAGAAATGTAGTTTTCACCGAAATCTGACGGCCAATCTTCAAATGCCTCGTCGCTAACATAAAATCATGCTAGATATTTTTGACATTTCTGACCGATGATGAAATGTTGGAACTTGTTCCGCCAAATTTTAACTCTTTAATTTTCAAACGGGGCTGAAAACAAGCATCTGAATGACGCTGCCACGTACAAATATACTTTAACTTTATTTATTTCATTAACTTCTCGCAACCAATATTTAAAGGAAAATGACAGACCCAAATCTTTTTTGCAAATTTTTTCCAAATATTAATATGTTAAACTTTTAACTTGTAAGTTTTACTAGTAATTATATAGATCATATGTGCATATATACTCCGAATTAAAATCCGTCCCGTTTATGTCATATCATTTGATATAAAATTTAAAAAATAATTTTGGGTTAACTAGCACTACTCATATTTAAATATATAATTTTTTATTAAAATTTAAACATAAGGGAGATGCTGTCTATTTGGATTTTTCCCAGCCTTGAAACATATTTTGTTTGGATTTAAAACCTAAATTGTACACGTAATCGATGTTAACATCTCGAATTGTATATAAATATGTTTAATAGAGGATAAAGTAGTGATTCATCACAAGCATGGTGGAAGAGGAACACGATTAAAGAAATTTAATTCTCGCTAACCCAATCTTAGTCTAATTATAAATTACTACTCTTGACAACAACCTTATTTTTGTTATAAAATAATACGTAATGTCAAAGCTTAATTGTGTACTTAGCTCAACAACGAAGAACCATAATAATAAAATACTGCTTTGCTAGAATGAGTACCTTGTATTATCTTTGTTAGTTATTGACTTAATCACTTGCTAAAGTAGATGCTTATTCGGTAAGTTGACAGTTACTGTTTCATTTATGTACAATATATATATAAATGTTTAATTTGTTTTTAATAACTAATCTCGCATTCACCTTATATATTTTTAAACATTGTTCATAAAGTAATGTTACTGGTATCAAAAAAATCTTGAAATATTTGAAAATAATATATGACGTTTATTTATTAGTGACATTTATATTAAAACACAGGAGTTTCGTCATATATATAAGAAAATAATGAATAGAAAAAATGGCGAACTCGAAAATTGTTTTGGATGTTTTTTGAACAATTATTTCAAAGAAACATAATATTAAAAATATATATTCTGTATCATATATAAATATAGAGATTTTATATGATTGATAGGGTGATTCTGAATACAAGAAACCAGATTTTATTCTTGATATGATTGAAACGTGCAATTTAAGAGTGTCTTGGAATAATAATAAAAGACATTAAAAAAATAATGGGACCTTGAAAATGAGAGATGAAAAATAAAGATAAACGAATGAGATTGAGTTTCACAGTTTCAGTGGGCGGTATTAACACTGTGGTTTGGTCCACCCCTGGTTTTGCACCGGGCCCCAGGCCCTAATAAAATAGCTGTTGATGAGATGACGTGAACAAAATACGGCCCAACTTATCACATTTTGTTTAGGGGGTTTATGCTACGTGTCTAGCCCAACTTAATTCATCACCATCTCTACTAGCTGGCTTCCAACGACTTTTCTCTCACTCGTCACTCTTGTCAAATTGTCTTACGTTTTAGTGTTCTATATGCAAAGTATCTCAGATTCCCAGTTCATGCAACAGTTTTGCACTAAATTTTACTCCAGAAGATTATTGTTCAATTTCAAAACTAAGATATTTTGTTTTGAAATAAACAAAGTGATATATTAAAAAATCAAGCAATCAACTTATAAATGGGCGAAGTGGACGGGTAATAAGCTACGCTTTAGGCCTCGTTTATTCGCAAAATCTAACGTTAAAATACGTATTCAACCGACCATGTATTACATTCATGTTCATGAATTTCTGTGTTCTTTTCGGAAAATCAACTGCATCAAAAATAAAAAAATTCAGATATATCAAAACAAAACGGTATAAAATTGAATTGATTATCTTTACACGACTAATCATGCATGTTAAAATTTGTTTCAGTTGTCTTAGTTGTCTCTTTTCCAACTATAAACACCTCGTTACCAAAATTATTACTGGGAAAACTCCTGTTAGATCAATATAAACATAATTTCTTGTATTTTAACATGTATACGGTATACCAATACATGAGCCGTTCTAATAGTCGATCTAACTTACTCTAATAGAGTCTAAGAGTCGATCTAACTTATTCTGATAGAGTAAAAATTTCGGTGATGTCTCATTCTTAACCGGAATTAAACAACGATAACTTTAAAAATTAATACAGAGTGTAACTCCCTCGATTTTAAAATAATAACTTTTTTTTTGAAAAAATGATCGTAAATTATATTGACTCTCAGTTAGACTTCTTAGTTTAACTTTGGACTTCACAGCAATAACCTCTGGTTCTATCCACGTACCTATGATTCATATTTTTAAGATTTAACTCCATTTCATGTACCGTATCTAACTAATTAGTACAATAATATCTACTTTTTAGTTAAGAATAATTCTATTCCATATACTGTATGTAATTAATACTATAAAATATTGAGAGTAATGAATTTTTTGTTACTTTGCATAGATTTTTAAAAAAGTGCTATTATTTCAAAACCGAGGAAACATTTGACATCTTAAAAATGAAAAATATACCGTCATCCGATAAATTCCTCACGCTCGTATCGCAAGTACTCCACTTAACAACTCAAATTTAAGACGCTCCGGTTACAAGAAAAGCGAGACGAAATTGAATCTAATTTTTTGATTAAAAAAAGATCCAGATTCTGCAAGAAAATAGAGCACTAGAAAATAGTTTGAATTCGTATTTCGGATAAGCCATATGTAATATTCTCTATGCGTTGTCACATAGGTTATACAATGAACACAAATCTTCTTTGTCTGAATTCTTAGTTTCAGCTATGTATCATGTATGTTTGGCAAAATCCCAACAATGAAGTATCAGATTCCATAGTATCAAATACAAAATGTAAAAGTCATTCGACGTTACGGAACTTTCAACATGGTTCGTGTTTTTTGTTGATGAGAGAATAAGATTTCCTGCAAGTTCTCCTTAAAGCGTAAGAGCATGAAAGGATATTTGTGGTTAATGCTTCTTGGAATGATGCAATTTTACAATTCGTGCTAAACACTGGCTGCATTCATTTCCATTCCTAATGGATAAACTGAAATTGAACCATGAGTCTTGTGTTCCAATTTCAACTACTTTCTCAGCTCTAACAGAAATATTCATAATTCAATCATGGTTTGTTAGAATGATGTCAAGTTTCATCACGTGTGCTGATGTTATACATTTATGATAGTCAAACAACAATATCTGCAGAAACCAGAGAAGTTTGCATCGTCTTTGACAGAAAATAAGCCAAGGACACTACTAAATCAAAGAAGATTGTGAAAAAACAAGGTGTTCGCAAACATTACTTTACTAGTAAGAGAATGGTAAACGGAGAGATATTTATGAGATGCTACTTGATAATACACTTGTAGACAGTGTGCACAAATATGTTATAAATATACAGAATATGCAAACAATTAGTATTAAGCCTCGGGGTATTTCTAAACAGGTGCCAAATGATCATGTAATAGTAAGCTAGTAAAGTCGAGATTGACAACATTGAAATTAAAAAGGTCAGATAGATTTTGCTACAAAGTCCTGGATCCAGAAACCCCACTATCACAATTCACACATTTAAGTTCCCCTACATTATTTCACTTTGTTAACAAACAGATATTTGATGATCATTTGAATTAAAAAAAATTCAATATATTCTTTCTAAAGAAAACCAAAATGAGATTTATCGTACAAGTGCCTGATTATAGATATAGTGAGTGTAAAATTTTAGTTGTCAATCTTAATTCCGCAACACAACCAAATGGGTGCCATTTCTGCCATAATACAAAAAAAACAATTATTTCAAATTAAATCAGACTCACCTGCTGATTTTTTACTTGAAATGACATCAAATTCGAATATTTGACAAAGAAAATAGCCAAATGATAACAGCTTAGTAACCCAGAACTATTAACCTCAAACATTTGGATGGAAGTCTTTTCTATGCTGGAACTGCTACCTTCTCTACCTTCTTAACTGTTTTTTTGATCTTCTCAGGTACCACCTGGGTTACTGGCTTTTCAATTCCTTGTATGTCCGTTATTCTTATCTTTGTCAGTTCCTAATTAGTAAACAGGTGGTAAAAATATAAGCCAGAAGTATGTTACTAAAGCAATATATTTGTTCGTGTGAATATAAACTATACAAATCTTTTCACCGCATGCATTTAAATTTTAACTAAAGCTGTGATTTCCAGCTCCAAACAACTACACAAAATGATTAAGCAACAATTTGTTCCAACTTACCTGCCGATGTCCTTTAGTTCGGCGATAGTTCTTTCTTCTCTTTTTCTTGAAAATGATTACTTTTGCGTCTAGAGCCTGTAAGGCAAAACCAATGCAGAGAAAATAAAGGTGAAACTCTAATAACTCATCAATTTCAATACTACCAAATACCAGGGTTTGAAGTCTATTGTTTACCAGACTCACTAGAAGTCCAGGAAACTATTCCAATACTCTATTCAAGATATATGAACAACAAAATCTAAACTTTAGTGGATAACATAAATACAACCAAGAGAATTAAATAGATTATATCTCTTACATGTTCTTCAATAACAGCATGAACAGTTGCGTCGGGCAACATTGGCCGTCCGATAAGTGTTTGAGTGGGAGATCCCAACATTAAAACTTTGTTTAGAATTATCTGCACCACAAATTACATTATAGGGATGATAATGGCATGATATATGTAGAGAACCTTAGCTTTATTCAAACATAATAAACACTAATAAAACAAAAGTCCAGATCAAAAAATAGCAGGGGAACTAAAATGAAAGGCGTGGAAATTTTCAGAGTAGAACAACACTTTTGAAATATGAAAAAGTATCCAGACATGCAACAGTTTGTACAGAGAATTAAATGTTTTCTTAAAACTTATGGTACAGTGTACAATTTACAAGTGAAAGTTCCCAGTTATTGAAAATCACATATAATGTGATGAGCATCTAACCACGTTTCAACATTTAAGCGATGTTAAAGAGAAACTGGAGAGCTGCATAAGCTTATAAAACATTGAAACTGAACAATAATCACATTAATATACCATATACGATATACCTATATGCTGTTTTATGTGAAATATCTGAAAACAATAACTCCCTATCATACTTCTTGATTAGCAAGGTATAGGTAAACCAGAAAAATTATCGCAGATGTTTATGTAATCAGCAATATTACAACACAGCGTTATTTTCTCTATGTCTTTGGCAAGCAGAGAAGTGAAACATCAGCATATGAAATGCAGAAACTGAACGCATGTTATAACCTGTGCTACCATCGGAAAATTTACCTTGTCATGCACTTCGCAGAACTTGAGTTTCTCTGCGTAAATACAATCCCCATTGCTCACCTTAAACTGGTGCGACCCAATCTACAAAACCAATAAAATATAAGAATCCAATTTACACACAATTCCCCTTTTAATCTAAACAACTACAAAAAAATAGAAATAAAATTGGCAAGAGAAAACTATAATTACTAATCCTAGATCAACAGAAAACACCATATGACCATAGTTATAAATTCGAGATTGTAGCTGCTAGCACAATCTCCATTACAGAAAATAAAATTAAAAAAATAGTACGAACCTAAGAGCTTTTAGCTTGTAATAGGATAACAAAAAGTATCTATGCACTTACATTTTTTTCTCCCCTTTTATTTAACTGGTACAAACCAAACTACAAAACTCATAAAAAATTAGAATCCAATTAGCGCACACACTTCCCCTTTTACAAAAACATAAAAACAAATTGGCAAGAAACCATATATGTTTCATGTATATCATAGAATTTCGGCACGAAAAACCATAATTCCTGGTTCTAGATCAACTGCAAACTCCATAGTTACTAACTTGGAGCAGGGCTGGTCCTGAATTTTACTTGGAAAAAAGTTCCCAAAAATATCGGATTTTTTTTCGTTACTTTGCTATCATGAAAAAATGGTGAAAACAGTGGGAAGATGTTAGTTTTGGGAAAAAAATTCCAGCAAACAAACGAGCCTTAGAGTCAATAGGTTTTTTTAAGTTAAAAAGTTAAACGGCATTAAATGAGAATTTTAACGTCTTCAAAAGTTTACTGGTTGAATGTTTTTTCTATTAAAAGTTCACAGTAAAGACCAATAATTCCCTGGCAAGTGAAAAGTATAACCTCTGAGATTTCAATACTTGTTGAATGTTTTTCCTATTCTCTACCCTGGTCATCCAATAAACTCAAAAAAATTTGCTTCCAAGACCTTAATTTTCTCTTTTCAGAGGTACAATGCAACATCTCCAATTGTTGTCTCAAAGACTCAATCTCTCATATTTTGTTCCCTGTCTCTCCTTTTTTTACCAAACAAGCAATCAATGAACCCACCTAAATTCCTAACGAAACACACACGCCACTACAATCTAATAGAACAAAACCAACTACAAATACATAAATGGGTGGATCAAAGATCGATACTTTAACCTCAATAAAATCAGAAACAAGCTCATAATCTTCACACACACACACACACACACACTACATTATCCAATCTCAACATACAAAACTAACTAAAAATCATAAATGGGTGGATCAAAGATCGAAATTTTAACCTGAATAACAGCAAAAACAGGCTCATAATCTTTAAAAACACGATCAGAACGTTCAAGTGGGCCCACAACTTTATACCCAATAGCATTAGCTTCACTTTCTTTCTCCTCAGCAGTATACTCTTTCTTCCCGCTAAACCCCGAAACGACGTCATCTTCATCTAAACTCTCCCCTTCATCATCATCATCATCATCATCATCATCATCATCATCATCACTATCATCACTTCGATTGGAAGAGAAATGACGAGTAATTGAGAAATGGGTGTTTTGAATTGGAGTTAAATTGGGGGAAATTAGGTTTAATTTTTGGGGAAAATGTTGGGTTTGTGTGATTCGTGGAAGTGATTGGAGAAGTGGGTTTAGGGTTTTGAAAGACGAGGAAGAGTATTGACGAATTAGGGTTTGAAAGACTCGTCTATGAGCCATTGATTTGGGGGTTTAGGGCTAGAAACAAGGGGGTTTTAGTAGGGTTTTATGACTGATTAAGGCCTTGTTTGGTTACTTACTCACATAAAATGTGTGTTCGGTTCGGTAAATGAATGAAAAAAATGAAAAAGTGATAAAAATAGCTAACTTTTGAAAAAAATTAATTAAAATAGTCATTCTGGAAAAGGCTGTCAATTTTAGCCGATTGAATATTTCATTGTCAGTTTGTATCCCAATTTGTTTAAGATTTTTCACTGATAGTTGGCTATTTTATATATGTGATGGTATCTCATATAAAGTGAATAACACATTTACACTTGGTATCCTATGTTAAAATTGGCTAACTTTTAAAAAATTAGTCATTTTTATTAATTTTATATAAAAATAGGTTAAATTTGTCCTCAACGAATTTGATTTTCGTAAAAATGAAATTGTGGAGATTTAAGAATAGACATCAAAAGCACCCTAGCAGCCGCAGGGTGGGATAATTAAATTTATTCTCTAGTCCAGTTTTTCGAAAAGAAAATCTATGAAAATAAATATTCATTTTGGAATACAAGCCGTAAAAAAAGTATAGACATCAAAAGTCCTCACATATAGGTTTTTTTTAATGCAATGAAATCTGACACGAATAAATTGCACCATAAATCAATACAACATTGTCGTATGACATTTCTGATCGAATTGATATATCGATTATTCTTCGATGTAAGATCCAAAAAAATATATTTAAAAATTAAATTTATTCACAACAATTAATATGTTTGAAGAGAAATTAAATGTTAACCTTGTGAAGAACAAGGAAAATTTATTTATGAATAACATATAATATATGTCACCTTTTCTTAAAAAAATGGGTCCCGTTTGAGAAATAAATTTTATTTAAAATTCTAAATTTAATTAAATAATATATTTGATAATTTAAATTTGGATTTAATTTGAAATATAAGATATTCAAATATTAGTATAAAATTAAGAATTTAAAATGACAAATGCTGACATTTTTTTGAAAACCACCATTTAAAATGAAATATAGAAGTTTCCCAATCCCAACACCCCATTTAATCTTCGAGCGAGTATTCGCGAATTGATTTGAACGAGTAATCATATTCTCAAAACCGGTACTAAAAACTTTGACAGTTCTCAGATTTTTAGATCCACGACTCATTTTTAAATTTTACAACCTCGCATTTTCTGGTAAGTAAAATTTGAATTCTCCAACATCTAGCTAACAGAGACTGAAAAACTTATTCAATGTCCAGTTGATAAAGCATATTTAGAACATGAACTTCACTTGTGGACTTTTCTAAAACGAAATCTTTATTCTTGTGTACTTGTTTAAGCATGTTTAGTAATTAGTACCGATCAATTTTTCTCCTAATTTTTTTTATCTGTTCTTAATTTCCCTAGAAAAGAATTGAAAGAACGTGCAACTAAGATCTCTATCTATACTGACAAATTCCATGATTGAGGACAACCTATAACTGAATTTTAGTATCATACGAGTAAGCATTTGAATTCTCTCTGATATGTATCCTGCTCTCTTTGAATTAAAGAAAAAAAAATTCAATCAACTGCCTCACTGTGATGTTATAAACCCAGTCAGTCCGTTTAATCTTGTTTATATTACATTAAAAAATAAAATAAATTAAATATTTTACAGGAAAAGTAAATTGGAATATCTTATCTGTTTCTTTATAGCCTACTGGTAACTGGTGCATCCGTTTGTCTTTTAAAACTGGATGATGCTATACAAACGTGCTTGATACTAGCTGAACGCTGGGAAATCTATCATATGCTTATAAATTATCCACACTGTCCTCCTTTTTTCTGCACAACCTTATGACTTCTTCACTTGAACCTCCTTACCTCCACAAACCTTCAAAGTAGTAGCATTGTCAAATATACGCTCCATCATGCTTTGTCCGTCTCTAAACAAATTCAATTGATTTATTTCCGACGTTTATCACAAGTTAAGATCTTATAACTTGCATGAGGACCCTCGGACGTCTCACGAATTGTTACATGCCAACCTATGGCATTTCCAACAGCTTGAAGTTCATCCATTACTGCAAGGGTATCTCGGATGTATACATGTCCACCAGGTCTCAAAATTCGATCCATCTCTAGCATAATGGTAGAGACATTGCATCTGATAGAAGGAAGTCAAACAAACTAATTTTTGTGGACAATGCATCAAGAACAAACAAGAGAAATATATCGCAGTAATGATTAAGTTGTACATATAATAAGTAATCGCCCAACAACTTCGCGGTCTAGAGTATTTTGTTGCCTAAACATTAGTTAAAATCATGCTTAATGAGTGGTATGATCATCATTCATCAGATTCTGGTAAATAATGAAAATGTAAGAAAGTGGAATTACCTCTTTTTCTCAACAGAGAAAAGCCCATTTGCATGTAACAGATCATAAGTTCTCGGGTAAGTATCAAAAGGTTCACACCTAGCAAGTGTTGTAAATATAATTAGATTGAAGAAATAGAGCCTAATAAATATACTACTGCATGAATTTAATTTATTTGAAACAGTAACAGGGTGGACAAACGTTTGGCAAGGTTTTAACAGACACAGTCACATGCACTCACATGGCCACACCACACGAAGGTAACAACCCCTAGAAAATCAGATCCAATTTATCATAATCAATTGGTTAACACGTTGATTACCATTTCTCAATTCCCCAGAAGTAGAAACTTATTCAATGCTGTGACACAAAGTGCATTTTATAGAAAGCAGAGACGATTGCACTAAATCCATTGTCACCCTCATTCCCAAAAAAGTACTCCCTCCGTCCCACTGGATTTTTACATTGGGGGACGGGGGATCGGCACGCATTTTAAGGCTCCCGTAAAATATGGTTCCCTAAATAATTCTGAATATTTTTTTCTTTTAAATAAAAATATAATGTTTAAACTTTTATACAGAAAAAAGAAAATTCTAAAAAAATATAGTAGCCTTAAAATGTGTGCCAAGCATGAAGAAAAAGTACGTAAAGAATCCACTGGAACAGAGGGAGAAATAAAACCCGATGGGTGACCCAAAGTTTTGTTATGAAAGATTCATGACATCCAGTATGCACATAACGAGACAACAAAATTGAGAATGACATAGTAATTCTCACCAGTCATGCATAACTCCTAAAAGCCCACGATCATAAATAACAGGCAAAGTGTTAGACCCACTAACGGGAACAACATTCATTACCCAACAATCCAACTTGTTATCTATTAATGCTGCTGCAAATCTGAAAAGCAAAACAACAGATTCGGGGAAGTAAACAACAGATTCTAAAAACTGCAACACCAGTACACCTATGATTAAGGAAACAATTTAGGAGTATATCCTAAATGGTGTTGTGTGTATTTAGGACTAATGATAGAGAGCAAGTGAATGTAAGTATCATACCCTCCAAAACCAGCTTTCATGTCCAGCACATTCCTAAGCTTGAAATTCTTCCAGTGCAAGGCACGGACATAGCTTTCTATTATTTCATTCCAATACTTTGATTCTGCCTTAAAGAGTTCTTTTCGTGATATATAAGCATCAATTTGTATGCTTTGAAGCCTGTCAGGAGGATTCTGCAATCGTGCAGGCCAAGATGTAATGTTAACTCCATAACCGGTCTCAGGTAGCCGTGTGATACATGCCTTCAAGTTCACATACCTAAAACAAATCATGCAGAGAACAGTATAAGATGTTGTCTACCTATACAGGTTAGCACATCATAATTCATAAGTCAACTAAAACAATGTTTAATGTAAAACCGTGCAGAGTGTCAACATCCACAAAATTAAATCACTAAAAGTAAATATAATATATCACTGTAACATCCCCATTCAAGCAAGTTATCCTTCTGCATATTTGGATTTTCATCCTACCTCCACCAACACACATGCTTTTCTCTACCTTGCATCTATGTCAGTCATGCCACTTGTTCCAGGGAAGGTAGCTCCTAGAGATCACACACGAAGTGGTTTGGGATTTTTGATGCTTTATAGCCTCACAGATGTTTAATACTTGTGATTGTGATAATTGGGGATGAATATGTTACATACATTCTGCTGGTTGTAATTATAATAGTAGATATCTACTGGAAATATATGGACAACTGGCCATCTCAGATGTATCATGTAATGAGTCCTGCTACAGGAAGCAGACTGAATTCTGTACATATTCCAGAATTTTAAATGTTAAACTATTATAAATTGTTTAGATGGATTCACACGAGTACATATAATAAGCAGGATGCACTTGAGAATCATGTAAAGAAGCATTAGGCGCCAGCTTGGATGTAAATAATGGAAATGGAGAAGCAGAGATAATTTCTAAAACCCCTTTATGAGGTCGCAGACTGAGGTCCCGAATGCGAAGTTGTATACACATAAAGCAAACAGAAGCACGCAAGACACTAACACGGATGTTGACAAATATAGAAGGCCATCAGTATCTACTATTTAGAAAGAAATAAGGAAGCACAAAGCTGTATTATAGATATTTGGGCATGTTTGGTAGACTGAGACCTTTCGACCAATTAAGGCACCAGGACGGCTTCCACTTGTGTCTCCTGGGACAGTTGACCCTTTACCAAACATATAAGACAGGGAGTCCTATCTATATGTCTGGCCTTGTATAGAACAAACATAGATAACATATAAAATGATATCGTAAACAGAACCTATTTCAACTAGGAGGATTTTGCAGAATCTCGAAATACATTTCTACTTGGTGACGCAAGAGGTTGGAAACAAACAAGACGACCTTGGAGACTGCAGTCAAACATTAGGAACATGCTTGCTAGTGTGCGGTCTAGAATCTAGATGTCTAAGAGAGGGGGCATGTTTTGCTCCATCTAGCAGCATACAAGTTGGCATGCAGTCATGCATATTGTTTTCAGAAAAAAAAACATTTAGCAAAAAGGAAAAGAGTAAAATAAAAAGGATATCAATACACTTTCCGCAGAGCATATAAAACAGTATATTACAAGCTTACCAAACATTGTCTGGATCGTCATCAGTTTCACATAATGGTGGTTGGGTCCCCGGCTCCCGCTCCAAGTAACAAGTATTGTCCGTAGGCTTTTGCCATATTGCAATATATCCCTCCTTCTTTACAAGATTCCAGCAAAGACGAGTGGTAAGGTTAACCATCTCTGAGAACGGGTAAAATCAATGAAGATTATGTGAATAAATTGTTAGACTTGTGAATTGCATTATTGCCACAATTAATGAACTTCTGCATTGAACAGAAATAAGTGTAGCTCTATTGAAACCAATCATGGAGGTATAAATGTGTCAAACACAAAGTAAGATAAACTATATATAATTTCTCTTTAGTTTTCAGTCCCTTCCTATTCATCACATCTTACCACTTAAATTGTATAAGATAACAGAAGATGTTCCCAGCTTGACACAGGACATCTCATAGATGTTAACAAAACGCCCTTGCCCACCCACCCCCACACCCACCCTCCAAGTGTCATCAACATTTCTTCGAAGTAAATTCTGTGACTGGCACACTGATCAAAGGCTTGTGATTGGGATAGGATTGGCTAAAAAAAGAACAATCAAAGCATCCACTTTATGCAACAAAAAATTTGCAATCAACTGATGCAATAGTTCTAGGTAACATAATGCTTAGTTTAATGTTATCCTATAGTGAGCCCTTCATGAAACTGATGAGAAATGTTAAAAAATGTGCCTGCTAGGTTAAAATATGTGTTTCAGCCTCCAAGGGAATGGGCACTGTTCATCAAGACAATTATTTTTTTTACAAATGAACGTGGATAAGATTTAACTTAAGTATGGGGAACATGAACCAGCTTTCTACAAGTAATCATCTCTATGTTTCTTGTTTCATTGATCCAAATATCAAGAACATCTAAATAGTAATTTTTTTTGTCGGACGCAAAGAAATAGCATTTAATTTCATTAAAAACACCTAAAACTCTAGAAGACATTAAAGCTTTAAAAACACCATAACTTTCAGTTTACTTACCTTCCCACTGTTGTTCTAAGAGTGGTTCATGCTTATAAACAGGTTGTGCTGCCCAAGCAAAGTATCCTCCTCCACGTAGCATTCTGTTGATCTCGAGTAGCAAGATGCCATCTTCATTAAAATGTAAAGAAGCAAGAGTTAACGTAAGCTCGGATGCATGCAAGACAACTTGTTTACCCCTTTTCTTCATACCAATTTAAATAAAACTATATATCACCCAATAACGGATGTAGCACATAGATTGGACATTTTGTAAAATTAAAGAAAGCAATGTAACTAAAATATTTGAGTAAGTCTAGACAGAAAAAATATATAGCATAAGCTTATTTGGTGTTGGCAGTCCAAGGAAGGTGGTCTACTGCAATTAAACCTTATATTTCTTCATCGTCATTGCTTAAATTTTAGGAGTTTAGCCAATTTGGTGATGTTTCTACTTACATGTGACTTTAACACTATTGTCAGTAACCACTAGTAAATAGCCAACAACTGTTCCTAGAAAATTATATAAACAAGCTGGACAAAAAATCATACCATCACGAGTCCAATTGATTCTACATCTCGAGCAATGTATTAGCTCAAAAGCCTGACTTGGATATAACAATCGGTGTGTTGCAAAAGCTGCCACCATTGCAGGTACACCACGCTCAAGCGCAAATTGAATCTGGTTCTCATGAACGTCTTTTGGAGCTACAGACATAGTAAGGACATTCCGCGACATCAAATAAGCACCAAAACTGGCAACACCACATCCGACATCCAGAGCCACCCGGGTATGATGCCCAAACGCAATATCAGGGAGCATCTATACATACATATGCAAGATAAGTAACCGAACTCAGAAGCTACACATCCACATATAATAATTCAATAAATAAAATTTAACGAAAAGTTAAACAACCTCTGAAATCTGATCCAAGTACTTATCAGCCCCATGTATGAACTGCGTTCCACCTCCCGGAAACTTAAACTTATCTTTGTCCACCGTAATCCAATTCTGACCACCTTTATCTTCAGCCAAACGTGCATGTGGGACATTGCTAAACCATACCTACATTGCATTTTTGCTCATAAATAATCTATACAAATATTTAATTTTAATGGTTCCTTCACCATCAGCATAAAATTGTAAACAAAAACATAACAAATGCCTAATATCATATCATATTTAAACATACATTTCTATCATTAACAACACCTACTAACAAATCAATAAAACATTTACTAACAATTACAATAACATCTTAAATTTCACACCTCGTCCCGGCTTCTAGGCCAAGGAATAGGAGTCCGATAACCTTTAGGCGACGGAACCAAACAATTCAACCCTCGATCTTTGTCGGGACAATGCCTCTCAAACTTCTCCCCTTTCTCACTACTCTCCAACTTCCTAATCACCTCCACATTATCCAAACACGGAATATAATCGCGTAAACTCATATCGCAAACCCCGAACTTCTTCACCCTAAACTTACTACTCTCCCCCTCCACACTCTCCGTCCTATTCTCACTCTCCCACTCCACCTCACTCTCACCCACCTCACCAACCTCAAAATCATCACTCATCACTCCATTCTCATCAATCACCCCCATCCTCTGCACCGCCGGCGGAGGCGGCGGCGGCGGATCACCTCTCTCCGGCGGTTCCAATTTTTTCTCATCTGTTTCCAAAACGGTGTCGTTTAGTAAACTAGATACGTTGAAGTGTTTGTTAAAGTTAGGTGAAAGAGAGACAGTAAATGAGAAGGGTGATTGTTTAGAGGAGTAAAAAATGAGAGATTGATTGTTGTTAGAGGAGTAATGTTGGCCCAGGTAAAAAAAAGTTACTGAGATGAAGAAGAAGAGTAAGAGTTTGATGAATGTTTGTGATTTGAAGAAATCGCCATTGTTGTTGAGTGGTTTCATTTTTAGTACCAGATCTGTCTGTGTGTGTTTTGTATGTGTGTGTCTGGTTCCTGCGGATGCGTGATCTGTCTGGAAATTCTGATGTAGGAGAGTATACGTGTGTGCATTGTGTGTCTATCTGTTTTTTTTGTTAATTTCCATTTATGTCCATGTGTCTTTTGTTTGCTTTTATTTCTTTGTTTTTAACTAGACTAGCTTAAAATCTATTTTATAAAAATTATTTATCCCGTCATATTATAATTTTAAATTATTTATATAAATGTATAATAATAATAATAAATTTTAAAAAAATAATAGAATAACCGTGATCATATTTTAGTAGGATAATTATCTATTATTATATCTTAATGAGCACTAGTGAAAAGACCCAAAAATTTGTACTAAGAATGACATTTTTGTAAATATTTTGACCTATATTTTTTAAATTTGACCAGTGCGTCGACCCATATTCCTAAACATACTAATTCATATACAAATTTGCATAGACCCATGGACTATCCATATTTTAAATGGTATTTAAAATTATTAAAAAAATCAATTATCAATATTAAAAAGATCAAATATAATATTAAAATTGATTTGTTATTATACCAAATCAATTATAGATCCACAATTCATGCTTACAGTAATTCAAATTCAAAAATCATTACTACTTTACTTGATAATCATTATCTTCTTCTTCTTTATTTGTTACAGGCCATATTCATGAATCTGAACAATTGTATACATCATCTTCTATATTCTTCTTTTCATTTTTACGGGAAGTATTCATCATCTTCTTTATTCTTCTTCTTCATTCTCTTTTCTTTATTATATCAGTAACATATATGTATATACATAGTTTTATTATATCATCTTCTAACAAATACTATTTTGAATAGTATTTTTGCAGATGATTATCAATGGTTACTTCTGTTTGCAGAAGAGAAGACTATCAATATTTGCTTTTGGTCAATTGGTAACCACTTTCATTTTTAAAATGACTCAAAAGTATGAATGTGTTTAATCATTTTTTTATATATTATGGTACTGTATTTTGATACATCTCAATTTTGTTAATATTTTTCGTTAATCTTTTAAAACATCTTGATACATAATCATGTGATGTTTTTAGTCTTATCAAGATTCAGTTAATTTTTTTCAATTTCGTGTTTGTGCACTCCAACTGTTTGATATTAGTTCCAAAAGATAAAGTTTTAATTTTGACGTTGTTTACTTGCAAGATGGTATTAAAAAGGAAGACGATGAAGTGGAATAAGATATTTCAACTCTATTTTATGAGATAAAAATCCTGCTAAGTTATTTGTGGAGAGAGTATATATGAAAATTGTTAAGAATTTCATCATATTGTTACGGCAAAAGCCCGAAAAGTTTTAAAAATGGGAAGCCATGAAGGATGATATCCAGATGAGAAGTTCAGATTATCCCATGATTTTAGTTCACATACGAATATATAATGAAAAATAGGTATAATTGATTCTTAATCCTATATATTATACTTTCTTATGTTTTACTAATATTTATGTTCTTATATTCTCTATTTTGAATATGTGTATCAAAATTCGATTGGAACAGTATGTGCACTTTTATCGTATTGTTACGATAAAAACCCGAATTTTTTTACAAATGAGAAACCATGAAAGATGATATTCAGATGGAAAGTTCAGTTTATTACATGGTTTAAGTCCATACCAATATACAATGAAAAAGAGGTATCATTGATTCTTAATCCTATAAATTATTCTTTCTCATGATTTGTTAACATTTATATTCTTATATTCTTTATTTTGAGCAGGTATATCAACTGTCGATTATACTTTCTCATGTTTTTTTAACATTTATATCCTATAATATGCTTTGAATGCTTTTGTATTTTTTAGTTGAGGTTTTTTTAAAAGGTAAACATTATAGTGATTAAGAGTTAAATATCACTTGTCTAAAGATTATAAATATCAATGTTCAGATAAAAGAGTAGACTCGTCCTATGTAGCCAAAAAATAAATTAGTGGTTTGAGCTGTAAAGTACAGGATACTCTTCCTGAGATATAATTTCAAATACCAAATCAAATTATCGCTAGTCAAGTTTAACCCTGTATGTTGCATATTATAGTTGTTGCTTTTTAATAATTCTATGCTTAGAAGTCCGATATGGTAAAAGGTAATAATACTTTTTTTATGGGAAATGAAACTGTGTTTTTGTGTTATCAATTCTACTAAGCTTCCCGAACAAAGTATAACATCAAATAAGTTAGATGTGAGTAAGAAATGTTTGACACTAAAAGAGTTTCTGCAGCAAATATCTCACGGGAATGCTAAAGTTCGCAAAGGTAGTGTTGGTTTATTTAGTTCTGGATTTACTGATCGTATTTTAGGAATTATAATGTTTGATAGGAATGTTCATGAAGAATATGCTTATAGTTGTGCATATAATAATTATTATAGTTGGTAGTTGTTGGGTTTTGTGGAGTCTATTAATTAAGCCCATGAAAATAGACTATTCAGATTCAGATTACTTTATGGATTAGTCTACTTTTCAGATTTGGACTGTAATTTTGATTTAGGCCTAGTTTCTTCTCTTATAAATACTCATGTAATTTTAAAATCATAACACAATAAATTGTGAGAGATCAATACAAAATTAGTGCGGCTTGTGGAGTAGGAATTTCCGAACCACGTAAATCTTTGTCTTGTGTGATTGTCGTTTATTTTCTTGTTCTTATTTATTCGCTTTGGGTTTTGCTTTCGTTGTTGTATACTCAACAACTGGTATCAGAGCCTAGGTTTTCAGGCGAGTGGGAGCGATGGCAGAAGACGGGAAGGTAAAGATCGACAAATTTGATGGCAAAGATTATGGGTTTTGGAAGATGCAAATTGAGGATTATTTGTATCAGAAAAAACTACATGAACCGCTGGAAGGGAAGAAACCAACTGCAATGAAGGATGAATACTGGAAGCTTTTGGACAGGCAGGCTCTGGGGGTTGTCAGGTTGACTTTGGCGAAGAACGTTGCTTACAATATCGTCAAGGAAACGGCAACTTATGGTTTGATCAAGGCTTTGTCAAACATGTATGAGAAGCCGTCTGCTTCAAATAAGGTGTATTTTATTCGCCTGTTAGTTGCCACTAGATTGAATGAAGGCGATTGTGTTGCTGATCATGTGAACGAATTTAATTCCATCCTAGCAAGATTGACATCGGTGGATATTAAATTCGATGATGAAGTACAAGCCTTGTTGATGGCATTCTCATTACCAGACAATTGGTCGGTATTTGTCACTGCTATAAGTAATTCAATTGAAAGCGGTAAGATGATTTTTGATGGAGTTGGAGATTCGATTCTTGGAGAAGATATTCGTAGGATAAACTCAGGAGAGTCGTCAAGTTCCTTGTTGAGTGCTGAGAGTAGGGGCAGAAAGTTCGAAAAGGGGCAGAATAAGGGGCGTAACAGATCGAAGTCACTGAAGAGAGGACAATCCAAAGATCGCAAGGATATTGTTTGTTGGAATTGTCAGAAGAAGGGTCACTCCAGGAATCAGTGCACGGCTCCCGCGGCTCCAAAAGGAAAGAGTAAAGAGGATAATTCAGTTAACGTAGTTGAAGAAGTGGAGGATGACGATGCTTTGATTTGTTGTGTTGAATGTTCGGTTGAATCATGGGTTATGAATTCTGGTGCATCATTCCATGCTACCCCTTGCAAGGATTTAATGTTAAATTTCAGAGTTGGAAATTTTGGTAAAGTTCGTCTTGCTGATGATGAGACTTTGGATATTGCGGGCATGGGAGATATTAATCTCAGAACCTCTTTGGGAACTAGCTGGACGTTGAAAGATGTAAGGTACATTCCTGGACTGAAGAAGATGTTGTTATCTGTGGGTCAGTTAGATAAGGAAGGATATCGAGTTACTTTCGGAGAAGGACAGTGGAAGGTTATAAAGGGGAATCTAGTCATTGCTCGTGGAGAGAAAAAAGGGACTTTATACATTGTTGAACAATCTAGCTATGAAGCAAATGCAGTTGCTGATGAGATTGAGTCTTCAACTTTGTGGCCTCAAAGGCTTGGTCATATGAGTGAAAAAGGTATAAAGCTGTTAACTTCGAAGGGGAAGATTCCATAGTTGAAGAATGTGAAAGTTGGATTCTGTGAGCCATGTGTTCTTGGAAAGCAGAATCGTGTTACTTTTGCAAAATCAGGGAGGACCCCCAAAGCTAAGAAGTTAGAGCTAGTTCATACAGATGTATATGGTCCAACAACAGTTGCGTCATTGGGTGGATCTCGCTACTATGCCACTTTCATTGATGATTCCACTAGAAAGGTATGGGTTTATTTTTTGAAGAATAAATCAGACGTGTTTGCTACTTTCAAGAAGTGGAAGTCTGACGTTGAAAATCAGACCGGTTTAAAAGTGAAGAGTTTGATGTCAGATAATGGAGGTGAATACAGTAGTGATGAGTTTAAAAGTTATTGCGCGGAATTTGGGATTAGAATGCTTAAAACTATTCTAGAGACACCACAACAGAATGGTGTTGCAGAGCGCATGAAAAGAACCTTGAATGAGAGGGCCAAGAGTATGAGATTACATGCATGGTTGCCAAAGATGTTTTGGGCTGATGCAGTTAGCACAACTGCGTATCTCATAAATAGAGGACCTTCAAGTCCTTTGAGGTTCAAGATTCCTGAAGAATAGTGGCAGGAAAAAGAGGTAAATCTTTCACACTTGCGAGTTTTTGGTTGTGTTTCTTATGTGCGTGTTAAAGATTCCGATAGGGACAAGCTTGATCCGAAAGCAAAAAAGTGTATCTTCATTGGTTATGGCTCATATGATATGGGTTACCGTTTCTGGGATAAACTGGCTAAGAAGGTCGTTAGAAGTAGAGATGTTACTTTTAATGAGAATGCAGTGTATAAGGATAAGCTTGTAGTCGATTCTGAGTTTACAAAGGAACAACTTGAGAAAGAGGAAGCAGTGCTTAAAAATATTACAGAAACAGATCTTGTAGGAAATAGTGGGAGTTCAGAGAATGTTGATGACATGGTTCCAGTAACTCCACAGACTGAGGTAAGAAAATCTAGCAGAAGTGTGAGGCCACCACAAAGATATTCTCCTTCAGCATATTATATGTTATTGACCGAGGACGGGGAGCCTCAGCGTTATTCAGAGGCAGTACAAGTGGATGATTCAGTTCAATGGAAATCAGCTATGGATGAGGAGATGAGTTCTCTTGAGAAGAATGAGACTTGGTCTTTAACAGAGTTACCAGCAGGAAAGAAGGCTTTACAGAATAAGTGGGTGTTCAGGATCAAAGAAGAACATGATGGCAACAAGAGATACAAGGCAAGGTTAGTAGTCAAGGGTTATCAACAGAAAAAGGGTATTGACTATGCCGATATATTTTCTCCCGTTGTTAAGATGACTACAGTTAGAATTGTGCTAAGTATTGTGGCTGCAGAGGAGCTACATCTAGAGCAACTAGATGTTAAGACCGCATTCTTACATGGTGATCTTGAGGAAAACATCTACATGGTTCAGCTAGAGGGATTTCAGGTAGCTGGGAAAGAAAACCTTGTTTGCAAGCTTATAAAAAGCTTGTATGGTTTAAAGCAAGCACCGAGACAATGGTACTTGAAGTTTGACAACTTTATGATGAAGAATGGGTATACGAGGAGTGCTATGGATCATTATTGTTACTTTAAACAGTTTGATTCATCTTATATCATATTGTTGTTGTATGTTGATGACATGTTGATAGCAGGATCAAATATGAGGGAAATCAACAGGTTAAAGAGACAGATGTTTGAGGAGTTTGAGATGAAGGATATGGGTGCAATAAAACAAATACTTGGTATGAGCATCATAAGGGATATAACTGAAGGTTCTTTAAAATTATCTCAAGAGAAGTTTGTTGAGAAATTGTTACAGAAATTCTGTGTCCATGATGCGAAGACCAGAAGTACACCGTTGGCGAGTCACTTTAATCTCACAAAGAAGCAATCACCTAAAACGGATGAAGGCAAGAAAGATATGGCTAAAGTTCCTTATGCATCTACAGTTGGCAGTTTAATGTATGCTATGGTGTGTACAAGGCCAGACATTGCTCATGCAGTGGGAGTTGTTAGCATATTTATGTCTAATCCAGGAAGAGAGCATTGGGAAGCAGTCAAGTGGTTGTTACGCTACTTGAAAGGCACATCCAAGGTTGCACTATGTTTCAGTAAGAAAGATGTTATCTTGGAAGGGTTCTCTGATGCAGATTTGGGTGGATGTTTGGACACAAGAAAAAGTATAACGGGTTATATTTTCACTTTGGGTGGCACCGTAGTTAGTTGGATGTCTCGACTTCAAAAGAGTGTTGCTCTTTCAACCACAGAAGCAGAATATATGGCTATCTCTGAAGCTAGCAAGGAGATAATTTTGTTGAAGAATTTTCTTGAGGAGTTGGGAAAGAAATAGGCGGACAGTGCTTTGTATAGCGATAGTCAGAGTGTTATTCATCTTGCGAAGAATCTTGTATTTCATGCTAGGACGAAACATATTAAGCTGAGATATCACTTTACAAGAGAGTTGATAAGCAATGGTACTTTGTCCTTGAATAAAATCCTTGGTTCAAAGAATCCTGCAGATATGTTGACTAAGGTGATTACGAATGAAAAGTTGAAGCTTTGCGTAGCTTCAACTGGCCTTCAGAATTGATTGATGAGAAGACGTTGTACTAGTTAGAGTTATTGATTGAAGAATTGATTTTACTAGACTTACAAGAGTGAAGTGAAGATTGGTCAGACTCCAAGTGGGAGATTATTGGGTTTTGTGGAGTCTATTAGTTAAGCCTATGAAAATAGACTATTCAGATTCATATTAGTTTATGGATTAGTCTACTTTTCAGATTTGGACTGTAATTTTGATTTAGGCCTAGTTTCTTCTCTTATAAATACTCATGTAATTGTAAAATCATAACACAACAAATTGTGAGAGATCAATACAAAATTAGTGCGGCTTGTGGAGTAGGAATTTCCGAACCACGTAAATCTTTGTCTCGTGTGATTATCGTTTATTTTCTTCTTCTTGTTTATTCGCTTTGGGTTTTGCTTTCGTTGTTGTATACACAACAGTAGCATGGTAATGTGCACCTTTGTGAAAATTAGAAAGCATGTGCCAGTGTTGCAATTTTTTAATCTCTTCATTATTTACTTTTGAATCTTCAATTTTATTAGATTGAGTTTGCAGTTCATTTAGAAGTGATGGATATCTACAACGGATTCACCGATTGCAAGTTAACTGTTGGACCCAGATTGTTTGTACTACCTTATAGAGAGATGGATCTGTTGAATGAATTGGTTTTAGGCTTTTAAGTGATGTAGTACTACAAACATTATGTTTGGCTGGCTACTCAAGCAAATTTTAAGGATTTTGTTTTTTACTTTTGGGTTGGAATTCTAAACTCCAGGTAGCGATTCAGTGGTTCTCGCATGATGTATTTTCCCAAACTTCTTCTCGCATTTTTGGAACTGATTTGAGAATTTTATCTGTACATGCTGATGCTTAGTTATATATATTTTGTTGAGGGTTTGTTATCATGTTTAAAAAAAGTTTGAGATCCGGTGGTGCTCGCGTAGCGAATGTACTTAATTTTTAATCCTTGACTCTCATGTTTAGGCCTCTATAACTCTAATTGAAACTAACTCTTTTCATGTTTAAGCTTGACAATTTCATCTGAGAAATTAATGTCTTTTCGAATCAGTTAATGCACCTTGATGTACAAAATGCTTGTGAATTAAGTTCATGTCTTTCTGAAGCAGTTAATGCACCTTGATGAGTCCTCTCTTGAGTTTGGGCACTACTCTGGACATGCATAAGCTGCAAGACCCGAATGAGTTTTTCTCAGAAAGAAAGCCAGTAATAAGCTTATTTATTCATCTGCAATTGTGCGAAAAATGACGAAACTATTATAGCCTTTCAAGAGATATCAGAGCAATGATATAGTCTGTTTGTTACCCGTTGTTATCTTACTAGGGACTTTTGCCCGCGCTACGCGCGCTCATTGAACTTTAATTTATTTTAAAAATATTTTAAATCATACAATTTCATTTATATATTTTGTTATTAATTTATAATTAATTCAATTTAGATAGGTGTTGATATTTTGTTTATATTTCATTTTGTATCGTTCACTTTTTCAGTCAATAACAGTTTTTTCAGTTTATAAATATTGTTTAAGTTTTTTTCAGTTAATCAATATTTTTTCACATATATGTTTTTCTACATATATTGCTTAAACATGTGAACTCGAAATCAATTTTTGTCAATTACTCCTCTAACTGTATTTCTGTATATAAATTTCAAATATAAAAAATTAGTTCAATATTACTCGGCGTCGTCTTACGTGACCCCTCGCAGTTTAAAATTTGGAAAATTAAAAAAATGTAAATACTTAATATGAGTTATTTTAAAACCGTTGAATTGAAAACTGCAATGTTAAATTTCTATATATATTGCTTAAACATATGAATTTGAAATTAATTTGTGTCAATTACTCTCTAACTGTATTTCTATATATATAATTTAAATATAAAAAAATTAGTTCTATATTACTCGGCATCGCCTTACGACGACACCTCGTAGTTTAAAATTTGAAAAATTAAAAAATGAAAGTACTCAATATAAGTTATTTTAAAACAGTTGAATTGAAAACTACAATGTTACATTTCTACATATATTGCTTACACATGTGAATTTGGAATCAATTTTTGTCAATTACTCTATAACTGTATTACTATATATATAACTTAAATATATAAAAAATAGTGCAATATTACTCGGCGTTGCCTTACGGCGACACCTCGCAGTTTAAATTTTTTGAAAATTAAAAGATATAAATACTAATATAAGTTATTTTAAAACTGTTGAATTGAAAACCATAATATTTTACCTGAATACATATATAAAACATATAAATTAGTGCATTAAAACAACTGTGAAGCAGTCTAATTGAAACCAACTCTTTTCATGTTTCAGCTTGACAATTTTATCTGGGAAATTAATGTCTTTTCAAATCAGTTAATGCACCTTGATGTGCAAAATGCTTGTGAATTAAGTTCATGTCTTTCTGAAGCAGTTAATGCACCTTGATGAGTCCTCTCTTGAGTTTGGGCACTACTCTGGACATGCATAAGCTGCAAGACCCGAATGAGTTTTTCTCAGAAAGAAAGCCAGTAATAAGCTTAATTATTCATCTGCAATTGTGCGAAAAATGACGAAACTATTATAGCCTTTTAAGAGACATCAGAGCAATGATATAGTTTGTTTGTTACCCGTTGTTATCTTATTACGTTCAGTTGAAGTCCAAAGGCAATTTTTTTGGAATCTTACATATTGGTACGCGATAGTAATTTATTATACAGGATATTGAGTACGTCTTCAATTACGAGAATGCTGCTATGAGTTCATATTAAGTACAATAAAAAAAATTATTGTGTGTGTTTTGAAGGTTGCTTACGTCTTGGGGCAACTACAAAACAAAATCTGTAATTTTTTTCTACATATCCATTGGATTAGGTTATGGTTCGAGGGTTGAGATGTTTTTGCCTTCATTGTTCCAGGTACTCATTTTTAGGTGATTTCCACCTTGCAATGCAGACCAGATAATCTCAATATGCTCAGATATCTTTCTCATTTTGTACTATTTTATAAAATTCTCCTCATCTTAGCAGATGGTTGAAATGAATATATAGTTTAGAGAATTTTTTTCTTAGTTTGCCCTTTTACTAGAAAACTTTATTATGTGGCCCTCATTTCAATATTGTTAACCGAAATCAATTTCTTGTAGGATTTGTTGCTGATGCCAACCGCTTTAAAGTTTCCTATATCCTGTCCAAGGGGGTTCAAATGTTGTCTAAAAAATTACGTACAAGACAATATTGTATAGCGGAGGTAAAAGAGATGATCCATGTGAAATTCTATAAATCTGTCATTTTAATTTTGTATCTGGTCTGAAAAATTGGGGATTTCATTAGAAAAAAATTGTTTTTCTTGATATAAATTTGTTGCATAACTATTATAGAAAATAAAGTTCTGTCCTGCAATAATTAGAGGAAAGGTATATATTTAGGAAATAGGGTGAGCAAGTGTGCAAAGTCATAGGAGCTCAAGAGGGCCCAAGAAGAACATAAGTTAATGTTCTCTGTAGAACTTCAAAATAAAGGCAACTTAACATTAAACATTGGTTTTGGTCATCTAAAACTTTATTTCAATGTTGGTGATTACATCACGTTTTACCTACTTCTCGCTTTTCTCTGTTTACAGTGTTTGGAACCACTCTGTACATTATTATGAAGAAACCAAATGCTGGTACATGAGATGCCGATGCTTCTCTGGAGGTAGTCTTAGTCTTCTTAATGTGCTCACTACCAAATTTTTTATATAATTTATGTCAATATTGGAGAAATACTTTTCTCTTGGCAGCAGGGTATACACAGTTTCCAAGTCCCAGTATTGATTTTAATTAAATTTTCGATTTAGTATTAACGATCAGTGTCCTTACAACATATTTAGCTTTCCTTGGATTCACTAACAATTACCTTATGCAGATGTCCTTGAATTATTAGAGTCCTTGACCTAAATGATGTCCATTTTTGTAACTTTTGTGGGGTTGTCTTTGGATTTAATAATTTGACATGATTTGTTCTTGAAAAGTCATAGTTATAAGATAAGTCGGTTGTTGGCGGCCAGGCTCTATCACTACCACCTTATAACCTTCAGAATAATGTGATTCTGGGTGCAAGTCGGTTGCTGCACTGAATTCTGTTCTGCAACGGAATTGTGTGTTTACGGGATCTCAAACTTAGTTAATAGTCAGAAACTAAATGCATTAATTATATCATCTGAAAGAGAAAATGGATAGACAGTATAAAAAGCTACTTGGAAACCTTGCAACAGAGTTTGTCTAATTTATCTCTTAAAGTTAACTAGGGACCTTTGCCCGCGCGCTACGCGTGCTAGCCAAAAAAATTATTTTTATTATTTTTTAAAATTAGCACCAAATAAATTATTTTACTATTTCTTTTTATAATTTGAATATTTTATTTTTAGTCGGAAATCATGCTGTTGAGTTTAGATAAAAGTATCTCAAATAATATTGACACGAATAAATGCGATATAATGTTAGTTAAATTTTTTTGTTGCTAATATATAAGAGAAAAATAAAATTTTCAAATTAGACAAATAACATGAATTACTTAATGTGGTTTAATTTTATGAAAAAAATGTATAGATACCAAATTGAAATACAATTGACACATCTCCTGTTCTTTTATCAGGCACCAAAAGTTTTAGTTTTTATTTTTACTACAACTACAGAGTAACTATCACTTGAATAAAAAACGGAGGTATTATTGTTATTCACCGGGTCCATTTTGTTACTTCCTCCTCTATATGCACCCTTACATCATTGATTTTTTTTTCCACATATGGTATTACATATGATACTTCTGTGTATATCTTTAATTTTGTTGAACATTAGTGATGGGTGATTAAGTAATTGTTCAAATCTGATTTCATTCATCCATGCATGTTCTTCATATCATAAAATCAAATAACTATTAAGTAAACCTATAATGATTTAACATTTATAGATGAAATGAATTATATTTAAAACTTGGGGATTGAGTTTGAGTTGATAGAATATTTTATATCAATTGTTACAATCATGCATTTGAGCAATCCATACTGTAGCGACTGGGATTTTCGCAACGTGATTAAGTGAATAAAGTATAATTCAGTATTGTAATTATAAATTATGTGCAAAATGAATTTTGTTGGTTAATTGTCTTTATTGTATATTAGTAACTGGGAATGTAAAATGACCTTTCCAGTTTGATGAGTCAGCTACGCATGCTAGCAATTTTTTTTATTAATTTTTATGATTCACACCAAATGAATATTTTTACCATTTGAATAGTTTATTTTTCACTGAAATATAATGGTGTCGAGTTTAGGTAAAACTCTGTCAAATAATATTGCCATGAATAGTTTAGACAATACCAAAATTAAATAATGTGATTTAATTTAATGAAAAAAAGATATACATACAATACAACACTCACATTCATTCTTAGATAATATCACATATTGTGCATCTAAAAAAGTATGTACAGCGGCAAGTTATTAAAGATTTTCTAAACTTGTGTACTGTATTGATATAAAGCATAATTATAGAATTTTTTGATTTTAATTAAAATACGTTAATAGAGCATTTATATTTCCATTCAATTTATAAGAAAAAGTAAAATATGAATTTAACATTTAAAATTAGGTTTTTAGGATGGACAAAATAGTTGAATAATACACAAACATATTCCAAAAACAAAAAGAAAAAGCAAATCAGCATAGCTCAATTACAACTCATACACTCTCAATTTGAAACAGACAAAACTCACTTAAAATTCACAATTCACACACTCTCTCTTTCAATTTGAGGCTGATTCAAGTAATTTATGCTTAGAGCTTGAAGTGTTGCATTCAGTACAATAACTAATCCTAACCATTTCATCGGGGGTACTCATTCCGAAAGAAGTAAGTTGTTCAATTATGTTTTACATATTCTCATTGTTAGAATAAGAATTTGATGTTCGATTGATCTTTGAATATAAATTGATGCAGAATGGATATAAAAGAAGTTCAGATATGTTTTGTTTGTACAAATATGGGTGATTTTTACAGAAAGGGGGAATTGGTATGTATTAGAATGTAGCTCTGTACTTTGTTAAAGTTCAATTGCTCATTATGTGATAATTGCAATTGTTATATATTAGAGTATCTGTTTTGCTTACTTTGTTCAAATTATGCAGTTTCTGGCATTGCCATTTTATGTAAACTATGGGAGTCACCTCCCTGGTGAGGTTAAGTTGTTAGGACCCTTGAATATTGTTTGGCCGGGAAAATATCCGAGAAACTCTAAGAGCATCGAAAATCTGTCTGATATGATGAATTTCTACTTAATGAAGCCCTACCATATGGTTCTACTGGAATATGAAGGAGGAGCGCAGTTCAAATTTCAAGTATATAATCCGTATACGGTGGAAATGAAATATACAAAAGTGGCATGGGATTCTGACTTGACCTGGACTGATACCGAGCTAGAAAGACTGAGTACCACTTTTTGTTGTAATGCTACAACTAATTTCTGCACTGTTCAACACATACTTATTGAAGGCAAACATTTGTTGGGCACATCATTCACAGAGGTAACAAATAGACGTCCATATTTCAAAATTTATTTTAAAACATTGTTATTTTTTTAATGTGTTGTCTCTAATAGTTTTGTTCCTTCTAGGTTATCAATTCAGATACTTGCGACAAATTGGGGTTATGTGAAAAGTCTCCAGTCGTTACATTTTGTTTTGAGGATCAAGAATGGCCTATACATGTAAAATGGGTTACTGACGCAATCCTTTTTACTAATGAGTGGAATTGGTTCATTTGAGATACACAAATTAAAATTGGTGATACCATTGCTCTCTACCATACTGATGAAGCACTGAAGTTTAAAATATGTGTTTTTGATGAATCCGTCATTCCAAAAGATGGAACTTATGGAGGTATCTTGTCATTAACAGCTTCTATTTAAAAACCTGAGATTTTGTAATTGTTTCCCATGTTGTATTTTAACACATGAGGCCGATGATATTCAGCATTATGCCAAATTTTTCAAGGTTATTACAGATCATACGTTACAGTTCGGGGAACTGGTATGTTTGTACTTTGTTCTTGTTTTATAAGGAGTCAATCACTAAAATGAGTTCTTGTAGTAATTGATAATCTTACTATACAGAAAGTACCACATGTGTTTTACTGTCTTCATGGTAAAAAACATGCCAATAACTTAAAGATTTTTCTCGGTGGTGGGATGAGTGCAAAATTTAAATTCTGTTTTGCAGAGAAGAAGATTTATGGGATGAATCAGTTTTTATGAAAGTATGTTGTACGTGAGGGTTATATTATATTTTTTAAATATTGCGGTAATTCAGAATTCCAGATTTCTGTTTATGATACGGCATGCGTGAATCACCTTCGTCATTGTTGTGGAACATACCGCTTTGAAGATTTCATGTTTCCTTTATGTTCTGAAGAAGTGATTTAGATTGATGATAGTTTCGATGTAAAATCATAAGCACTTACTATTTTCTCTATATGATACCAAAAACATAAGAATGGTTTATGCGTTTGTGTCATAGTACTTTTCATCATAAAAGTCTTTTTGTGTTTCATATTTGAACCTGTTTACATTTGGTCATAAATTTTTACATTTGTGAGTATTTTGATGATGAATTGGGAATTGTATGTTGGTTGTCAAAGACTCACTCACAGAGAACTGTTTATGATGAGAGTTATGGAGACTTGCAGTTACCAAAGTTTTAGGTAACTGACTTGCAGTTATTTAACTGAACATTATAGAACCGGAAGTTATCAAAGTTTGATGCTTATATAAGGGAAATGTACATGACCTTACACATACAATCACATTAACACAAACACCATCTCTTACACCTTCTCTTATATAGCGTGAAAAATGACATCACGCAGTGCAAAGAGAAAACGATGGTCAGGGATTAAAAATGTGGCAATGGAGGAGTTGAACCAATTGGCTGTCACTTGCGCAGATTTTAACACTGATCTGGAAGATGCAAATATTTTCTTCTCAGAGTTGTATGCATCCATGGAAAGCAGGCAATCTGATTTGTTTGCTCGTTCGGTTGGCCTCCAAGAACAGTTAAAGTATTCTTTACATGTCTGTTTCTTTTCATGTCTTACCAATTTTTGGACGTTTGCTTCATAATTTATCTCTATCCTTTACAATAATATAGAAGATATTTTGCAGAATAGATAAAGGAAAATACGTGGAGAATCATCCCAAAGCAGTGACGAAATTCCACCATCTTATATGGGAAATCCACTCAGATTCCTAGGTGATACGTCCACCTCCCTACGTGGTCATGAGACAACCTTGAAACTAAACGCTGCAGAGATGGTGAATGGCTTTCAAAAGTTTGGCGATGGGTGGAAGGAGCATCTTGCTAATTTGAATGGCCAGGCTGGTCAGTTGATTGAAGCAATTGGTAGAATTCGCATATTACTGGATGATTATGGTCACAATTAGACCTGGCAAATTGGGTCTGAATCCGAAGAACCGAACCGAAATCTATGGATCCGAGATCCGATCCGAAATATATAATCCGATAATTATCCGAAAACCAAATTAAACTGATCCGAAAATTACCCGATCCGAAAATTTAACCGAAAATGATCCGAAATACTAGATCTGATTATAAATTAGAACCGAACAAAACCGATTCATATAATATCCGAACCGAATATGATTCAAAATAAACAAAATTCATACTTAAATGTATCTTATATTCGTGATAATTTAATTATTTAATTATAAATTAATGTAAAAGTACATTATATTATATTCAAAGTACTACATTTAATAAAAAGATATTTTTTTAAGTCTCAAAACATGAATAAATAAATAAATTATGATCTGAAATATCCGAACTGAATTTTATCCGAACCAAATTTTGTCCGATTTTTATCCAAATTTCATTCGCTTTTGATCCGAATTAGACCCGAACCGAACCACATCTGATCCGATCCGAATGGTCTCCAGTTATATCATAATCCGAACGTGGAACCGATCCGAAATAGATCCGATCCGAAACTGATCCGGTTATCCGATTTGCCAGGTCTAGTCACAATATATGATTCATATTCCAGTATATTATTAGAAGAATGTTAGTATGTTAATGTTTAATCAACGTTACTATAAATTAGTGACAATATTATTCTGCAGAAAGTGTTTGTAAGATTATTGGATCAAAGTGAACATTGTTGTTATCTATATTCAAATTGCAACATTGTCTTCCAATCTACATGGAAAAGAGTATCATTTATTTTGTATCTTATTCCCATTTATAATAGCAACATCTAAAATTATATTCACATGTCATAAGTAAACATTGATTTCGGCAATGACATATAACAAATGATTAGATGAGTAAAACATTCATATGAGTCTATATTAAAATTTATTCCAATTCATAAGAGAAAGTTTGGCTGAATACTAAAATCTCAAAATAATCATCTTTAAGATGACAAAAACTCAAATGTAATGCAAAATAGCAGACATTCCAGAACACAATCTGGCTAAATCTTATTATGAATAAATTGATTGCAAATGTGTAAGGAAGACTTCACGCCAAAAGTAGTTTATTTAGACTGCTCCACCAAGTATGTTGTAGACACAATAGTACACAACATGTTTATTAGAGTTTATACAATTCAATCATGTTTATATCTTTCCCAATACTAAAAATTTACATTACCCAAAAAGTGTTTATACCTTTACCTCAACACCTCAACCGCCGGATGATTAATATTGAAATAAATCTGTGAACATGATGAACTTCTTATCTGCAGTGAACCTATTAGAAGTAATTTACCAATAAGAGTTAGTTTTCACCATGAAAAATAATTATAGTTTCTAGTAAAGATATGTAGATTGACAATAAATGGAACCATTATGGATTAGTGGCATCATTGTTGTCAAGATCACTATTGGAGGATACACAACATTTCCTTCTAGCGGCGTTGCTACATCATCAGTAAATTGATCCCAAGCACAAATCTAAACCACGTTGCTGATATGGAAACAAAGATAGACAATCATATTGGCATTGGAAAACACTGATCGAAACTACATTTATTGGGAAAGCATGGTCTTACCTGCCATCAAATAACTCAAAATGAAGAAACTTTTTCTCACCAAATCATGTATAAACTTGCTTTACTGGTTCATTGTTTTGAGCCATGCCAACAATATCTATGCAATGTAATCTAATTAGAATTTGTAAAGGATCATTTTAAATAAAAACAATTATGTGATAAGATACAAAAATACCTATAGCATGTACAGGGACCTCATGTTCAGAAAGTGACATTGCAAGTTCAGAAATCTTAGGAATAGTCTTAAGCTCAAACTTGTGCCTTAGAATGGTATTTATTTCAAAAGAAACAGGATGGACAATGGTATCATGTGCGAAAACAATAATCTTATCAGAAGATACAGGTCTCAAAAGTCCTGCAGGCTCCATTACTATAAAGTTGTGAATATCATATGCATTTCCTTCAAGTATGATATTGCTAACATCATGCCAAATCACACGATTCACAAATGCAAAGACATGACAATCCTGCATAACATTGGCTAATTAAAAAACTCTTCTATATAAACATTGATCATATACTACTACTTTATAAACTGAACGACATTACCTCAGAATCAAGCAAAATTAGATTAACACCTCGGAATTGCTGACTGCCAGAAAATGAAGGCCACATCCGAGTAATATGTACACAAACCCTCCAATCAGTCCTAGTGCTATCAACTGATGCAAGATTATTTTCCATGTCGGCCATGACAAAAATGAACAACAACCAAATGATTATTAAAAGGTTACACAATTTAAACACTCATAGAACATATGTTAACCATATATGTAGAAGGATTACTATGTCAACCATGGATTTAGGTACATGATTGATGTTAATCCAGTTGGCGTAATCTTTACATATGAGTTTGTTAGGATTTGGATTCTGCATAAGTAATCCAATATTCTGAAAATAATTATAATAACTTCACATGGTATAATAATGTCTACGACCTTCAAATTAGAATAAATCGTCTAGTACAATATTTTCGGTAGTGATTTCTTCCTAAACATCTATTGCAATAATTAAAAGCTTAACAGGAACGGAAATTAAGACAAAATATGATGAATATTTTACTTTTAATTCTACTTAGATTTTGTAATTCGTCAATTTGATGTTACCATTTTTTAAGTTAAAATACCAAAAGTAGAAGGCAATCAGGCATGATTAAGTCTGTTTTGTTATGCATCTCGTGTCTCATGATTTTCTTTCAATATTATCTAAAACCATTTATTAAGTTTATACAGTTAAACGTTGAGAAAATATTAAGCATCAAATGTTACAATCAGGGATTTGAGCAATCCATTTAAATAGTTAAACACAGAACAAACATGTTGTGTTAGATAATCATGCGAACAATGAAGAGTCGGTTGATTTGAATATAGAAGATGCAGTACAAAATGCTGAAAATGAACAGGATGATAATTAGGCTAGGGAACTCCAACAATAAGCAGAAATCAGCAAGGGCATACATTCAAACCATCTACAAATCCAACATAAAGTTTTAAACATAAACAATGACTTGTCTCTAAAACTTATTTAGATATCCTTAACGAAAATTCTGATTGAAATAAAAAGTTTTCTTTCATGCGACATCCATGCAATGCATTCTCTTTCCAAATATCAAAAACCACCTTCGACTCTCTCCTCCTGCAAAGGAAATAATAAGAAATATGTTACAATATTTAATTTCATATATCTAGTCACTTGTGTTCAATCTGATGAGATATTACTTCTGTAACAAATGCTATATTTACCTTATTTAATTCATCAATCACTATCGGCACCATCATATCCCATGCCCTCAAGCCTGTAACACACATAAATGTATTAAGAGATTTATACCCAAAAACAGTTAACGTACAAAGTTTTCAAAACAATATTTTTACACATACCAACGCCTAAAGTTAAACCTCCTGTACTCCGGGGTTAATGTAGAATTTGGAGGCCGGAGTATTAGTGATAATAGCGACGCCTTAACAACCAAAAATAACATGTTACAAACGTACAATGTGCTTGTCTAAGTAAATAATATAATAAACTATCTTAACTCCATAAATTTAACCTTTGTACATGATAACTTTGGCACTTGACTAAACAATAATGACCGGTGTCTCTTCACCATCTTCATACAGTGAAGTCATACTTTCAGTCAATGCACCCCATATATCCACTTTGAAAGAAACACTTGTAACAAAACACATAGAAACGAACAAAATTTAAATCTAAGTAGATACATTAGTTCAATAAATTTCTACACGTGTAACTTAATTCTTACTCTGGTCCTTGAGTAACATTGAATCGTATAAGAGGCTGAGCTCCAAAAATTGTCTCAATGTTCACCCTTGGCTGGAGATCAGCAACAACTCCTATGATATCTGATAAAGAACAATGTCATATACTTAAAAAAATGCACTTTTTACATTGTTGTGTTAGTATAAAGCATATGAAATTTATTGATACCTATGGTGAATGTCCTATCGAGAGCATAAGATTCAAGATTTATAGCCAACTGAGGTAAACTGACAAATTCAAAATTGCGCCTCTCTATGAAAATACGGTCTAAGTCGCTTGGATACATAGTTTGGACTGTGGTTAAAGGTGTGAAAACAATTTTTAGCGCAGAACGAACAGGCCTCAAGATACCAGATGCGTGGGTAGTAATGAAATTTGTTATTTCATACATCTGACCCTCAACAATAGTGTTGTCAAGATAGTATCAGCTCTCACAAAAGCCTGCATATGATCATTCTTACAAACAGGAAAACATGTAGGTTACAATAGTATACTCGCAACTATAAACGTGACAACGTAAAACAATCTGTTTTAAACATCACTTACCCGAGGGTCCAAAAGAATCAAATTACATCCAACAAAGACTCCTTCTCTATTATTAGTATGCCACAATCTTGTGACTCGAACTCTTATCCTCAAGTTTCGGCTGTAAATGTCCAGTGAAGAAAGCGAATGAACTATAACTGGAGCTGAAAGAATTAAATTTTAAAATATATATTAAAAGAGAACATAATAGTAAACTCCAGAATTCATAATCGTTCACCATGTAATACAAATTGTATGCAGAATACTAACCCATGATGCTTGCAAGATGTGGTATGCAACGTTTCTTCTGCAGCTCTGAGTTATAATACATGAACAACTATGACAATATCAGAATTAAAACAAAATGCTATGAAAAAGATTTAGATGCATATCTACAACTTTAATTTAGAGATATGATCAGATTACATGTTTTATGCCGCCAAAGTTGTTATATGTGATATGTCAGGCTATTAATATGGAATGAAGTTAGTTACTCTGAAATATGTAAAGTCAATCGCGCAGTGAGAATATGATAATTCTTGATAATTTGATTGTACCAAAATATGTATATTTTAATTGTTAATTTTCTTTAGATGATTTCATAAATCAAATTATTAGTTGTTGCACAGAATCGTGAACATAATGATTGACGATTATTGAATATCATTGTCCTATTATTGAAAAAAAGGAATTAAATGTAAAGTAGACCTAAAATCTTCCATAATTAATTAGTATCAAGTACACATACAATATATTTTTCAACCTTAGAAGTTCATAATAGGAGGCTTAATCAATTCATTTTGTAGATTTGATCGAAAGCATAATGATACATTAATTCATAACTTGGTAATTACTTATGCAAATATGTCAAGAATATTATTTTACCAACAAAATGATTGACGTAGATAGTAGAAATTTATTATTACAATATAACATATCATATTCAAATACCCATACAGTGAACACGTAAGTGAGCCGATTACACATTTTAATTTATTAACAATTTCAGATTATGCATGTCTATTAAAGTCAATGGTTATTTGTAATTTGTATTGTGATGATATTATAGCGTGAAACACAAATGTCAAAACTTCATAAGAAAAATTATTTTACATATTAATTAGCTCGAATAAGCAGTAATGTCTGTAATCCGTAGTAAGAGCATATTAAATCTTAAAATATCCACAGTTGACAATTTAACATGTACAAAAATTTCATAATAATATTTTATTTCAAAATATTGTGTTGATCAATAATTAATTGAAATATCTATATTTGTCTTAGACGTATATTATTATTTTTAATCCAATTACAATTAAAAAAACAAATTGCAAATATATATATAATCCGGCTCCAAATAAAGAAACCGATACCAATTGTATATTGGAAACTATTACAAATTTAGCATGGGAAGATAAGTGAACATATATAACAAAAGGACACATAATAGTCTATTAAAGTCGAAGGACCTTAGTAATGTGTATAGTGAGAATATTATGCCATAAAATACAAAATTTAAAACTTAATAACAGAATATTAAGAAATTAAAAATCTCGAATAAATAGTAATATTTATAATTCGTAATAAGGGCATATTTAGTCAAATAAACTTTTTGTAACAAAAACACGAATTATCAACTTATATGTTACGATTGCAGCATATTGTTTAACAAAGAATCGTAGTTTTTTTGTTATTCTTATATGGGCATAATATTGCGATGATATTATGGCGTAGAAAATAAAAGTTAAAACTTATTATGCATATTAATTAGCTCAAAGTAATCAGTATTAAGAGCATTTAAGAGCCTGTCGCTTAAATGCGCTTTAACTTCGTTCGCCTGGTTTGCCGGCTATTGCGTGAGCCCTTAATGTTTACCCAGTGCGCACCCGAAGAGTAGTGGCTGCGGGATATCTACGATAAAAAATATGTACAAAAATTTGATAACAATATTTTAATTCAAAATAATTTGTTGATCATTAATTAAATGAAATATATATGCTTGTTTTAGACGTCTATTATTATTTTTAATCAAATTACACTTACAAAATATTTTATTGCAAAATATATATAATCCAGCAAAGAATTAAAAAAAAATTCAATTTTATTTTTAGCATGGGAAGATGAGTGAACATGTATAACAAATTGACACATAATACTCTATTACGAATTCTGGTTATTTGAACTGTGTATTGTGAAGATATAATGGCGTAAAATACAAAACTGAAAACTTAATAACATAATATTGAGAAATTAAAATTCTCGAATAAATAGTATTGTTTATAAACCGTAATAAGGACATATTCAGTTAAATAAACTTAATGGGAAAATAATTCATGAATTATTAACTTTTATGATCAGATTGCAGCATATTGTTCTAAAAATAATAAATATTTGTTTGTTAGTAGATAAATGATATTTACTTGCTCTTTTAAATGTTATTTTTAAATTATTAATATATTCATAATTATGTAACTAAATTATATAATCTTACTTAATATTCATAATTATGTAATAACTTATAATTCTTTTATTACATCTTTCCAACTAATTAAACACAAACCATAATTACACATATAGATGCGTGCTATTTGACTTTTTAGTAGTTCAATAGTTTTTGGTATATTGATCAAAATAAACCCTTGCATGCAAAACCCCATTCAAAGTGAATACTACAACTAAACCGTAATCCAACTCTGCATGGAGCATCGGCTGATAACTTTTCCATCAGATCATTCAAAAGTTGTCATAGAGGTATGTTTCTACTATATCCTTCAATTAGGAACCTGATGATTGAATATCAATATCTAATAGATGTTTACTGTTTTCGATTTGTTCAATCATGCTCATGTTAATATACAAATATGTATAATGAATAGCCTACATTTATGATTCTATGAAAATAGTTTTTAAGATTAGTTTAGGATTGACAATGTAATCTCGTGATAACATTGTGTATCGATTAAATATTGAGTATTTTTCATAGAGTATCGTCATATTGTATGTTGACTTATATGGTGAAAAATCAATCCAATTCTTCTAACTATGTTGTTGGTAGCCTTAATCTGTTTTGCCTAGCAGTGTACGTTGTGATTTTGGTTATATTGGTTTACTACTGGGACAACCATTATACATATTCAACTCTGTTGTATTGATTTGTAATAGTATCTGCCATGATTGTATTAAGAGATGTTTAGCATTGCGGTTGGACTTTACATCTGACCTGATTCACAGTATCAAGAGCTACTTTAATATTCTGTAATTCATTAACAAAATGATCACGCTTGGATTAGAAGCCAAAAATACAATAACATTACAATTGTTGTATTGCACAGGTCTCGCTAATTGGCCAATTAGACTTAATAATTTGTTGTTACTAATTATACTTATGTATAATATTCCATCTCAGCAGCAAAACTGTGAGTCTGTTACCATTCCAGCATTCATCATTGAGGTCGATGCCACAATGCAACCTCTCATGGATGAATTGGTAAATAACTTACTCAATTGTCCCAATACATGTACTGACTATCATAACTGAGTATTCCTGTTAAGTATTTGCTTATGTCTTCAGAAATTACCACTCTCCATTATTTCTACATATGGTGAAAATCTTCCTGGTAATGGATTAATAATGCTACCAAATGGCCAACATCTACAATTCTCTTGTGAGAAAAATAGGGAAAGCTTAACTGGAGTTGGGGAACTCAACAATTTGTTCAAAAAAGGCATTGGTTGTAAACTTCTTCTCTGCTACAAAGGTGAAGGAAATTTCCGGGGTCACATTTTTGATAAGACGGGATGTGAAATAGAGTATATCATACCAGAAAAACCGAATTCCTATATGGCCAAGCGAGGTAAAAGTCTAATCTGCTCTTCACTATATGACTGAACATTGTATTATTTTAAGTCATGATTGTAATTATACTTTTTACAAACATGATCAGCCCATGTTGCTGGAGCTGGATAGAAGATTTTAATTGAAGCTAATGAAAATACAATCTATGATGGCTTAGTTGTAAGTTATTTTCTTATAAACTTGTAAAATGATTTAATCGGGCAAAACTTTCTATTTACATAACTGAAATACATAGGATAACTATGTTTTAACTTTTGATGCAGGATATTCCACATTCTTTCGTGGCACGCTTTGGCAAGCATATTCCCGATGTTGTTCTCTACTGTTTCCCTTTGGATACAGTGTTTACAGGTTATTTTTCCAAATATGACAAAAGGTTCTTTGGTCTCTATAAAATTCCAGCATATATTCAACTCAACCTGGGAGATTTTATTGTGTTCACCAACTGGGAAGTTGGTCGGTTTGATGCTGTCATTTTTGACAAATATGGAGTGCAAAGGATGTTTGCACATCAGAGCCCAAATCCTGGTGAGAACTCTAATAATAGAAACTCTGTTATAGAGTATGGTCATATTAATTGACGATCATTGCTGAACTTACATAAACTATTTTTGGTTTATACTTAACTGATTGTTTACCTCCATTTAAATACACACATTTAAAGATACAAATGTTCTTTTTCTTGATGCAGAGAACGTCCAGGGAAATTAGTTCGGAAATAATGGAATGGAGATGAATTCGAGTGAAAACATTTCATGACCATGCTTGGGTGTCTGCCGATATTCCAATGTTTTTAACTTATGCTTTCAACAAAGAATGTAATATTGATATAGTCGCCAATTGTTTTGGCATGGATTTCACTTTAAGACGTGTCATTGCAAACATGGCATTTGCCATGTTTGGTATTACTGAATTGTTATAATTTTTGATAATTATCGACTGAAGATAACATTGGGCTTATGTATTAATTCCTTGGGTGGATCCATTAAGGTACTTACCTAATCATAGTATCAACTCATGGCCTATGAATTGCACATATGTAGTTGTGGTTTAATGAAAGTGGATGTAATGTAGATTTAAAAACTATGTGAGTTACACTTTTATTATAACTAATATCTCATGATACTCAGAAAAACTATAGTTTCACAATGATGGTTTCAATGACCACAAATTTGGAGACTCGAGGATTTCGTAAGTTCTTTGCTGTTACAAACTTACCACATCTAACAACTTTAAGGTTATCTTCCTATGGCATAATTGATTCTGGCCAAAATATGCCCAATTATGTATTCTGCCTAATTTGTAATTGTGGTTTTGACATCATAAAATCTATAATTATATAATTGTTATCTCTATCATATCTTTATTTATTGTAACAATATATTGTATGCCAAAATCTATCTTGGACTACATACCAAATTAACTTCATTTACATGTTCAAAACATATATATTACCACACATTCTTCATCTTAGTTTGATCAACAACAAACAATAATATTCCATTCAACATAAAATCTAGAAATTATAAAACTTAAACTACCAAATGTTTCAATTTCGTACTAAATTCAATAAAACTGCAAAACATCAATCACAAACCTCACCAAGCAAAATCTTGATCAAAAGTAACTGCACTTTGCAATTACCACAACCTGAATTCCATATGTGTGACATGGTTAAACGTTAATTATAAAATTCACCTTCTTCACGGTACTTCTCTTTCACAGTCAACCCACAAAGTGAATACCAAAGTTGTTCACCAAAAGGATTACCTTCAATTCTATTTATCGGGTCTTTATTTCTTGCATTTGGACAAAATATATAAAGAGGAAGCAAATTGTCTACATCCGATATGTACCAGTACATATCCTCAAGCAAATGAACAATGTCTACTAACTTCGATTTAAGATCAACCATTCCAACAATATGAAATAATTCTTCAACAACCTGATCTTTTTCATATGGTCTGTACACGGCTCTAAAAAAGACAAAACTAAAATAAGATGGAAAATGATTACCGGAGAGAAAAGAGAGAGTTTGAAGATTATGATCCACATTATTACGCATGAAAAGCATTCGAACCGAGTTATAAAACAATGCTTGCTCAACTTCAAGAGAAATGGCAAAACGAATAAAGCCATGGAATTGGTCACGCCTAACTTGTAGATAATGATTATGGTACTGGCATAGAGCATCCCAATTGAGCTTCTGCAACATCTCTTTAACTTGGATTCAGCTTGCTTTGGTGAAATAGGCCATCAACAACTTTCCAAACATGTGAAAGCTATCAAGATCGTGTATTATGAATGCAAATAATATAGCCATAATATCAGTATCAATGCTGAAAATGTTAAAGTTTACCATGATGTAGTAAAGATAGTGATTTGGTAATGAAGCAGAATTACAATGATAACTGATTATGATAAGGTCTAAATGCAACAATTATATATGTAAAGGCGGGCAAACTTGGAGTTCTCCAACTCTGTATAAATATAAAGTGGTTTATGTATTCCAATTAACTGCATTGAATGTGAAGAAAAACTTTTCACTTTCTACTATACTTTTAAGAGTTATAACTTCGGAAATGCGTAATGATTAAATGGCAGTAAGTTGGATTATTGGAAAAGGGATTGGAAAATACTAATACATCATTATGACTTGTAATAATAAAAACAGTTGCCAAAATATATTTTTGCCTTGTGGGAATAAACATAATCATGACTTTATTTGAATAACGTGTCAGTAACAAAATACAGCATTGTAGGTAATCGAAAAAAATAGGAATGGAGAATCCATGTAACATCAAATCAAACATATTTTCACATTCACATATTTACTAAGTACAATAACTATTTACATTAATATATAAAATCCATTTGTAGATTATTTTTATATTTTTACATAAGGATTCAGTACTTATATATAATTAACAGGAACAAACACAAACAATTGAACATGCTTAGAAATTCACAACAACACCATCTTGAACTGGTTCAGGGTTATCAATTTCAACATCTTGAAACCAGGCTTGTGGAGGGCCAATACCTAAATCCATATTAGGAAATTCTTGAATGTTGTCAACAGGTTGGTCCAATGTCTGCAAATCATGGAGATTTTGTCTACCAATAGATGTCAAGCGTCTTGCAACAGAGTTCCTTTGCGGATGTACCAAATTAATTTCATAACGAATGTTAGGATCATTAAGACGTGAAAGGATAAATCTGAAAGTGCTCCTAGTATGTGGTGTTAATCCGTCCTCTCTGTAGTACTTGCATTCACGGTAAGCCTGGATATTATCAGTCTCAATGATAACACGTTCATACTGCTCTTGAAATGCTCTACGCATTCCTATCAAAACAGCCCATAAAGCACTATTCAGATTAGTTAGGCCTGGAATGGTGCCATATGTTAATCTAAGAAGAAAGCCATTTGAATATCTCACAACAACGCCAATGTCATTTCTATTTTGGCCTTCGGGAGCATTCTGAACAAACTCACTGTGAACATTTATCTTGATCCAAGCTTGAGCAGGGAATTCCCATACACGTTCAACATGTTCCATGATTACCTGTTTTGTGTTTTTGGTATTCTTACTAAAATGTTTAAAGACCAACTAATCTCAGCCATAATGACAGACTTCAATATATAAAAAAAAAGATACAGAGATGTGACTGTTGGGGAATGGATGTTGAGTTTTATTTATAAAATAGTTTTTTTCATTAATAACTAACTTCAAACAGTTATAACTATATAAGATTAACTACCTGTAACATATATAACTAAAAGCAGGAATCAAAAATTTGGTGTTCCTCTTAACATTGCATTAAACATTAAAAATGTGATTATCAAAAATTACGAATTAAATGACAAACAAAATCAAAGAGCAATCTTCATAGGTTATAATATAAAAACAAACTTGAAACAACCGGAAATAATGTTTAGAGTTCAATGTGATAAAGAAATATCATAAATAAAAGCTTAGGAAATTGGATTGCAAGATCAAATGCCGCATCCATGCCACAAAACAGAAGCACATCATCACTTCTCCTGTAATATTAGAGCATTTTAATGTAAGATACGCATACGTTAAGAGATTAACTCAAAAACTATTATTAATATTTACCATTTTTATCTTCTTACTGACGGATTTGCAAGATCCAGAGGTTTTTGAACTCTCGGCCTGATCAAATGACTATAATGCAAACGTTTAGTCAATAATGTTTAATTATATTCCAAAATATGCAATAACAGTAATTTATGAAAAAATTCTCATACCTCTGACAAATCAAGGGTAGGGAAATCAACATGATTGGATGATTCAGAAGTTGACATGGCATACATGTTTGAATCATACATGTCTTGGGCCTTGATGATAAAATTTTCAGAAACATCTTTGGCTGCATGAACTTCAACAACAACAATAATTTCTTTCCCGTCCATGACATGCAGAAATGCAGGAAACACTTTAGCAGCTACCTCTTCCTGTTTTCATAATTAAGTCATCAACATAATTGGTCTGTATTGCAAACGATTTATAATATGGAAACAAATTTTAAAAATGTAATTGATTGAACCTTTGTTTGCTTCAAATAAAGATGTGAAACAAAGCATCCTATGAGCCGTTTCACAACACGATCCATGAGAAGAATGCTCCATGAGAACGATTGATCCACAACAACAGCCTTTACACTGAATTTGTGAGTGAAAAAAGTATTAAATAATTCAACATTTCATAATCCAAATAAATTGTACCAACCGAATGTTAAATATATTATTTCCTATGTGTCAATACCTTTTTTCAGCAACTGGAAAAGTGCGATTACATTTACCGCATTTAAATCTATTCCCAACTTCAACAACTTCTAAATGACAAACTTCAACAACTTCTAAATGACAGTTGCTACATGAATGAAAACCAAGGATGTCATTCCTCCAACTTAGCAATTATCAAACCACAATACAATTTATTCTGCAAATGATAATTTTGAGGATAATGTTATAAATGAAAATTATACTGCATATAAATCTAAGATAATGCTCTAAAACTTTTGTCAAAAAAGAATTAACCTCAACACTGCCAGCAACATTGTCAATTAATGTTTTCAGATTTATAAACTCATAAGGAGAGGCCAATTTTAACGCATAGCTATTATCCGCATCATCCTTTGACGGCTTATAGCCTTCAAGTTCAAGCCTACACATTATATAATGTACATATCATATGCAATCTTGACAAAATATGGAAAAGGAGTAAATGTTTATAAGATTGTACCTGTTTCTCATCTCAAGTACACATCATCATCAAGATTGAAGTACACTTTCGAGGATGCCAAGCTGCTGATTTGAAGCGTATCTAAAGTTTTAAAGCAATATGTATCTTACATAAAATGTAATTTAATATAACCGTGTATAACCTTATTGACAAATTAGTATATAGCATAAAATACTAAAGATCAAACCGTTGTATGTTCCTAGCTTTACGCTTGTCAAGATAACAATAACATTTTCATCATGGTTATATTCCTCATATTGATCACTGACAACTTTCGCCATATCTCCCCATATACCAACCCTGTGCTTGTTGCTACAATGTAATCAAGTAAACATTTAATTATTTATTGATCAAAGTCCTAGAATTGATAACGACGTAAAAATTAATAAAAAATTGTATGTTAAATTAAAAGAATAACCTTGCATCATAAATCTTGAATCAAACAATATCCCTATCTCCAAACTTAGTGGGGATTTTGCTTACTTTAATAAAGTCTTCAACAACTCCAATTATATCTACAATATATAAACACATGGATTGCAGTCAGAACTTTTATAACAATTGTTAATACGAATAATAATAAACCAAATAGGAAAGACGAAGTAACCTATAACAAATTCTGGATTCTCTTTAGGACCATATTTTCTGGCTTCATCCATCAAATCACCCAAATCCATAAATTCAAATTTGTATTTTGGAATCATAACATAATCGGTGCATGGTTGGAAAGTGGTAGCATTTGTAAATCTTATAGATGTGTCTATAGAAACAGGCTTTAAATTCCCAGAAGCATCCCTAACCATAAACGTGTCAATAATATAAACGGCTCCTTCAACAATATTCTTCCCAATAAGTTTCCAAGTATTAGCAAAAGCAAATGCATGAATATGAGTATTCTGCACATAGTTTAAAGTGGAAAAGTATAATCATAAATATCCATTCTAAAAATGTAAACATAATCAATATAGAACGAAATCAACAGATTAGGTAATTACATCATCATCAAGAAGAATGAGATTCCAGCCTTTCGTTATTCCTGATTCAGAAGACACGGTAGGCCACATTCTTGTAACTCTTGCCTTGATCTTCCAATTTGACCTAGACTTGTCAAGACTTAAAATGTGTTCAAACATGAGGGCCTCCATCTTTGCAAGATTCTGTGAAAACAATTTGTAATTTATATTAAACAAGATGATCTATTATTAGAATTTAAAAGTCACAACTCCTGAGAGAGCTTACATGTTCTATTCTTAATCGAGGTACTGAACTTAGAATATCACATCGACGTGGTGGTCTTTTAGTAGTCTATTACCCTATATTAACGGGAATGATAATTGATGACATGCTGTTGAATGAAGTGCACGACAAACATATATTGCGGACTTGATCTTTCCCTTTTAATACATGACATAAGGCATGTAAAGGGATAATCCAATCAGCCTTTAACTGAATCATAAACATATCCTTTGATTGGATAAATTATTATTTGATACGATGAGCATCAATGTGATTGGCTCAGCATCAAGTTAGTTAGATGGATTAGTGGGAACTAATTATACAGCTTTGTTATATACATGCCATTCTTTTTTATTTTTTTTAAATATAATAAATTGTTTTTCCAAACGAAATGACATAAAATTATAATAATAAAATCAAATTCATCTGTTAAACAAATCACATACCACGAAATAAGGATTTCAAGTACAAAATACTCATGGTCAAATAATTACAATAAGTTAGTTAAATAAAATATTATCACAATTTAGGAAGGTTGTAGAAAACTTCTTCAAACACAACATTTAATGTTATATTTGTGTTTTTCCCATTATCGTCATCAATAAGAATATGTAGTCCTTCTGGAGATGTAACACGGGATATTGCAACGTATAACTGACATGAGAGAATACGGGCCGAGGAAGATACAATCCAACTGTGTCCAATGATTGACCTTGGCTCTTGTTCACAGTCATGGCAAAATATAGTTGGAGAGGAAATTGTGTTCTTTTAAATTCAAATGGCCAATTTGTGTCTGTTGGGACCATATCGATTCTTGGAATTAGATGTTTCGTACCAACTTGAGATCCACAGAGAATTTGATATTCTATACTATTTTTTTTGCAGCCAGTAACTATCATCCTTGTATCATTGCATAGACCCATAATCTGATTTAAATTTCTCATCAACATAACAACAGCTCCAACCTTTACTTTCAACTCATGTTTAGGCATACATGGCATATTTATGGAGTTCAGATACTCAACTGGAAATGATGAATCAAAGTCATTCTTGTCAACACCCCTGTCTTCAATTGAATCTTGGCTGAGATAAGTATGCATATTACCCGGAACTCTTTCAAGAATCTGTGCATTAATGTCATCAACTACAACGTTTGTTGGAGTCAAAATAGATCTCGATCTCAGATACTCCTGTGAATGCAAGTTATTCTGAAAATCTGGATATATAATGTCAATTAGGGTTTTAATGGGACTTTTCAAGGGACTCTTGACAACATATTCATCAGGTACTACAAACTCAGTTTCAACATCTGCACGATGAGTATCAATGCATTCAACTTTTCCGTCTCCAATCTCAAGTTGCCATTTACTAAAGTCAGCTATTACTTTATTTCTAGGTTCATAATTACCTGAATGTAATCTCATGTTCTGACTGAGAAGAAAGACCCTGCAAGATTTCCAAAGCCGGGATTTGTTAAATGATGCATTCACTATTTCATCCCTTCAGCCTTAGGCAGAACATGTAATATCTGTCAAAAATCGCCTCCAAAAACAACTGTAAAGCCACCAAAGGGTCTTTTTCCTCGTTCTACATCAACGATAGCCATTATGTCTCGCAAGCTTCTGTCCACGGCTTCAAATGCATAGCGATGCTGCATTGGAGCTTCATCCCATATTATAAGACTTGTGTGCTGCATCAACTCTGCAATGTCTGTACCATGTTTTATTCCAGCAATAGAACTCTAATTTAATTTAAGCGGTATTTTAAACCTAGAATGAGCTGTTCGGCCACTAGGAAGAAGTGTAGCAGCAATTCCTGAGCCTGCAACAGGAAGAACAATCTTTCCTTCTGATCGAAAACGTTAACAAGGAGTTTGCCAAAGAAACGTTTTACCGCATCCACCGCTCCCGTAAACAAAAAACATTCCACCTTTATTTTTGTTTACATTATCAACAACTGCATTATATACATCCAGCTGCCTTGAGTTCAGATTTTTATGAGCTTTGTCATGATTAAGTCTCAATTCTTCTTTATTGTAGCTAGTTTCCTCAACAATAAGACGATTGACAAAAGTGTGGAAAAATCGTTCGTCAGGAAATGGCATCATATGAAAATCTCTTAAGGACTTACCAACATTATTTAACAACTTTTCAATCTCTACACAAAAAAAATGGTAAATGTTCCGACATCTAAATAAAAATAATAAAAATAATACTATAAAGTAACAAACGTATCATGTATTTAATACTGATCACGCACCTGCTAAAGCATAGTTCTGGGTTTCATACGCGGACAGTGTTAAATGAATGTTATCTGAAATCTTACGCCTAATATAAAGAACATCGTCTGACAATGCTGGCCAGTGTTTTTCCCATAGCGCAAGCGGATCAGACACTGAACAATATGCCAGTATGTTAACAAACATAGCCTGAATTTGGGTTGGCATAGCCGATAATGCATTTTCTTCCAAAGCATCATGCCATTGCTTGTCATTATTCAACAGACCAAGAGCACCACATGCTTCCTTAAATGTATCATATGTAGTTCCATCAATAGTGCGCAACTGAGAGAAAGATAAAGCACCTTTACATCTAAGTAACAGCATTCGAAGATACAATAATTCACCAGTTGTTGCATGAACCTCTGCTAACCTCCCAACCACATCACCTCTTTGTCTAAGCTTCCATTTAGTAGTTTTCTTTATCCATGTAAACTGGGTGGGAAAGTCAGAATACGTAAAATTTCGAGCTTGTGGAAATTCACTGTTAGCTACAAACCAAGCCTCTAGTTTACTTTTTTTGGAAGTCGCGTTATTGCACACATTCTCCAAATCTGCAGAACTCTGAAAATTCAAGTACTTTTGACCGGGCAAATGTATTGGTAAGCGTTCAACACTTGGAGAACGATGGTGAATGTCAAACCCAAAAATCCTCCATGATGCCTCAGATGCACAAACATATCTACCATCAAGAAAATTCTTTACCTCATCCAAATTCTTCACGGATCTTGCAGTTTGTTCACTCCCTGATTTGTTACTTTTCTTCTTCAACAACATTGTAGCAGTGTCGTGACCCTTTAAACAGTACTTGAAGAGATATTTCAACGACCTTGAACTGTTGCAAATTTCTAGATTTATATGACACTGAAACCGCAACAAAAGATCTCGATTGTATGGAACTACATATTGATTGTCAAGGTTGATCCTTTTTTTGTTGATAACTCTACCAGTGTTACGCCTCCGATAAACAGGAAAACCACAATCGTCAAAATAGGTATTACCATTAAACCTGCAAAACAAAACATTACATGCGTCGAGATTAATAATAAAATAGACTTATTACAGAACATATGTATCATTCTATTTATTCACACCTCTTTGGGAAATGACGCATGCATTTTCCTTTAACCATACATGGAGATGTGTATAAGTCTTTACCACAGGGTCCATGCATCATGTAGTTTTTAACAGCTTCATATGCTATTGGATCAAAATTCTTATCTGGTATTTCAGCAGAAACCAACTGGTCAACCTTTTTAATAGAATTATCTGCTTTCAGGGCTCAGCCAGATTATCATATGCACGTGTGGCAAACCACGCTTCTGGAATTCAATTACATGCATAACTGTGCAAAACATAAGTAAAGAAAATATTAAATCTATGCATGTGTGTAGATATGATTAAAAAAATAAAATGTAAAATTGTCGGTGTCCAGAAAAATAAATTTATCTCCTATACACTTTCCAAAGTAGTTTTTCTTTTTAATCAAATCTAATAGCTGATCAAGCTTCAGTTTAAACACGCGAGAAACAATATGCGGTGCATCAACATGATCAACATTGGGCAACAATTTAAGCATTTCTTGTATCTCTGGCCACTTTGAGTTGCAAGTCATGGTGAGAAATAAGGATGGATGACCAATTGCACGACATATCGCCAAGGAATCCTTAAAGTATTGAGACATGTATCGTTGGGATCCAGTGAATGAAGCAGGCAGTATAACAGCTTTTCCAACATGCATTGGATCATGGTCTCCTTTACTGAGAGCATCACACACAGAATTATACAAATCAGCACGAATGGTAGTTTGATGCGTTGAAACCCAGTCTAATCTATATTGTTCAATGGCAGCAAACTGATCCACAACATATTATTGCCAAAAACGTCCTGCAAGGTGTGGCGTTAAACCTGAAATTAATGAGACGATGGTGAGAATATGCACATAGCCATTACGCATTTTATATTCTAATCACATTGCTTACTTTTAATAAATACCTTCAGAAGTGCGTATCATAATCTTGTAACAATATTATTCTCTTAGTGAAACATGTCGCCTCTGTGTTGAGTTAGGATCAAGGTCTTCATCATTTAAATTCTCTATTTCAGAGTATTTATTGCTTATCAGAGGTATACGTTTATGATAACCTTCGGTTCCCCAAGGAAATAGTAGTGGATATTGCAACTGCATGAAATATGGATCTGTTTCATATATCCTCTTCAATCCTTCTTGTTTGGAATTCACAATTGTGTCTCTAAAACCACCGGTATCCGTATCATCACTAACAATGAAAGCAACAACTTCATCAGATGGAGTAATATGGTTTGGTCTACCACTAGAAGATTGAGATGATATGAGGACTAACTTAAACTCATCCAGCTCTTCATTTTCAAACCGATTCCGAGCCATGCGAAAAGCTTTGACTAACTCATTGTTCTTGTCTAACATACCTAAAAGTTCCTCGACAATATCTGGATCAACATTGTCAGAAGCACCTCCCATTGCATTGATTCTATTCTCAACCTCATTCTGCGTGTCGTATATGTAGAGCTGGCAGAATTTGGGTGAAGATCCATCTAACGGTACTAAACTCCCAACCAAATGATAGTTTTGACCTTGTAAGCGAAAACAATACGGAGAGCTACCTCTGTTTATTGAGTTATCAATCTTACCACCGGTGGAAGTGAATTGGAACATGCAGTTGTACACTCTTATGTACTGTTTAAAATGCCTCAATTTCTCACCACCAAGTAACAAAGAAGCTAGTGGTTCTGGTGGCGACCTTTCTTTTGGCAAATGTATCTGACCATTACGACAACACATAGAAAATGTGGGCTCTTTACGCGGACATGATTTATTATTACGCTCTTCGTTCCACATAGTAGCACCACATTTATTGCACAACTTTGACGGAGGACCAAGATCCATATATCTACGCCACAAATTCTGATTCAATATTACCTCTTCCATGTCATCATGATACATATCATCAATTCCAACATCTGAATCACTTGACTCTGAATCCACAAATTCAACCACATTGTCAAAATCTGATATCAAATTCCTCTTTTCTGGAGATGCTTATTCTTTATCCTTTCCTTTACTCTTTCTTGACTTCAGTTCATGGGGATTATGAAAACTTGACCGTAAAGGAGACGTTGGAGGTTGACTCATTCGTCCATGTTCAAATATTTTATTAGACTTTGACAATGCGTCACCATTATTCATAGAGGATGTACCAGGTCTTTTTCCTATCACTGCTGAAGAGTGAACAAATACTTCAGCATACAAATCAGTGAATGGTAATAATGGGATCAATCCCAGCAAGGTAATTTTTTTTATAAATTTGCATATCAGGAAACATGTATAACAAAACGTACATATGGGATCTCTATAAATCTTCTCAATATTAGGGCCACGTACCCTGCATTTCTTAGCTGCAACAAAATACACAAATGGATTTTTAATTATTTTCACAATAATAAAAACATGAAATCTTATAAATGAACATGCATAATCATGTATTAATGTGCATCACATAAAACTTACTCTGTGGTATTATCTTCCTATTATCAACATTAGGACCACGTAATCTACATTTCTTAGCTGCAGCAAGAAATAACAATGGATTCTTGTTGGTCGTAATAGCAAATAAAACATAAAGTATTACAAATTTTATAAATTAGAAATTTCATAAACTGATTAATAGGTAATACACATGATTCTTCTGAAGGCGTAAATTTTTTTTCTTGGTTATTCGTTGAAACACTGTTATTAATAGCTAAAATATTCTCAATATTGCGACCACGTACTCTACGTTTCACAGCTGTAACAAACAACATAATGTAATGTTAGCAATTTAGTAAACGCAACAGAGCATACAAAAATCTTTATTTCAGTATAAAGTTATAATATAACGTACACGACAAATTGGTAATATCTGAGAGTGTAGCAGGTTGATCCATGCACCTAGCAATTGGAGTGTTATTCTCTTCAACTGTAATCCCCGAAATAGGTGAAATTTGTACACTGACAGGCGTGCTATTTGATCCACCAAGAGGCCTCAAACCCACACTTCTGCTCATACGTTTCAAATCTATAACAAAAAAAAACAGAATAAATAGTCATACAAACATTCCCACTTCTGCACTTTACATTGGTAAAAAAAATCCAAATACCTGTGAAGGAAGTCCGGGTGGTTCTATTAGACGAAATATCAGCAACAAAATTAAATGGATTGGAATCTCGCAATACATTTGTATTACTATTGAATAACGGCTGTAAAGGAGACCTAAATCCAACTACAAAATGCATATGAATCATGAGTTCCCAACATTCACTAATGTAACAGATAATAAACAAATATAATGGAAAACATACCAGATGATAATGCAGAACCTGGTGACTGTGTATTCGAGACTGTAACATTGGGACTCTGATTTTCTTTTTCAACATATACGTTTCTACGCTTCACAACTGATTCAATGAGACGAATATAAGAACATGAATTAGATTACAATCTACATACAAAATGTAAGAGGAAGAATGATATTCACCATTTGACTCAGATACAGGAAAACTTGGGATAGCCTGCAACAGAGAAGATTGATTTGAGCCCTGATATGATGAATCTTGGCTACGAATCAAACGTTTCAACCCTACGGACAAAAACATAAAATCATTCAAAATCATATAACACTTAACGTGCATGATAGTTAACAGTTATTTATGATGAAATCAAACCTAAAAGTGATGTCCTTGCAGAGCCTGAGCCTTCCAGGGAGCGTGAATCCATGCTTGGCAGGAGATCGGCGGAGCAAAATCGTTCGATTGAGAAGAACAGTAGAGAAAACCTATTAATCAGTTACTACATTTAGCACCAGTTTGAGAGAGAAAAAAATTCAAAAAAATTTGAACGTACGAATCAGTTGTTACAATTAGGGGGGTCTAGCTGTATAATAGATTAGTTTGTATATGGCTTATAAAATATTTAAATCTTAAAAGATCCACGGATATGTGTATAATATAATATTTTATGTGTAAAAAAGTTAAATGAATCATGGATAGTGGGTCATGGATAAATTCATGGGTAAATTTAGTGGATAAATTCTAAATGGGCATTAGTAGTCTTTAAGATAATATAGATGTAGATATTTTTATAACGGAATATCGGTATTGCAGAAAGGGAATATAGCCAGTGGCCGATGTATAAGTGTTCAATGTGTGTCATTTGACGCACCATTATTTTATTTTTTTTCAAATTTTTTTAATATTGCAACTCAGCTGTGGTGTCAAATTCCAATGGACTATTGGGTTTTGTCTTTGAATCGGTGGGCTTTTCCCTTTAATTCCATGTGCATCATTTTAAAATTATACAGTAACTGCGTTTATATAATTTATTATATCAATTCTTTCCCCTAAACACTTAACACTAAAACACCCTCCCTTCCGAAACACCATTCCTTCTCTCCCAAAAATTCAATTTTTCACATTCATTTTACACCATAAACACCCAAATTTTTAATACTAATTCATTCTCTAGTATCTTCACAAGTACTATATTTTATTAGAATCATCAAAAATTGTATCTTAATAAAGAAAAAACATAGCCTACAAGGTATTTGTTGAAATGTCGTAATGAGTTTTTTATAAAAATTTCTTATTTCTTCTAGGATTCGGTGTTTGCTTCAATATTAACACAATGAAAATGTCAAGTACGCGAGATATCTCAAGTTTTTTTACAAAGAAACCGAATGCAGAAAAATTGATTTTTATCTGAATGAGAGTGATTTAGTAAGGCGAACATACATATGAATCAGTTTTGTTTACCTTTATGTTTTATATATTTGACATGAAATCCTGTATCCGCCACTGTATAGGACTCTATACTGAAATACCAGGATTCCCAACACATTAATTATTCTATCCTGGAAAGGGTTACCAGATTACTCTCCGACATAGCAACTTCTGAAGTTGAGATGATGATGACATACTTGATGCTGCAATCAAAATGCTTTGGTAAGAGAGCGATGTAACCACTCCAGTGCTGAGGTGACTTTGCAACATGGTTAGTTTGTGCAGCTGAATGTATGTAAATCATGTTCTACTTATACGGGAAGTCATGTACAGTCACCTTGGGCAAGCTAACTCGCTGAGTTGCATTATTCAAGTTTGACAGCGATATATAGATTTGAAGATGGAGAGGACATATAGTTTAAATAGAGGTTATATAACCAAAAAAAAGTTGGATTTCCTGTAAAAAAAGGTGGTATTTGTTTCAGTATTTAAGTAACGGTCTTTCTAAAATATTAGTCACAGACTCCAATAAAAATGAGCTATTTTTATTGGTGGAATTGATGTTAATGCGGGGGCCAATAAGAAATTGGGAGTTTAGTGACCATCGTAAAGCATAAAGAATGTAAGAAGAAAAAGAATACTTGCATATCTTTATTGTAATCTTGTTTTTGTATTTTTTAAGAAATAATATTTTTAAAAATAAAAATAATGAAAAAATAATTTATCAAGTAGAGAAAAAAATTGAAATTCTATTATTTTAAAATTTAGAGGTTGTTTGGTTGACATGGCTATTTGAAATTTATGAGAAATCCTAATTTAAGTAGTTATTTGGTTGGATAAAAAGTAGGTATTGTTAGTTAGTGGGAAGTTCAAATGCTATTACATGGAAGTCACTTACCCACTGCTAACTAGGTTAGTCAGGCTTTCTTAATCTAGAAATAAAAATAATTTATGTATTATTATAATAAGTAAAACTGAAAATATACATGCAAACCAAAATTAACAAAACATAACTCAGTTATTTAATAAAATTTAATATAGGTGTTAATAATATTTATTTTAATATTTATTTTTAAATCTATGTAATAGTATTTGAAATTTAAAATTTTAGTTAACATAAGGGTTTGGAAATAAGATCATTAACACTAAAAATTCCTTTTTTATTAATATTTAAAATTAAAATGATACATCATTTTATATAACCATTTTTTCTTTTTAATTTTACTTATTACTAAGATTAAGAAAAATAAATAGTTATTATTGAAAAATAATAGTTACCAAGATAATAATTTAACATATATCACAAAAGAAGTAGCAAAATTGATACCTAGGAAGTTGGAATTTCTTGCTAGCAACCAAACAAAAAATAAACATTTCCTGGGAATTTTAATTACTTAGAAATTTAAGTTAAATTGGGAAGTCAATACCTTGGTATACCAAACAAGATTGTGGCTCACCCGGAGAATAAAGCCATATTTGTAAGAAATACCACTTTAGGTTCTTACTAAAAATATTCGTAACATGTGTTCTAAAAAAAGAGATTGCACTTTTTACTTAATCTTTAAAAATAGTTCATGCAATTTATGTTAGGTTCGATTTTATTTAAAATTAATATTTTACATTTTTTTCATATTTATTGGTCTAAAATGCTCATACAAGTAGTACATGCAATTTAGCTTAGATTTCTCTATTTAGATTAGATTTGATTATATTTAGATGATTTTTTATAGTTTATATTAACCATGTTTTTTATAATCAGTTTAACCCTAAATTAAACATGAATATTCTATTTAATGTATGCCTAATCTATATGCATTATCAGGTAGTTGTCCTTTATTAGATTTATTAATAATTTTTTAATATACTTTTTATTTGAGATCTCCAAATATTTAAAATATTAGCAATACTAAATTACTAATTTAGATATTTAATAAAAAATTAATTTGTATGATTTTTTAATTATAAATTAATATTTTTTGAATATTATTTAAATACAAAATTTTAATAAATGAAAAAGAATGAATTGTGTTATTTTTAATAAACAATTATCAATTCATATTAAATATAGTTAAATTATACCCTTAACTTACATAATTTCATATAACATACCTTCCATTAAAATTAAAAAAAAAAGTTAAATATACTATGGCAAATATTATTAGTAATTATATATGTAATTGGCATAAAATATTTTATAAATTTGGTTCCACTTAACCATGACTTTAACTTTTTTGCAATACTAAAAATGTTTGTAATAGTAAAATGTAAGGTGTCGTATCAAGAAGTCAAGTAAAATATTAAGTGCAGTATCTAAATTTTTACCATATACTGTTCACATTAAGACCAAATGATTTTGTTGGATTCGTATTTATGAGTAATTTAATATAATGAAGTTTTTATATTTAATACTAAGACAAAATTAAAAATAGTAACAATTGTATTGGCAAACCTGTCTGACAAAAATAGAAAATATTTTTAGGGACAGAGGAATAGGAAACTAATATTATTCAAACATATGACAATGACAAATGATGTGAAACCTGAAGATTTGCTTCAGGTTGTTTGAGTTTTTTTATGTAAAGTTAAATTTATACACTTTTTGTTGAATATTAATTATAGGTTACTCATTTTTATATAAATTAAACTGAATAAACATGTTCTCTGTGTTTTTCAATATTAAGGACTTTTCATTATGGTGGTAGAATTCATGCAACACCTGTCTGTCACTAAGGTTCAAAGATCGATAGGAGGTACAGTTCGTCATATTCTTGATTATGCCATATTCTATAAAAAAACATTTTTAAAGTTACAAAAAGGTATTCAATTTTTCAATATATTTCAAGAAAATCATTGATAAGAGCATATTATGCATTTGTATAATAACAAGATTTTTATATACCTTATATAACTTAAGCATATATACCATCGTTTTCAATCAATAGTAGTTATGTTTACGTTCGTTATTCTATCCGGTCCTTTTCCCTTAATAAACTCCTGGTGTTTTTTTAAGTATTTTATATGTTTAATTTAGTAAATTTAATCATAATTTATATAGGTAAAATAATTTCTCAAAATTTGGAGATATTAAGATTCTCTAATATATATATATATATATATATGTTGTTTTCAAAATTAATTTTCAAATTTCTAAGATTTTTTTTCTAATATCAATATTGTGTTTGTAATTAAGTTCATCAATTTAAAGTCAAAACTAATCCTTTGAAATATTTGAAATATAAAAGATATGTCAGAGGGTTTTTTGTGTGTGAATAGTTGTGAATGTAATTTTTTTATATCATAATCCATGCAAGTGTTTCCCTTTACTCCTCCATCAAATTTAGCTTTAACTTAAAAAGTTATATTTATATCTAATATGTTTGACAATACTTTTTTCTATTAATATTTTTTATAAGTAAGCATTCTTGCAAATTAATGTCTTAATTTTTTTAAAAGAAAATTACTTAATAATTTTCTTTTGGTTGTATAATTTTATAATTTCAAGCTGTTTTCGATAATAATAAAAAAGAAAATAATTGATTACTAAATCGTAATCCTTATATGTTAGTATGTTTCATAATTCTAATTCATTAAAAATATTATAACACTTTATTTCTTTTACATGGTTGTTTCATAGCGTTTATTAGAAATAATAATTTTTTCATTCTTTATTTTGTCCAAGAAATTATGGATGCATTGACACTACACCCTACATTTCTTCTACCTAAAAATTGCTATTTAAAGTTCAATATTAATTTGAATAATTGTTTTTTTATAAATCAAGACATTGTATCAGAAGGACTTTTTCGATAGTAAGACTACTTTTACCAATTTCATTTTAACAAGAAATCGTACCAATTAAAAATGTGGCTAAAATCAAAATATCTTATAAAATGAAAAAAATAATTACGAAAATCATTTTTGAAATTTTCATTTCAGATTGCGAAAAATTCATGTCGAAACTCAATGTTTTCTTATCTTTTTTTAAAAGATTGTTTTACTTTTAGAAATGATGGGTGACAAGTGTGCGTAGTGCAGGTATAAGTCCCTATATTTTAAGACTCACGTTAGAAAATTTAAATAATAAAGACGTTTATTATACTGTAATAATAATAAAAATATTTTCATATAATAATATTTCTATAATATGATGCGAGACGACGTCGCGAGGCGCCGTTGAGTAACATGTATTACATAATAAATAATATTAAATTATGCTTTTGTAAATTAAATTAATAAGTGTTCAATAAAATTAAAAATAATAATCATTTTGCTCTAAAATCTTTTTCTAGATAAAACAAGTTTCTTTAGGGATGATAGTACTTATAAAAATATGAAGTTTATTGGATTTCATTTTCAATTACACTTTCTTTTTAGTAGTAAAAATCTCAGCAAATTTTACGGGGTTAAAAGGAATATGCGCAGAAATCGAGTATTATATAGAGTTTGGAACGATTTTATCGGGTAATATTTTATGCGGATGAAAATAAGATTCGATCACTTAATAATTAAAAAAAGTTGAATTTAAAGTTTGAGTTACTTATAAAAAAATGTTACAACTAACTAAATCATTTATTACAAACTTATATATTTTTGAAAGGAAGTCCCATACAGAAATTTAAATAGTAAAAAATTTCATATTTTTATAGTAACAGTATAAATGTTCTGCAGAGTAACGTATATTTTATAATTAGGTTGAGTAAAATTACGAATTTGTGATAAAATCGTTGAGTCTAATTTTCGTATTGAAGATGAAATTTATATCAAACATTTGAAGATGGCTCATATGTGGCGTACTAAATTTGAACATTGTGCTACACAACTCATTTTCTTTAATATTCTACTAAATAGTATTAGAGATTAGGTATGTGAGATTTTACAATATTTAAAAATTCAATTTTTGAAGTGGCTGTGTACGAATGCAAGGTTGTGTTAATGACTTTTGGAGAATTCTTACGAATTGAATGCAAGATTCACCATGATCTAAAAAAGATTGGATTGTAGGAGGCTGTTATGATATTTTCAATGTTGCTATTTTTTTTACTCTACATGTTGATTTTTATAAGAATATCAAATCTATCGCATTTAAATGGCTCTGTCTTATTGGTTCTATTACTTCGATTACAAGTTATTTGATCACATTTTGAATTAACCATTAAGACAAGTACTTAACAAACAAATATCAGAGTTTTCATAATATGTCGGATTCAATTGAGCTAACATTCCTTATTTTTTAATCTCAATTACAATTTACTCTGTTTTACTAACACAATTGTGACCTAATGTGACATAGGTAGCGTATTAGATTGAAGTAGCTAAATAATGCAATATTGTCTCATTACACCTTCAATTTACCAGAGTCGTTACTCGGCTGCATTGCCAAGATAATTTTCATTAACATTAATAGTGGTAATATTTACCAACAGTTCATGCATTTCCAAATAAAATAATCCTCCGTTATCACCTACAAATTGTTATCTACTTGAAAAACCCAGTGTCATGGTAAACTAAAAAGTTCATGCATCCCAAAAATAGACAAAAAAATAATTACCTATTTTTTTATGTACAATATGTTCGATGGTGATTAAGTAAATGATTAATCACCTCGATGTCAATGACATGATTGGGTTTACATGCAAGCATTTCCATAGTAGCGTATTTGTTTTTTTAGGCTGTACATTCACAATAAGATGTCCTCAAATAAAATTAAGATTATCCAAACCTTATAGCGTTCCATTTCATTCGTAGACAACACAACAAAAGATTAAATTTATGCCAACATCATACGTTCTATACTTCAAATATCATCCATTAAGCACCACTACACGATAAAATATTTTCACACTGTACCTCATCATTATTTTCCTGAACTAAATTATATCAGCCAGTTGTTGGTTCTCTACTTGGTCATCAACACACTTTTCTCCAACACATTCTTCTCCAACATTTGGTCCTCTACTTGGTCCTCTACTCTAAACATTTGGAATATGGCCTTAGTTCCTGGAACGGTGTCTGGTTATATAATATTTATTTTAATTAAATTAATATTTAAAAATTAATATATTAATGATGGTAAATTATATATTTATAAAATAAAATATATTTATAATTATATATTAAATTATATTATTTATAATTTGAAATTAGCATTTATTGTCTTAATTCAAATATGTTAAGTGGATATTTACGATAATGAACACAATTAAATAACTCAAATGGTTATAAGTTTATGGGGATTTGTATAATATATCCCAAACTAATAGTTAACTTTACAAATATATCCCTTTTAATTTAATAATTATAAATATGTCCCAAGATTAAATTTTAACTCTAATATAACCTATATACATGTAGTCAATTTATATATTTATATATTTGTCTACTTTAATTGGCTGAAAAGTCCCTAACAATATACAACTAAAAATTACTTTAAAGAGATTTGTTCTAGAGTTTTGTTATATACTTTTGAAATTTTTGAATTATTTTGACGGGGTTTTTTACATGCTAATGAACAACTATATATTTTATTTAATTTAATTTAACGTCAAAAAGATTATGTTAATTGTTTTTAGTGATCTTGCCTCCAGTAATAAACAAAAAAAATATATTTAAACACTAAAGTAGTAATATAAAAAATTAATATTTAAGTAAAATTTTACACTTCTATCATTAATATCACCCAATATTTACTAATAGTCCAAATTCAGATTCACTAATCACTATCACTTCCTTGCATACATGGTGGAGTGAGCTAACACCAAAATTTTCTTTTGGCCCATGTCCTTACCCCGAAAACCTAACAAGCCCTCCCACTGATATTAGAGAGATCCTGTTTGGTTCTCCTCATAACCTTTTGTCCAGTAGCCAAAAATAATATTAGTATACTTACAGATATATTTCTATTTACTATACAATCATACAAAACTTACAAGTCAAGTAGAATAAATAACATGGTTGTATATAATAAATGGATGCATTTTTCACAAGATATATCCTGCTTCTTGAGATACCAAAACACAAATTTTGCACATAAAGATCTTAAATTAGCCGTGCACATGCACTTCCTAACTACTAGCGGGGTGGCTTGGAAAGGAAAGTACATATCACGTCTTCAAGTTGATACCAAGGCAGAAGTTGAAATACAGGCCCAAGATTGTATTATAACTTGAACTAGTTAATTATTTTATATTGATATAATTCCACGAGAAGTGAAGCAGTAACATTTAAATATAACATTACAGTAATTAAGTCTAAAGGTTACACATGTCATATAAAAAAGTGAAATGGTAAAATTAATCATGGTTAACCTAAATTTGTTACAAAATTTAAAAATGGGATATATTTATAAATAAAATGATAAATGGGATATATTTATAAATGAATATTTGAAGGGGGAAATATTAATAAAAAACCCTAAGTTTATCTCGTGTCGTCTGTAATCATGGGTTCGACTTTTACTCAATCCCGAGAATTTCTTAAAATATATACTTATAAGATATATTTGTAAGAGAAGAAGATTTTTAATGGTAATGAAACTAATGCGATAAAAAAGAAATTAAAGAGGTATGCATTGAAGAAGAGATATAATTAGTGGAGAGAGATTTAGTTAGTGGAGAGATTGAATTTAATTTTTTTCCTTCAAAATTAATGAAACTTGTCACATAAGCACCTACATTTAAAAAAAAATGACAAGTGTCCAATTTAATGAAAGAGTGATACATGTCAAGTTTCTACTCTCTTTTAGTATAATGTAGATTTATATTTTATGAAATGAATAATAGTTTTCTTTTTTCAATTTTATATTTCCTACGACACGAAAGAGTTAAAAAAAAGTGGTAAAATAATGTTCTCAATATTATGCTCTTGCTTTTTGTGTTTCCTCGATCACAATTAACATCTTTCGGCACTACTTATCTCTTCTATATACAATAGCCCAACATGACTATAAAATTAGTGAGACTTTTTATTCTCAGCAAAATAACGGATTTGCCCCCGTATCTATAATAATTAAAAAATTCATGTTGCCGAGAATCGAATCATAATCTACCCATTAGTTTTAACACTATAATACCACTATGTCACTATATATTTTATGTTTTTAATCAAATACTTAATATGTGTGTGTCGTTAAAGAGTAAAATTTTAGCTTCCTACTGAAATTCATGAAATAACCTTTTTAGTCATGTTTTTCCATTCATATATATATATATTGATATAGTTGGCTATATATTTCTAAATAATTAAAGTTACAATTTAGATAATAATTTTAATAAATATCTAACATAAAAAGATAACCATTATACAAAAATTATAAATAAATTAAGACATAACATGTATTTGGTAAATAATGTAATATGCTTTCAAGTAATCGTCTTGTTAAAATCTATGATATTATACATAAGAATTAATTAAAAATGTCAAATAATCAAGTTCACACTAATATGAAAAATAAACAACTTAAGTTTATAATACGTTTTTATTCAATAAAAATTATATTGTTAGAACGTATACATAGTTTAATTTTAAGAAAATAAAATGCTATATTTTGGTAATTTGACCAAATTGATAGCAAAAAATCAAATAAGTCAACAATTATGGGATAAATGAAATAGGGTTAGATGTACACATAATTTATGAATTTATTCAATTTTTGATTTAGACCAACAAATTTAAGGTTATTTTGAACTTAACATCATAATCTACTGGATATTAAAAAAATCAAAATTTGACCATTTTTCTAAAAAAAAAAAATTCATAGAAAAAACCTGACAATCACCATCTATCTCAATTACAATAATTCAATTTGAGGGAACACGATTATTTTTGCTATAAATATGGTCGAAGTTATTCAAATTTCAGCTTCTCATTCTCCCAAAATTCTAAATTTTTCAATATTATAAAATTTCAGAATGCTCACCATCCTCACAAAATTCTAAAACTTTATACACGGAATTCCGATATTGCTAGAAAATAGTTTGTGCCTCGCACGGGCTATTATGCTACTTTCAATAATTTGTGCAAGGGTTTTATTCATGAACCTAGTTTTTATGTTCAAGCACAACATGATGCTCTAAATAGGTTCTTGATGTTGGAAAATATGGGGTTTTGCCTCCATTATCAAGTCATATTTGAGTCATTCTTAAGTTAGCGAATGTTGCATAAGTGTAACAAATGATGATTATAATGCTAAAAATATGTATGGAATAAAAATGAATATTGAAGAGGATTGTTGGACTGAAAATAGATATATGTATTTTAAATGATTAAAAGCATATTTTATAATTATATTTTTAAGGAGGGAGCTAAGTGACCCTTGGAGTTGCTCCTATATGTGTTTTATCATTTTTGTACATATATGTGCTCTTATAGATATGTATAGTTTTATTATGTGTTTTATCTCCTCTTTCCTAATTTTATCTTATATATGTTGTTAAAATTTCTCTTTTTGAAAGCCTATGGACGTATGATACTAATCATGTGAAATTGTAGGTGAGATTACTAGTGATCTGATCCATTTTTTATCAATTAATCACCCAAAAGTTAGAACAGGGGAGGTATCTGGATATGTCTTGGGAATGGCGGATCCGGTTCTTGAAAAGCATATATATGGCATGACGAAAATTCGTTGTGACAACAGTGAGTTGGTTTTGGAACTTCTTCGTTATGTCCGTTTGCACATTCATAGTCTTATTGAGGTTTTAACTTTATCTTTTCTCTTATCTCTTATACATATGTATTTGTTTGTGCCTTTTATGGAATGATTTCTCTTTTGACGTGACAAATTTTTTTTTAAAAAAATATGCAGCCTAATGTTCAACAACATAATAATGATTCATGGGAGAATAATGATTCATGGGAGAATGATGATTCATGGGAGAATTATGATTCATTGCAGAGTGTTAGTCCCTAACAATGCAACAAGAATTACAGAAGGGGGGTTGAATGAAATTCTTGAACCTTTTTCAAAAATATAAAATGTTTAATCTTAATAATATATAAGTATTTGATTTGCAAAGTACGGAATAAGAAGTTAGTAAAATCAAAACACAAGTAATTAAAAATACAAGTCTTTAAAAACTTTCTGGTGGATTTGAATGTATCCACCAGAGATATATATTATATCAAGAGAACTCTGTGTAGCAAGATTAGCTCACAGCTGCTTACAAATATGAACAACTAAGTTTACAGAGAAATGCTAAGGATGCAGCTTACAGTTGTTTATCTGAGATAATGTTCTTAGTCTTGTTCTTCTTTTTGTTCTATTTACTACTTCTTGGTTTATATATCACCAAGATTACAAAGTAATAAGACAAGATAATAAAACAAAATCTATCAAGTCTAATACTATGCTTCTTTATTACTCTATTCCAGCATCTTTGAATATCTTCATAATAGCATGAAAATGGCAATGCTTCTTTGTTCTCTAAAACCCAGTTGAATAGGCTTCCACATTCCTTTTGCATACACTTGACGCATGTGACTGTGTTGTCACTATCAACGGATGTTTGAATTGATTATTCATCGGATACATGATCATCCGTCGGGTTGCCTTGTTGATCAACCATCGAGTGGCATTGTTGTTTATCCGTCGGGTAGCTATCTGGCACTTGACTTCATTTCATTTATGCAGAATTACAAGACATCATCTATGTACAATTAATCAACCTATTCTGCATATCTAATTAAAGTTAACATGACTTGAGTGCTACTACATAATCTGAACAAGGTGTATGCAGAAATGTGCTACATACTCATTATTACACAAGCTTCTCCTTATTCTTCTTCCAGGCTGCATCACAAAATGACTCAATACCTTGAACTTTGGTGATTTGAGCATGAACATCTCTAGATATTTTCCATGCCTTAATCACCTCCAGTTCTCGTTCAAGCTGCTTCTTCAAGATCTCTTCTTTCTTCAAGGATTGAGTTAATTCATCCTTAGCAATTTTACATTCAATTCTCAATTTTTCAAATTCAATGAACTAAGACTCTAGCACATTATTCCTCTCACTTAAAAACAAATTATTTTCTTTGATTTTAGCATTTTCCTTAGTAAGAGACTTAATTGTAATACGTAAATGATATAATTCTGTAGATATGTCATTTATTGCATCATTACACTCAGCTTTAGATAAATGTGCAAGGTTAGTGGTGATTACCTGATTACTTGAAGAACTTATCTCTGTTTCATCAGACTTGGCCATTAGGGCTAGATTAACAAAGCTGATATCCTCATCCTCATCCAGACCATCTGCTACCCAGTCATTTTCTTGTGTAATGAAAGCCCTTTCCTTTTGTTTGAGCAACTCAAAGTATTTCTTTTTATAATCCACAGGCTCAAACTTTTTTTTGTTGGAATCTAACTTTCTACTCTCACTGGCAAAGTGCCCTGCCAAGCCATATTTAAAACACTTGAATTTTGATTTATCCACCATATTTCTATTTGGCTTAGCTGCTCCAAAGTTCTTCTTGAACTTGAGCTAGGCAAATCTTCTGGAAAGAAATGCTAGATGTTCATCAATATTTTCCATGTCATATTGGCTCAAAGAATCTTCATTTTCTGCTACCAGCCCCTTGCCCTTGTTTTCACAGACCTTTGAAGTTGATTCAACAGCTTCCATCTTCATCTCCTTTTCTTTCTCTAACTCAGCAACTAGTACAATGGATTCTCCTTTCTTCTTTCCTCTCTTCATCCTCTCATCTTACTCTATTTCAAGCTCATAAGTTTTCAGGATGCCATACAGTCTCTCCAAAGTAAACTCGTTATAATCTTGAGAGTTTTCTAATGAGACTGTCATAGGTTTCCATTCCTTTGGAAGTGATCTAAGAAACTTAAGATTTGAGTCTTTTGTCTGATAGACCCTTCCATGCAACTTCAGAGCATTTAGTAGTTTTTGAAATCTACTAAAAATATCAGTGAGAGACTCACTTTCTTCACTATGAAAATGCTCATATTGCTGAATGAGTAGCTGCATCGTATTTTCCCTTACTTGCTCTGTGCCATCATAGATAATCTGTATAGTATCCCAAACTTCCTTGGCAGTTTTGTAATTGATGATGTTGTCAAACATGTCAGCATCAACTCCATTGAACAGGATATTCATGGCCTTCTTATCTTTCTTGACTTGTTCAATATCAGGATCTGACCATTCATGCCTTGGCTTGGGAACTGATGGCTCATTTCCTGTTGCAGCTCTCATTGGTACATGAGGGTCTCTCTCTATGCAATTCACATAGGCCTCATCTTGAGAAAGTAAACGGAGATGCATTTTTACCTTCCAATAATGGTAATTATCTTTATCAAGAAAAGGAATCTTGACTCAAACATCCTTCTTGTTCATCTTGCTGTTTTGTTGTGATCTTTAAACTCTTTGTTTATCAAGAGCTTGCTCTGATACCAATTATTAGTCCCTAACAATGCAACAAGAATTACAGAAGGGGGGTTGAATGGAATTCTTGAACATTTTTCAGAAATATAAAATGTTCTATCTTAATAATATATAAGGTTTGATTTGCAAAGTGTGGAATAAGAAGTTAGTAAAATCAAAACACAAGTAATTAAAAACACAAGTCTTTAAAAACTTTCTGGTGGATTTGAATGTATCCACCAGAGATATATATTATATCAAGAGAACTCTGTGTAGCAAGATTATCTCACAGCTGCTTACAAATATGAACAATTAAGTTTACAGAGAAATGCTAAGGATGCAACTTACAGTTGTTTCTCTGAGATAATGTTCTTAGTCTTGTTCTTCTTGTTGTTCTATTTGCTACTTCTTGGTTTATATATCACCAAGATTACAAAGTAATAAGACAAGATAATAAAACAAAACCTATCAAGTCTAATACTATGCTTCTTCATTACTCTATTCCAACATCTTTGAATATCTTCATAATATCATGAAATTGAAAATGCTTCTTTGTTCTCTAAAACCCAGTTGAATAGGCTTCCACATTCCTTTTGCATACACTTAACGCATGTGACTGTGTTGTCACTATCAACGGATGTTTGAATTGATTATCCATCGGATACATGATCATCCGTCGGGTCGCCTTGTTGATCATCCGTCGAGTGGCATTGTTGTTTATCCGTCGGGTAGCTATCTGGCTCTTGACTTCATTTCACTTATGCAGAATTACAAGACATCATCTATGTACAATTAATCAACCTATTCTGCATATCTAATTAAAGTGAACATGACTTGAGTGCTACTACAGAATCTAAACAAGGTGTATGCAGAAATGTGTTACATACTCATTATTACACAAGCTACTCACTCGATGGATAATAAATCATCATCCGTCGGGACTATATTGAGTCATCCATCGGGACTATATTCCTTATCCGTCGAGTGCTACATTTTTCACTAAGTAAAATCTACTAAGGTGTTTTGTTAATGAAATCATCAAGTTCACAACATATCCATAACAATCTCCCCCAATTTATGTCTACTGGAATTGTAGCCATAAATTAAGAGAAACTTGATGATAACAAAATACCCTAAAAATACAACTTTAAAAGTAAGTAGATAAAACTATAAAGTGCTTCAAATAATAAAATGCACAAAGATTAGCTCACAGTCATTTTCAAGGTGCTCCTCTAGCCTGAGCAGATTAATCTAATTCCTTGAAGATCTGGATCTCTTTCCAAGCTTTCTGTTGTTTTCTTCTATCTGATTTTGGAGCTGTCTGTGGAATTCCAGTTCATCAGATTTTGAGAGATTTAGCTTTTCTTGCATATCCAAAAGAGTCTCATTGCTAGAGATGCTCAATTGGTCTTCTAATCTGAAAAATCTTCTAACTCCTTTGTCATCCATGAACTCCATCAGCCAGTAGGGCCTCAGATGCACGCTACTCCCTGTGTAAGGAATAGTTAGAGTCTTTGGGAGTGCATCTTTAGCTCTAATACTCCTCAGTTCTTCAATCTTCTTTAGAACAAGTCTTCTTGCAGTTACATTGAATCCAAAGTTCTTCTTGAATGATGAATAAACCTTTATCAGCACATATTGGCTTTCTTGAAGGATCATGTGAAGTGGCCATTGAATCTCCTTTCCTCCCTTGTACTTGAAAACTAACCTTTCAGGTAGATTCTTGTAGGCATCAATCCCTCTAACTTCTTCCAGATCATCTAGATAGAGGTTTAGATCAGAGAATTCCTTGATGTCACATAAGTACATGTAATCTCCCTTGTTGACTTTGGATTGAGCTTTGATTAGAGATTTGGATTTGAGAGGGGACAACTTCACTTTCTTGACTGCTCTTGACTTTGTTCTCTTTGGCTTGTTAAGGATTGGCAAATTGAAGTCAGGAATTGGTAGACTTTCCCAGTCTATTGGTTCATCCTTAGGCACAATAGGTTCACCATGAATGTTCCTGTAAGGATCCACTACCTTAATGTCTTCAAATACCACTGAGGATTTTAATGCTTGAGTTGCAGTTGGAATGAATTACTTGGGAAACTGATCCTCCAATTCCTTACCAACAAAGTTCAATTTTCTTTTGGTTCTTTTTGCCAATTCTTTGTATCTTTGAGATTTCTTCTGTTATGGTTCAACTTGCTTCTTTGGATCTTGAGATTCAGTGATTTCAGATGGCTGAGCAGGAATTTGTTGTGTTGGTTTCACAGCTTGTAGCTTGGCCAAGATAACAGCTTGCTCTTTCTTTTGTTTAACCTTTTTAGCATCTAGAGCAACTTGCTTCTTTTCCTACTTCAATCTTGCCTTTTCTTCTCTCTTTGCTTTAGCAAATTGAGGATGTCAAGCCACCACACAAATTTCTTTACCATTCCTGAATACTTTAGCAATTCTCCTTTTCAAAGCTGAATCAGCTGGATCCTTGTAGAAGGCAATGGATCTTGACAACAGTTTCTTCTCATCAGGCTTTGGTGTCTCATACACTATATCCAAAGGGTTCTTTAGTGATGATTTTGGATAGTTCACCCTTGACTTCAAAAGTACTTCAGCCTTTGGAGATTTGATGTAGGATGGCTGTCTTTTTTCCAGATAGTTCATGCTCATTTCATTCACAGAGATTTGTCTGACTTGAGAGTGATGAATGGCTGACTTTTCTTGCTTCTTTGCTAGCCCAAACTTCTTTTGAATATTCTCATCAATTTTCTCCTAGTTGATTGGATTCAACTGCTCCTTTTCAGCTGCTTTCAAAGTAGCTGCTACTTCCTTTATCAGATCAATACCATCCTTATCTGGTGGCTTTGAGATAGTAATTGTAGGCACAATTACTTTGCTAATTTGAATGTTGAGCACTTTTTGCTCCCCCTCACTCCTAGAATTCTCTTTCTCCCCCTTTTTGTTATCAGCAAGTTGAGTAGAGGAGGTCTGTGCAGCCACCAGTTTCTGAAGCAAGTCTGTTTGTTGAGCTTGGTGTAGATGAATTGCTGTAAAAGATGCTTCCATTGCTGTCATTCTTGTATCCAAGGCATCTATCTTTGTGGAAAGATCAGAATTTTTTATGAGTTATCTCTTAATGTCAAGTATTGTAGCTTCTGGAAGTTTAGAGTCCATCTTGTCAGAAATGACCTTTTTCAACTCATCAATATCATCTTTGATAGTGTTAACATCTTGAGCATGTTGAAAACCTTGGATTTGTTGTAGTTGCAGAGAAGCAAGATGTGCTTGAAGGAGCTTTTTGGTGCTGACATTTGTGGTGGTTTGAAGAGCAGAATTTGTCTGATTTATGAGTTAAATCAGGGTTGTCTTGAAGTGGTGTTCATTACATTGCTTTGAAAATGCCGAAGATGGCATGCCTGATCTTGAACTAGAGCCTACTTCTCCCCCTATGTCCAATGGCTCTTCTTCACTATCTCCACCTTCACCTCCAAAGAATTCTTCTGAACCACCAGTCTCATAATAACATCACCAGCTGTAGAAGGCAAAGCTGTGATGGCATCTTTAGCTCTTAGCATTGACTGTGTGGTGTGCACCAAGTTGAGCATCCTTTTTGTATTGTCGTTGCCCTGTTCATCTAGAAGTTGATATGCTGGAACAGGGTGAGTAAATGTCTCAGCATCAAGGGAGGTAGAATCTATAATAGCTTGAGGTTAATGAGATAGTCCCTCCCTGTCTGCATCCTGGACATTCATTAACTCACTTGCAATGAAATCCACCCTTATATCTCCTGTACCTGCATTTCTCTCATTATCTCTCTTTTGTTGCATCAAGGTCTCACCTTGGCTCACCACCCTCACACCCTCACCTTCACCATCTAAGGTGGGACTCCTCACACTCTTTTTCGCCAATCCTGAAGAACTGGATTGCATATTTTGACTCTTTTCCTCTCCTTTTTCCCGGAGCAACCCAGACTCTCACTCAATTCACTCTCTTCCCTCAATCCTAGGAGTTATTGTACTACCACTAAGTCTTCTGCACTTGAGATAATTGATGAAATTTGATGTTGTGCAGAGACACTCGACGGATGAGGAATATCCGTCGACTTAGTAGTTTGACTATCTGACGGATAACTGCTGTTAAGCTTATCCATCGGGATACAATCACTACTCGACGGATGAACAATATCCATTGAGAGAGTAGAAATAAATGAGTTTGGAGTGGAGACTATTGTGGACTCTGTGCAGATTGATGAGAATTTTGGCACAGATGTCTCAACAGTTCCTGAAAGAATTGGCAAGTGAGCCAACAAATCATCCAAAAGATGATGCTCACTTGCACTAGATTTTGGCTTCCCCAACAGAGTTAAAGAAGGAGAATAAGGAATTGATGTGTTGATCATGTCCACATCCAGAGAGTTTATGGGATAATTTGGTGTTTGAGGTGCTTCTATAACTAAAGATTTTGGCTGTGAATCCACATTTATTGGAGCCACATCACCCTGACTTTGAGAAGGTGCAGTGACTGTGTCTTTAGCACCAGTTTGCACAGTGTGTGAACCCTGTGCATCCCCAAGGGTTTTTAGTTTCTTCTTTCTAGTATAGGTTTGAGGTGAGCTTGTGTCCCTTATCCTTTTGGCTTGTGCTCTTGGCTGAGAGCTTTGTTCAATAGTCACATCCTTTTGGGAGGATGCAACTAGCAATGAGCTTATGTCCTTATTAAGCACTGCAGTTTATTGGGAAACTGCAGTGTGGCTAGGCTGGGAAACACTCACCTCTCCAACCTTATCCTTAGTGTTTCTTTGATGTTCACCCTGTCCCTCACCTACCTTACCCACCTTCACACTCCCCTATTTAGATTTGGTAGATTTTGCAACTGGCATCTTTTGAGAGATACCATAGGGGGCTTTCTTTGACTTGGATTTAGAAATTTTTGATGGTTTGGTAGCTTGGGTAGGCAACTGTTGGGTCATTGACACAGTTGCCATAACTACACTAGAATGCAAAGAAATTTGGGAGGTTGGAAGAGTAGAGACAGATGAAATTACCTCACTTACCTGAGGTGCTTCCATTACAGGGAAATAGAAGAGTGGCACCTCTTTGTGATGGTTTGCCCTGTTTAAATCTGCAATAATTCTTTTTTCTTGAACCCAACAATCTAATTTGTTGGTTGGGTTCTCAAGCACAATTTCCTCAGAGAGGTGGTTAGCAAGCATCATGAAAAATATAGCATAATAAACATTTTTACCCCTCTTATTTAACTCCCCTAACTTAAACCCCAACTCAAACAGAACAAGATCACTAAAGTTAAAGAACTTATCAGTTACAAGCATGTAAATCATGTTAAGCATATAGATATTGACAGAATCAAAATTACTGATTTTACCAGAGAATACCTTAATAACCACATCACATAGATAACTCCATTCTTTCCTAAGACCCAACCTCCTAATTTCACTTAACTTAGAAGTAGAGAGTGCATAGTTCATGGAGTTAAGCATGTTAATAATGTCAGTGTCTGTGTGTGGTGAAGTTACAGTATTATCAGGAATCTTGAAACATGCTTTAACAATGTCACTGTTAATACATAATTCCTTACCTTTAATAGTGAGTGTGATGGTCTTATCAGTTGAGTTGTACACAGCAGTTGACCAGATTTCTTCAACAACCTCACAGAAGATGGTGGGTGATTCTTACATGGCATAGTTGAGTTTGAAGTTCTTCACAAAATCCATCATTTTGTGGTAGTCACCAGACTATTGAATCCCCTTGTTTACTAGAGCCGTGAAGTTGTTCTTCTCATAGATAAATCCAGTTTGTGACATGATCTTGACGACTGGTGCCATTGTTAGAGAGTGGAAATTGTAGAGATAGAAATGATAATTACTTTTGAGATTGAGAGAATTTAGAGCAGATGATTTGAGAATGATAAAAGAAAAGTAATGAAAATGAATTAAGCTTTTATACTATCTCAAAAAATAACTGTCAAATATAATAAAATAAAATAATGTAACCAATAAGAATTGCCCAAAATAGCCATTTAAAGTTAACTATAAAAATTCCATCAATTATCCATCGTGTTATACTTGCAAACTGTAAGTATACTCGATGGATAATGTTCAGGGAATTAATGGCTAGGATCCAGACAATTTGACGGATGAGAATAAATCAGTTATCCGCCGAGTCATAAAATATTCCAGAAAAGTAATTGATATTATTAACAAATAGTATACCGACGGATGATCAAACTCGATGGATAGTGATCATCCGTTCCATGACTTAAAAATCAATTAAATTTCTGGCTGCATTACAACTTGCAAACAATCTATAAAGATTCAAGAGTAATTTATCATACCTAACTCACTTACCAACCTTGAAAAGGTGGATTCATCCAGTGGCTTGGTAAATATATCTGCAAGTTGCTTTTCACTTGGAACAAAATGTAGTTCCACTGTACCATTCATTACATGTTCCCTTATGAAGTGGTACTTGATGTCTATGTGCTTTGTCCTTGAATGCTGTACTGAATTTTCAGTGATGGCAGTTGCACTTGTGTTATCACAGAAAATGGGAATCCTTTTAACTTGCAAACCATAGTCTAGCAATTGATTTTTTATCCACAATATCTGTGTACATCAACTTCCAACAACAATATATTCAGCTTCAGCTGTAGAAGTAGAAACTGAATTTTGCTTTTTACTGAACCAGGACACAAGCTTGTTTCCTAGAAATTGACAGGTTCCTGTTGTACTTTTTCTATCAATTCTACAACCTGCATAATCTGCATCTGAATAACCAGTTAGATCAAAACCAGAATCTCTAGGGTACCAAATGCCAAGTTTTGGTGTTCCCTTGAGATATCTGAAAATTCTCTTAATAGCTACTAAGTGAGATTCTCTAGGATCAGCCTGAAATCTAGCACACAAACATGTAGCAAACATTATATCTGGCCTACTAGCTGTTAAGTACAGAAGTGAGCCAACCATGCCCCTATAACTTGAAATATCCACAGACTTTTCAGTAGTGTTTAATTCAAGCTTAGTTGCAGTGGCCATGGGATTTGTTGCAGATGTGCAATCCATTAGATCAAACTTCTTTAAAAGATCATAAATGTATTTAGTTTGACTAATGAATATTCCATCACTAACTTGCTTAACTTGCAAACCAAGAAAGTAAGTTAGTTCTCCCATCATACTCATTTCATACTTACTTTGCATCAATTTGGCAAGCTTTTTGCAAATTTTTTCATCTGTAGAGCCAAAAATAATGTCATCTATATAAATTTGAACAAGTATACTAGAGCCATTAACATTTCTAAAGAAAAGAGTTTTGTCTACAATACCTCTAGTGAAGTGATTCTCTAAAAGAAACTTTGACAAAGTATCATACCAGGCTCTAGGTGCTTGCTTCAGTCCATAAAGTGCTTTCAAAAGATAGTAAACATATTCTGGAAAATTTGGATCTTCAAAACCAGGAGGCTGACTGACATAGACTTCCTCCTCCAAATCTCCATTCAGAAAGGCACTTTTGACATCCTTTTGATAGACTTTGAAATTGGCATGGGCTGCATAGGCTAAGAAGATTCTGATGGCTTTAAGTCTTGCAATAGGAGCAAATATTTCATCAAAATCTATTCCTTCTTATTGACAATAGCCCTTAACAACCAATCTAGCTTTGTTCCCGACTACTATGCCATTTTCATCCATCTTGTTTTTGAATACCCATTTGGTGTCTATTGGATTCTTTCCTTTAGGCTTGGGCACCAGCTTCCTTACCTTATTTCTCTCAAATTGGTTTAGCTCCTCCTGCATAGCTAAAATCCAATCATGATCCAACAAAGCTTCTTCTACCTTCTTTGGTTCTTCCTTAGAAAGAAAGCTATTGTATAAACATTCTTATTGAGTTGCTCTCCTTGTTTGAACTCTAGAGCATACATCACCAATGATGAGTTCAAAGGGATAATCCTTTGTCCATTTCCTTTGTTGAGGTAGATTAGCTCTAGATGAAGAGGCCTCATTGTTGTCTTGATGTGTGATTGAGTTTAGATTATTAGAAACTCCCCCTGAGTTAATGGATCTTTGATTTGAGAAAGGGGAACTTTCTGTAAGTGATCTATTTTGACCTCCAGCTTCTTTTGATGACCCGACGGATGGTAAATTTTGAGTACCGACGGATGAAGCTGGTTGTCTCCTGACGGATAAAGCAGATTGCCTCCCGACGGATGAAGCATAATGCAACTCGACAGATGTTGAATTTTGTACTTCATTGGTAATGGATTTTTCTGCATTATCCTTTGATACTGTTTCTTGATCACTTTCATCATCACTGTCATCACTAACCATCTCCACATTGTCAAATTTAAGGCTCTCATGGTAATCTCCATCCTGCAGTCCTTCAATCTTTTTATCATCAAACACAACATGTATTGATTCCACAATAATGTTGGTTCTTATATTGTAGACTCTATATGCTTTACCAACAGCATATCCAACAAAAAATCCTTCATCTGCTTTAGCATCAAACTTCCCATTCTGATCAGTTTGATTTCTCAAAATATAACATTTGCAGCCAAGACATGAAGAAAATTTAGAATTGGCTTCTTGTTCTTGAACAATTGATAGGGAGTCATGCATTTTGCTTGATTAACAAGAGAAATATTCTGAGTGTAGCATGCAGTATTTACAGCTTCAGCCTAGAAATATGTTGGTAACTTAGACTCTTCAAGCATTGTCCTTGCAGCTTCAATAAGTGATCTGTTCTTCCTTTCTACTACTCCATTTTGTTGTGGAGTTTTGCTGTTGAAAACTCATGCAAAATCCCATTTTCTTCACAAAATGCTCTCATGACAGAATTCTTGAACTCAGTTCCATTGTCACTCCTGATTCTTCTAACTTTGAAATCAGGATGATTATTGACTTGCCTTATGTGATTGATGATGATTTCACTAGCCTCATCTTTAGACTTTAGGAAATATGTCCAAGAGAACTTTGAGAAATCATCTACAATTACTAGGCAAAATCTTTTCCTTGAGATGGACAACACATTGACTGGTCCAAACAAATCCATGTGTAGCAGTTGCAAAGGTTCTTCAATTGTTGAATCAAGCTTCTTTCTGAATGATGCTTTGCTCTGCTTTCCTTTTTGGCAGGCATCACACAATCCATCCTTAGAAAACTCCACTTGAGGAATACCTCTAACCAGTTCTTTCTTTACAAGTTCATTCATGGTCTTGAAGTTTAAATGGGATAGCTTCTTGTGCCATAACCAACTTTCATCCTGACTTGCTTTGCTGAGAAGACAAGTAACAGATTCTGTATTTGATGAGTTGAAGTCAGCTAGGTACACATTTCCTTTTCTCACACCAGTGAGAACCACTTTGTTGCTCCTCTTGTTAGTCACAACACAGGATTCAGAGTTAAAGTTTACTGAATTGCCTTTATCACATAGCTGGCTGATACTCAACAAATTGTTCTTGGGACCATCCACTAAGGCAACCTCCTCAATGATGACATTGTCTTTTGAAATCAAGCCATATCCCACAGTATAACCCTTGATGTCATCTCTAAAAGTAATACTTGGGCCATCTCTCTCCTTGAACTCTGTGAGCAGGGTAGAATCACCAGTCATGTGTCTTGAACAACCACTATCCAAGTACCATAGATTCTTTCTGTTTCCCTGCACACATCAAAATCAAATCAAGTTGATTTTGGTACCCAAGTTTCCTTGGGTCCTGCCTTGTTAGCTTTTTTTTTTCTTCTGTTTCTTAGGTTTGATCTCATTTGACTTGGGGATATCAGATTCATCCTTAGTCATTTGAGTTGGACCTTTGAAATCATTCATTACAGCAGAATTATCATGCATATTTTGATTAGCAGGGAATGTCATGCTATTAGTAAACATGTTATTCCAGTAAGGCATGCTAAATTACATTTGTGGCATACTAAATGCAGCATAATAAGGATTAGGTGCAAAAGGCATATTAGCAAACTGTGCATTCATATTCTGTGTAGACATAGCATTCATAGGCATAGAAGGCATGGCATTTATGTTGGGAAAATGAGGTGGCACAGATATGGAAGTAGGCATGGCAGTTTTGTAATTAACAGACAAATGATTTACACTACCACACTTGACACAGATTTTTCTAGGAGCATATTTATTAGGTGTGTAGTTGTTATGCTTGTTAATTCCTACTTTACCATTTCTATTATTTTTCTTTTAAGCCTTTGTTTTAACCTCAATCTTTTCCAGTCTGTCACTCAATTGCTTGACAGTCATATGACCAACATTAGCCTTTTTCTCCTTCTTCACTTGACTGGATTCTCCTGGAACAAAATTCTTGGAAATTGATCCATATTTCTCATTTAACTTGGTAATTTTGGCTTTACTCACAGGTTTGCTCACAGTCGACGGATGAGGATTTATATCACTCGATGGATAACCCTTTTTGTTATCCGACGGATGACCCTCATCATCCGTCAAGTCTACATCTGTTAGCAATCCTTCAACTAAATTGGATTCCAGCTTCTCCTTATTCTTCTTCCAGGCTGCATCACAAAAGGACTCAATACCTTGAACTTTGGTGATTTGAGCATGAACATCTCTAGATGTTTTCCATGCCTTAATCACCTCCTGTTCTCGTTCAAGCTGCTTCTTCAAGATCTCTTCTTTCTTCAAGGACTCAGTTAATTCATCCTTAACAATTTTACACTCAATTCTCAATTTTTCAAATTCAATGAATTGAGACTCTAGCATATTATTCTTCTCACTTAAAAACAAATTGTTTTATTTGATTTTAGCATTTTCCTTAGTGAAAGACTTAAGTGTAACACACAAATGATATAATTCTGTTGACATGTCATTTATTGCATCATTACACTCAGCTTTAGATAAATGTGCAAGGTTAGTGGTGATTACCTGATTACTTGAAGAACTTGTCTCTGTTTTATCAGACTTGGCCATTAGGGCTAGATTGACAAAGCTGATATCCTCATCCTCATCCAGACCATCTGCTGCCCAGTCATTTTCTTGTGTAATGAAAGCCCTTTCCTTTTGTTTGAGCAACTGAAAGTATTTCTGTTTATAATCCAAAGGCTCAAACTTCTTTTTGCTGGAATCTGACTTTCTACACTCACTGGCAAAGTGCCCTGCCAAGCCACATTTAAAACACTTGAATTTTGATTTATCCACAATATTTCTATTTGGCTCAGCTGTTCCAAAGTTCTTCTTGAACTTGAGCTCGACAAATCTTCTGGAAAGAAATGCTAGATGTTCATCAATATCTTCCATGTCATATTGGCTCAAAGAATCTTCATTTTCTGCTACCAGCCCCTTGCCCTTATTTTCACAGACCTTTGAAGTTGATTCAACAACTTCCATCTTCATCTCCTTCTCTTTCTCTAACTCAGCAACTAGTGCAATGGATCCTCCTTTCTTCTTTCCTCTCTTCATCCTCTCATCTTGCTCAATTTCAAGCTCATAAGTTTTCAGGATGCCATACAGTCTCTCCAAAGTAAACTCCTTGTAATCTTGAGAGTTTCTCAATGAGACTGTCATAGGTTTCCATTCCTTTGGAAGAGATCTAAGGAACTTAATATTGGAGTCTTTTGTCTGATAGACCATTCCATGCAACTTCAGAGCATTTAGTAGCTTTTGAAATCCACTAAAGATGTCAGTGAGAGACTCACTTTCTTCATTATGAAAATGCTCATACTGCTGAATGAGTAGCTGCATCGTATTTTCCCTTACTTGCTCAGTGCCATCACAGATAATCTGTATAGTATCCCAAACTTCCTTGGCAGTTTTGTAATTGATGATGTTGTCAAACATGTCAGCATCAACTCCATTGAACATGATATTCATGGTCTTCTTATCTTTCTTGACTTGTTCAATATCAGGATCTGACCATTCATGCCTTGGCTTGGGAACTGATGGCTCATTTCCTGTTGCAACTCTCATTGGTACATGAGGGCCTCTCTCTATGCAATCCACATAGGCCTCATCTTGAGAAAATAAATGGAGATGCATTTTTACCTTCCAATGATGGTAATTATCTTTATCCAGAAAAGGAATCTTGACTCCAACATCCTTCTTGTTCATCTTGCTATTTTGTTGTGATATTTAAACTCTTTATTTATCAAGAGCTTGCTCTGATACCAATTGTTAGTCCCTAACAATGCAACAAGAATTACAGAAGGGGGGTTGAATGGAATTCTTGAACCTTTTTCAGAAATATAAAATGTTCTATCTTAATAATATATAAGTGTTTGATTTGCAAAGTGCAGAATAAGAAGTTAGTAAAATCAAAACACAAGTAATTAAAAACACAAGTCTTTAAAAACTTTCTGGTGGATTTGAATGTATCCACCAGAGATATAAATTATATCAAGAGAACTCTGTGTAGTAAGATTAGCTCACAGCTGCTTACAAATATGAACAATTAAGTTTACAGAGAAATGCTAAGGATGCAGCTTACATTTGTTTCTCTGAGATAATGTTCTTAGTCTAGATCTTCTTGTTGTTCTATTTGCTACTTCTTGGTTTATATATCACCAAGATTACAAAGTAATAAGACAAGATAATAAAACAAAACCTATCAAGTCTAATACTATGCTTCTTCATTACTCTATTCCAGCATATTTGAATATCTTCATAATAGCATGGAAATGGAAATGCTTCTTTGTTCTCTAAAACCCAGTTGAATAGGCTTCCACATTCCTTTTGCATACACTTAATGCATGTGACTGTGTTGTCACTATCAACGGATGTTTAAACTAATTATCCGTCGGATACATGATCATCCGTCGGGTTGCCTTGTTGATCATCCGTCGAGTGGCATTGTTGTTTATCCGTCGGGTAGCTATCTGGCACTTAACTTTATTTCATTTATGCAGAATTACAAGACATCATCTATGTACAATTAATCAACCTGTTCTGCATATCTAATTAAAGTCAACATGACTTGAGTGCTACTACATAATCTAAACAAGGTGTATGCAAAAATGTGCTACATACTCATTATAACACAAGCTATTCACTCGATAGATAATAAATCATCATCCGTCGGGACTATATTGAGTCATCCGTCAAGACTATATTCCTTATCCGTCGAGTGCTACATTTTTCACTAAGTAAAATCTACTAAGGTGTTTTGTTAATGAAATCATCAAGTTCACAACATATGCACAATAGAGAGTGAATGGATTAGTAGTTCTGGACATGAGTGGATCAGGAGTCTTGGATGCAAGTATAACCAATAAAATCTCACTTTGATAGGAGACTTCATTGACCAAAAGTTTATTCAAGGATTAATTCATCTTGATAAAGTTAACTACAATATCAACACCTTTTCCAAAAGACTAAGGTTTGTAATTCCTGGCTTTAGCAACCCAACACTTGAAATTTCATTTCTTATCGTTAACTTGATATACTCGATATATTTTGTTGATAACGCAGATATATATATGGATACTGAAATGATGTATTAACTATATACACCATCTTTTACAATGATATTCCTTACATAGCTAGTGCCACTTGACATGTCAATTTGTTTAATAGGCAAGCTCTACTTGATCACCTTTGTTAATTTGGCTTCAACTATATTTTTTACTCTATTAAACATGCATAATTACAATATAAGGCGATATATAGTTGTTTCCTGCATAAACTGATGGGAAAAAAGATACAATAGCCTGGGGTTGATATTATTGGGAAACAAGAGTAATGTTATCATTTTTTTTACAAAATATAATGTGTAATTTTTGTAATATGCAGTCATTTATAATATTAGTAGATTTAATATAATGCATTCACAATTACAATCTAAACTTATACTGTTTTGGTGCCATAGGTTTGAGATGGTCTAATATTTAGCTCACATGATTTTATATATGTAATATTTTATATATTATTTTTAGAAAGTGGTATTGTTGCCATTTCCCTGAACTAGGCAAGTTAGTTACTGATGATACTCTCTATGCCAAAGTTGTTCACTTTCTAAGAGATAAGTCAGAGTTCTCTGAAAACAAGCTAGCGGGTTTGATTGCCTTAGTTGGGAATGGATTTCAAGCAAATAAAACATAAAGGCTGCCAAAACCTCAATGGATAAGCCTTATTTTTCCTTGGAACTATTGAGTTTATATCATCATTTTTAATAAATCTCTCCAAATCCACGTCCAAAACATTATATGTGATCTCCATGTCGACCTTCACATCATTGTAAGTCAATTAATTTTGGAATTGGAGAACGATAACACATGTAAAGAACCAACACAACTAAGCCAACTTTTACTAGTTTACTATAAGTTTGGTTTCTTTTAGCAAATTGTTTGCTGATTAGTATGAATTTAAGTGATTGAAAAAATAAGATGTGGTCTTGTAGATGACATTGGTCGAAAGATGATATTATTCATTTTCTTTATGAGAAGTGTTAAAATATACATAATTGAACAAGGATGTGCAAAACAAGAGAAGATGAAGAGGGTGATAAATACAAATCTATCAGTACATTATTTATTTGTAATAGTGAAGGTATTTAAAAAAATACCAGACTCTCTCTATATTAATCTCTATACACATATATATTTTAAGGTGTAGCTGAATCATATTAGACTGATAGTTCTTGTTGTAATTTATTACAGCAACTTCCCATTCAACGTGTTAACCGACTTGGTTCCTAAATGGACTGGAAGCTGGCTTAACTTGGGCTTAATTTGAGCTATCTCATCTATTCATTTGACCTAAGTTAATGTGATGCAGCTTCATTATTTGAAGTCTTGTGTAGGCAAGTAGCAATTTTAAGTTCTAACACATCAAAATATATTTAAATTTAGAATCTCCCAATTTTTTTCTCATCATAAAATTAATTTGAAATACAATAAAACTTTAACTTCAACCCGAAAATAAAAAAAAGTAAAAGATGACAAGGATTAGATTTATAGTCTCCCCACATTGTTGTTCGACATATACATCTATCTAATATATCATTTACACATCGATTCAACAAATTATTGGGAGGAAACACATTATGATAAATGTAAAAGGATTTATATGTTTATGTAGAGTGACGATGGTATTGGTACCTCCTACGAATTAGTTGTAGTATCCATTTAATAACCGTTGTGTACCAGTTGATTGATGATGGTTAAAAGAATTGTTGTTTGACAACTCCATATTTTCTGATGATATTGAGTACTTTTAATACACTTCATTACATTGTTCACATTTATCCTGACAATTTTTACCTAAATTTCAGGGGAAAATTTGTCTCCTGATGACTTTATTATTGTCAAGTCAAATGCTAAGAAGATAATAGATCTTGTAGAGTCTAGAGAAATAATTAATACCCATTTGGTTGAAGATATGAGTTGTCGAGCATCAAATTTGGCTGCACTTATAGGCGATGTCATCGAAGCTTGATTGATATCCGTTGCTGGTAGTCTTCCAAATTTGGTTAATATTTCTACAGAAGAACTTCAAAACCTTGGTGCAGAGGAATCACATTTCAGATATTTTTAAGAGTGTTGCACAACAAAACTCTATCAATTAAAATACAAGCACATTCAAAGATCCTATATTGTGATGGGCATGGTAAAATATATTGGATCTAAATTCATATTTAGAATGGATCTTTATCTAAATAAGTTTGCAGCCCTAAGTATCATCACCGTGTAATCTTACATAATGGCACAGTTGAACATATCCAATAAGTCACTAATGGGGCTACTAGTGTTCATATTAATTGGCGATTTGGAAAACATTTAAGCAATGACACATAGGTATCTTATTTGTAGATAGACAAACTGAACAAGCATTAATTACAATTTTAAGCATCTATATTCATAAATTCAATGTATCTGTTTCTGCCGTATAAATTAACAAAAGCAGAATGAAAAAAATTCCATTAAGAAATAAATCCACCTATGGATGTGAATTCCATAATTGAGAATGCTTTGCAGGTAAAACGGGAGGTAACTTCCATTCGATGGATCATACTTTACAAGGTAATAGTTGAAGAATAGTAACATTTTTCCTAAGGAACTTAAAGAAAATATTATAAATTGATGTGGAGGATGAATGATGATCTCGGTGCTGTTGTGACACGAATGGAGTATGGGACGGACTATTCTCATGCCATCCGCATAATTGTCCAAATCTTGAGGACTATTCTTATGGGTTAACTGTTGTTCATATAATGCAGCAGATGTAAGGGAACTAAAACCAAATATACTTTACTAGCTTACTTTCAGAAAATCCATCGGTAAAAGAATCACAGTAGAAATTAATATAATACGCTATCTTACATGTTATCTTAATTAGTTTTGATAGATATGTTGAAAATCTACTAGACAATGACAAGAACTTGGCACAATATGAGTGAACCTAAATGTATTACCTTGAACTCACTAAGGACCAAACTTACAAAAAACAGTATGAGTGAACTAATAAAAGTGCAGGTGCTAAAAATTAAACTTGGCTGAATGATTCGCGTCAAGTATACTTCAGCAGCATCCTGGATACCTGTTAACCCAAGATTCATAGAAGGGCTCAATTTTTTCCCTATGCTTCCAACCGTAAGTTTATATGTTGTACAAACACTTTATATATGTTGTACACACACTTGCTCAACCGCACATGCTTGAATCTAGAGGAGTATCTAGTAAGGGGCATTGGGCACGTGTTCCCTATGAAATCAAATTTTACGTTTTTGCATCATTAATTTTTTGGAAGATATATGAAAGTGCCCCTCAAAATTCAAAAATATAAAGACGTCTTCTCAAAATTTGCTCGGTGTCCCCCTAAACAAAAATTCATGGATCCGCCTCTTGAATCCATATCACTTGTCAAAATTTTAGAAATTTGTCAAAATATTATGCTGATAGTTGACATCTTTAGATATTTTGGTATTCAGCATATCCATTCTCCCACAAAACATGTAATCATAAAATTAAGAAAACATCAAATATTTCTGCTTATCAAACATAGTATGGTACTGACATACTACTTCCATTCAATATAAATATGATTTCACTACTAAATATTAAATGATAATGAGAAATAAGAGGACTGTGTAGTCATAGAGTAATATTAATGAATATACATATATAAGTGATATCATTCCCCACATAATTAGCTAGTAGCATCACTAGTTGTATCTTCAGAAAGATAATTATACTAAAAGTGACAAGGTAGATCAAAGAAATCAATTTACACGCAGAGTTTTTCTTATTGGGATTAGAGATAGAGGATCATATTTTCATAAACCAGGATGTTGTATGTTATGGTCATCACATTTTTCAATTTTTTAATTTGCTAGAGGCTTTTCTGCTTGCTAAACTAAGAAGGCATTTTCAGGGAGGCTTATAAATGGGTGAAAAAAGTTTAGATTCTGTAAAGAGGAAACCGCTTGTTTGTCTGATGACAAGAAAAGGAGTCCCTGATTTTATCTACGAGATCATATTTGGTAGTTGAGCTATAAGGGCAAGGACCTAAAATTTACTATAAATCATTTTCTGTATTTTGCCTTGTTGCCTTTAACAATACATTATTAAATGTAGCCTGCATCTGAAACTGGATCACTTTATCTTACTAACAACATGTCATCGCTTAATCATTGATTCTTCTTATTTAACTGGGACCACTTTGATCCACGAACAAATCAAGTCCCACCATATAATTCTTCACATTTAATCCTTGATTCTTGTCTCAACAATCCTTCTGTTAGAAAAATGGATTTTCGATCATAAGTTTTATTATGTTTTTTATGATAATTCCAAAATCTAATGATTGGAAGTTGTTCCTTGATATGTGAACTTAAACTTTCATGTATGGTTTGAAGAATTTTTCTTAATGAAATCCATAGAGAATTAGAGTTGAACTTAGTGGCTTGAAAGAGCTTGAAAAATGAGAATGTATTTTGTCCCACATTGAAAATAAATAAAGAGGGTGTTGGTTTTATATAGTATCACACACATGGGTAGTGTACAACTACCAAGGTGTGTAATGGTGTATGGTGTTCTTGTGTGCTTCACGCACACACACACACACACACACACTTGCGCGCCGCCCCGCCACGCCACGCACCGCACCGCACCGGGTCGAAGGGTGATTTGGGCGAATGTCTCGGCATCTTGCGTACGCAAGGCGACCTGGGTGAGGATTTTATTTATTTGTGATTTAATTTTTTAATTAGAATTTATTTATCAGTTTGGGCTGGGTTGAGTTTCTGAATTGGGCTGAGTCACTTTGTAAGTGGGCTGAGTCAGATTCAATGAACCTGGACATTAGATAAGCTGATATAATGTGTGAGATAAATGTATAAGCTGTTACATTTTATTTAATTTCAAAACCCATCAGTTTTGATTTATTTCTTAAATGGGCAGTTTAATTCTGAAATTAATTCAGGGTGGTCAGTTTTACTTAGCCTCTAGTATAAATAGAGGACTAAGTTGCTGAGTTTCATACACCAAACCTACATTCTCTTCTCGTCTCTGTGTTCTCTTCTCTCCCAAACAATATTCTGAGCTGCTGATTTTTCCGACGACCGAGGTGCTAGTTGAAGTGGAGTTTGTTGTTGCTATGAACACCAAGCTCGGAGCTGTTTTATCCTAGAGGAGGTATTGCAAGCATCCCAACACAACAGGTGGGGGTAATTATCTCTTCAAGACAGTCAGGGCTTCAAGGAAGGCCTGGCGTCTCAGCTGATCAGTTTCTTGTTTTGTTGTACCCGTGGACGATCTAAGAATTCTGTTTCTTTTCACTGTTAAACCTATGGTTATTCGTACGCTTTATGTTCTTTCTTTGTTCTTACAGTTATTGATATGCATGTTATTTACCTACATGTTTTGTTTCGTTAATTGTTTTTGGCCTCGGCTTGTTGAATATGTTATATAACTGCCTCTATGTTGCTGTAATAGTTACTATTTCCAACACCTTCTCCACCTTTTGAATGTGGCTTTTTAGCAATCATTATTTCTGTAAAATTTAACTCAGTCTTGTTAATTATGCAGAGTACTACTCAAGCTCTGGCTGCTGCACATGTACATATTGCTTCTCGGATATATCTCTCTGCACCCATTTGTAATAAGTACGACCTCTCATTTAATACTCTTTTGAATTATGAGATTACAACTCAATTGACGAAGATGAAAATGAAATTTTAATACAAAAATGTATTGAAACCTCAGTCTCATTCACGTTATGTTTAACAGAGGTTCCCATTCACGTTATGTTTAACGCATAACGTGAGTGTATTGTTAGTTCCCGGACAGGTGTCCAGTTATATAATACTTATTTTAATTAAATTAATATTTAAAATTAATATATTAATGATGATATATTATATATTTATGAAATAAAATATATATAATTATATATAAAATGGGTTAATGAGCTAATTGGTCACTATACTGTTAACAAACTTTCAATTGGGTCATCAACCCAAAAAAGCTTTCAGTCAAACACTTGTACAAATAGAATATTTCAATTGGGTTACTTTCGTCTATCCCCGTTAAAACCCCTAGCGGCCATGTGATGTGGCATCCTACATGGCATCTCTGTTTGTCTCAGATTGGTTCAATTAAACCCACCTATTTCCCCTACATTCAATTCTCCTCCCTTCCCCCTTCTATAATTCTCCTCCCATACCTCATTACACCCATTACAAATCCTTGAAGATGTCTAGTTCAAGAAGTTCCTCTGCCTCGGTTCGAAACCCGTATGGCTCAAATAGTTACATAGCTGCAACGAAACACAGTAGGTCAGATTTTAGAAATGGTGGAGTGAAATGCAAATGTGATATCCCTTCTACTTGTCAAGAAGCTTGGAAGGAAGGCACACTTGATCCGGGACGTCGATTCTTCGGTTGTAGCCGATACAAAGTATGGTATTTTATATAAATATTACATAATATGTCATAAGTATGCATTTTTCATAAATTTTATATTTTAATCTCAGGATCCCAATAGAAAATGCAATTTTTTTATATGGGCGGATCCCCCATACCCGGAAAGAGCTAGGGATGTTATCAAAGAATTGAAGATGAAATTAAGGAGGAAGGATGATGAGTTGCATCTTGCTAAAGTTGATCAGAATTTTTTGGAGAAGAAAATGTTGGTTTTAGATGAAGAAGTAACTCAACTCCGAAAGCAACTTGTAGAAGCTGAAAAATTGGCTGGTGAAAAAGTGCGGGGAACTTGCATAATGAGGAGGGTGTTAATTTTGCTGCTTGTAATTTGGATTATGCATGTTATTGTCTAGTGAAATGTTGTGTTTGAATGCATAATGTAATGTTGAATTTAGTTCCAATAAAAAAGATGTTGATTCTAGTTGATTCCTACTGATATGAATTGACAATAAATTACATAAACAGATAAGCTTTTTTCATAGAATAAAGCTTAAGATTCCTTACATACAGTTCTTACAAAATGTGTCATAGAAACAAGCACATGGGTTCTCTGGCGCCCTCCAAACCCGGGTCAGAAGTTTGGGGTCCACACACACACCTCATTTATAACCTGCTTCTAACAATAATAAAGAAAATAATAATATGCAATGACCCTACCTACCAACTACCACGGATCACAACAGGTTAAAGTATGCACACAAGCCAAACACATCTAATATATTATATACCGATCAAATCCCAACTAGTCAAACTCAACAGAGTATTAAGCATATTACAAACTTTTACAAACTTAAATTATTCCAAGAGAAGCCTACTAGCTCAGCTTCAACAACCTTAATCCCTAGCTCTCGCGCTGGACTGGGGATCCTTGCTACCAATTGGTTCTTTTTTAACTGGAAAGAATATAAACAACATTGCACAAATGAGCTAACTAGCTCAGCAAGTCACAATGACAAAACTGAGAATAATGATCATCAAGTGAATATGGTTATGATATCAAGTGAACAATGGATTATGATTTAGAATTGGATATTATACTTTTACTTTAAAAACCAAGGTTAGGCTGCTGATCAGTCACGCACTAACCCCGAGCAAAGCACACAGCATTGCTCTAACTACTGGATCCAAGGCATACATTGGCCTAACTTGACCATTATATGGCCTGACCATGAATCTGGTCCACAATTTTATAAAAACAATCCAATTCTAACATTATAACAAAATGAACAATAATAAACAATAACCAGAATCATTAACAACAGTGAGTACTTAACAATGAAAAGATTTCAATACTTGTATGGATCAACAAGGTAATTTCAAAGCTTGGATGCTGGGTAATGAAAGAATTGGATAACAAAGGAATCAATGTTTCAGGGTTTCAAGGATTTGGTCTTTTAAAGCATAAAATCTCATGGGTTGAGTATATAAGTAATTCAGTTCAGCGTTTAGTATTTAGTTTGTATGTATTTGTGGAGTAGTATCGTAGATTTGTGGTTCGTGTTTGGGTATACAATAATCAATGGCTTAGAAAGAATATGGTTCCTGGCTCAAGAACAATAATTGGAATCAGGGTTTAGGTTTCTGTGCTTCAAAGCACTTGCAATATCACAGGATTTATCAAGTACTACAATATCTCGAGAAAGTTCAGAACACTTGCCTGGTACTAGCTTACTATTCTGCACTCGCTTCCAATCACAATCGTCTTACTCCTCAACTACCTGTTTCCCTTTCCTACATCTTGCCTCTTCTGCTCACATATCATAAGCATCTATCAATCATCAACTCATAGGATTCTATTCAACACATACTTCTATCTACCCTTCGTTTTACCCAAATCCGATTAATCGGATTGAAAGTTACACAATAATCAAGAAACACTGAATATATAGATCAATAGTCAATCAACAAGTCACATATAACATATAATATATCACGTAATCAATGATATGTCATTTATAAAGAAGTCTCGGGTCATAAATAGGCTTTCGGGTATTTAAAATAATTTTTAAAACATTTTTTTCGAAATTAAAACAGGTCGTTGGATCAATTTCGGGTTAATAAACAGGGTTCGGTTGACCAATTCTGGCTTCGAAACAATTTTATAATAATTATCGAGCTTTGAAAATAATTTAGAATAATATTCTAAAGCTCGAAACTATTTTTCGGAATTTTTAAATTATTTTTAAATAATTAAATCTAATTAAATAATTGATTAAAATCAATTAATAATTAATTAAATCAATTAATCAATTAATTTTCGAATTAATTGACCAATTAATTAATTAAAAATTAACCAAAATTAATTAACTAATTAATTCAGATTTATTTTTGAATTAAAAATAATTTTCGAAATTAAAATAATAATTTTCAGAATTTTCAGAAATTAAAAATGAATTTTTATAATAAAAATAAATAGGAAATATGATTTTTAAACATTTTATAAACAGGAATCCTATTTTTGAAAACTTTGCAAACTACAGGGACTAAACTTCACCATCTTCAAAAATACAGGGACTAAACTGCAATTTTACAGTTTCAGTCGCCGGAAAATCGGGGGTGGCCGGAGAACTCATCTCCGGCATCCTCCCACCACCATCACCTCCAGAATTAAACTACACAACACCAGGAACCTATATCTGCAATCAAAATTCATCAATAACCCCAGACTTGGCCGGAATTTGATCAAGAAACTCGCCGGTTTCCGGCGGGTTCGACGTAAACTTCAAAACACAACTCCCTTCTCTACAGACCTTGTTGATTCATGAAACTTGTACAACTAGATTGCAAATTTCACAGAGAATACAATACACTATACCACAACATCAATCTATTTCAGAATAAGAAAGTAGGCATTTATGTTGGGAAAATGAGGTGGCACAGATATGGAAGTAGGCATGACAGTTTTGCAATTAACAGACAAATGATTTACACTACCACACTTGACATAGATTTTTCTAGGAGCATATTTATCAGGTGTGTAGTTGTTATGCTTGTTAATTCCTACTTTACCATTTCTATTATTTTTCTTTTAAGCCTTTATTTTAACCTCAATCTTTTCCAGTCTGTCACTCAATTGCTTGACAGCCATATGACCAACATTAGCCTTTTTCTCCTTCTTCACTTGACTGGATTCTCCTGGAACAAAATTCTTGGAAATTGATCCATATTTCTCATTTAACTTGGTAATTTTGGCTTTACTCACAGGTTTGCTCACAGTCGACGGATGAGGATTTATATCACTCGACGGATAACCCTTTTTGTTATCCGACGGATGACCCTCATCATCCGTCAAGTCTACATCTGTTAGCAATCCTTCAACTAAATCGGATCCCGGCTTCTCCTTATTCTTCTTCCAGGCTGCATCACAAAAGGACTCAATACCTTGAACTTTGGTGATTTGAGCATGAACATCTCTAGATGTTTTCCATGCCTTAATCACCTCCTGTTCTCGTTCAAGCTGCTTCTTCAAGATCTCTTCTTTCTTCAAGGACTCAGTTAATTCATCCTTAGCAATTTTACACTCAATTCTCAATTTTTCAAATTCAATGAACTGAGACTCTAGCACATTATTCCTCTCACTTAAAGACAAATTGTTTTATTTGATTTTAGCATTTTCCTTAGTAAAAGACTTAAGTGTAACACACAAATGATATAATTCTATTGACATGTCATTTATTGCATCATTACACTCAGCTTTAGATAAATGTGCAAGATTAGTGGTGATTACCTAATTACTTGAAGAACTTGTTTCTGTTTCATCAGACTTGGCCATTAGGGCTAGATTGACAAAGCTGATATCCTCATCCTCATCCAGACCATCTGCTGCCCAGTCATTTTCTTATGTAATGAAAGCCCTTTCCTTTTGTTTGAGCAACTCAAAGTATTTCTGTTTATAATCCAAAGGCTCAAATTTCTTTTTGCTGGAATCTGATTTTCTACACTCACTGGCAAAGTGCCCTGCCAAGCCACATTTAAAACACTTAAATTTTGATTTATCCACAATGTTTCTATTTGTCTTAGCTGCTCCGAAGTTCTTCTTGAACTTGAGCTCGGCAAATCTTCTGGAAAGAAATGCTAGATGTTCATCAATATCTTTCATGTCATATTGGCTCAAAGAATCTTCATTTTCTGCTACCAGCCCCTTGCCCTTGTTTTCACAGACCTTTGAAGTTGATTCAACAGCTTCCATCTTCATCTCCTTCTCTTTCTCTAACTCAGCAACTAGTGCAATGGATCCTCCTTTCTTCTTTCCTCTCTTCATCCTCTCATTTTGCTCTATTTCAAGCTCATAAGTTTTCAGGATGCCATACAGTCTCTCCAAAGTAAACTCCTTGTAATCTTGAGAGTTTCTCAATGAGACTGTCATAGGTTTCCATTCCTTTGGAAGAGATCTAAGGAACTTAATATTGGAGTCTTTTGTCTGATAGACCATTCCATGCAACTTCAGAGCATTTAGTAGTTTTTGAAATCTACTAAGGATGTCAGTGAGAGACTCACTTTCTTCACTATGAAAATGCTCATATTGCTGAATGAGTAGCTGCATCATATTTTCCCTTACTTGCTCAGTGCCATCACAGATAATCTGTATAGTATCCCAAACTTCCTTGGCAGTTTTGTAATTGATGATGTTGTCAAACATGTCAGCATCAACTCCATTGAACATGATATTCATGGTCTTCTTATCTTTCTTGACTTGTTCAATATCAGGATCTGACCATTCATGCCTTGGCTTGGGAACTGATGGCTCATTTCCTGTTGCAACTCTCATTGGTACATGAGGGCCTCTCTCTATGCAATCCACATAGGCCTCATCCTGAGAAAGTAAATGGAGATGCATTTTTACCTTCCAATGATGGTAATTATCTTTATCCAGAAAAGGAATCTTGACTCCAACATCCTTCTTGTTCATCTTGCTGTTTTGTTGTGATCTTTAAACTCTTTGTTTATCAAGAGCTTGCTCTGATACCAATTGTTAGTCCCTAACAATGCAACAAGAATTACAGAAGGGGGGTTGAATGGAATTCTTGAACCTTTTTCAGAAATATAAAATGTTTTATCTTAATAATATATAAGTGTTTGATTTGCAAAGTGCGGAATAAGAAGTTAGTAAAATCAAAACACAAGTAATTAAAAACACAAGTCTTTAAAAACTTTCTGGTGGATTTGAATGTATCCACCAGAGATATAAATTATATCAAGAGAACTCTGTGTAGTAAGATTAGCTCACAACTGCTTACAAATATGAACAATTAAGTTTACAGAGAAATGCTAAGGATGCACCTTATATTTGTTTCTCTGAGATAATGTTCTTAGTCTTGTTCTTCTTGTTGTTCTATTTGCTACTTCTTGGTTTATATATCACCAAGATTACAAAGTAATAAGACAAGATAATAAAACAAAACCTATCAAGTCTAATACTATGCTTCTTCATTACTCTATTCCAGCATCTTTGAATATCTTCATAATAGCATGGAAATGGAAATGCTTCTTTGTTCTCTAAAACCCAGTTGAATAGGCTTCCACATTCCTTTTGCATACACTTGACGCATGTGACCGTGTTGTCACTATCAATGGATGTTTGAACTAATTATCCGTCGGATACATGATCATCCGTCGGGTTGCCTTGTTGATCATCCGTCGAGTGGCATTGTTGTTTATCCGTCGGGTAGCTATCTGGCACTTGACTTTATTTCATTTATGCAGAATTACAAGACATCATCTATGTACAATTAATCAACCTGTTCTGCATATCTAATTAAAGTCAACATGGCTTGAGTGCTACTATATAATCTAAACAAGGTGTATGCAGAAATGTGCTACATACTCATTATAACACAAGCTATTCACTCGATGGATAATAAATCATCATCCATCGCGACTATATTGAGTCATCCGTCAGGACTATATTCCTTATCCGTCGAGTGCTACATTTTTCACTAAGTAAAATCTACTAAGGTGTTTTGTTAATGAAATCATCAAGTTCACAACATATCCACAACAGAGAGTGAATTGATTAGTAGTTCTGGACATGAGTGGATCAGGAGTCTTGGATGCAAGTATAACCAATAAAATCTCACTTTGATAGGAGACTTCATTGACCAAAAGGTTATTCAAGGATTAATTCGTCTTGATAAAGTTAACTACAATATCAACACCTTTTCCAAAAGACTGAGGTTTGAAATTCCTGGCTTTAGCAACCCAACACTTGAAATTTCGTTTCTTATCGTTAACTTAATATACTCGATATATTTTGTTGATAACTCAGATTTATATATGGATACTGAAATGATGTATTAACTATATACACCATCTTTTACAATGATATTCCTTACGTAGCTAGTGCCACTTGACATGTCAATTTGTTTAATAGGCAAGCTCTACTTGATCACCTTTGTTAATTGGCTTCAACTATATTTTTTACTCTATTAAACATGCATAATTTCAATATAAGACGATATATAGTTGTTTCCTGCATAAACTGATGGGGAAAAAGATGCAATAGCCTGGGGTTGATATTATTGGGAAACATGAGTAATGTTATCATTTTTTTTACAAAATATAATGTGTAATTTTTGTAATATGCAGTCATTTATAATATTAGTAGATTTAATATAATGCATTCACAATTACAATCTAAACTTATACTGTTTTGGTGCCATAGGTTTGAGATGGTCTAATATTTAGCTCACATGATTTTATATATGTAATATTTTTTATATTATTTTCAGAAAGTGGTATTGTTGCCATTTCCCTGAACTAGGCAAGTTAGTTACTGATGATACTCTCTATGCCAAAGTTGTTCACTTTCTGAGAGATAAGTCAGAGTTCTCTGAAAACAAGCTAGCGGGTTTGATTGCCTTAGTTGGGAATGGATTTCTAGCAAATAAAACATTAAGGCTGCCAAAACCTCAATGGATAAGCCTTATTTTTCCTTGGAACTATTGAGTTTATATCATCATTTTTAATAAATCTCCTCCAAATCCACGTCCAAAACATTATATGTGATCTCCATGTCGACCTCACATCATTGTAAGTCAATTAATTTTGGAATTGGAGAACGATAACACATGTAAAGAACCAACACAACTAAGCCAACTTTTACTAGTTTACTATAAGTTTGGTTTCTTTTAGCAAATTGTTTGCTGATTAGTATGAATTTAAGTGATTGAAAAAATAAGATGTGGTCTTGTAGATGACATTGGTCGAAAGATGATATTATTCATTTTCTTTATGAGAAGTGTTAAAATGTACATAATTGAACAAGGATGTGCAAAATAAGAGAAGATGAAGAGGGTGATAAATACAAATCTATCAGTACATTATTTATTTGTAATAGTGAAGGTATTTAAAAGAATACCAGACTCTCTCTATATTAATCTCTATACACATATATATTTTACGGTGTAGCTGAATCATATTAGACCGGTAGTTCTTGTTGTAATTTGTTACAGCAACTTCCCATTCAATGTGTTAACCAACTTGGTTCCTAAATGGACTGGAAGCTGGATTAACTTGGTCTTAATTTGAGCTATCTCATCTATTCATTTGACCTAAGTTAATGTGATGCAGCTTCATTATTTGAAGTCTTGTGTAGGCAAGTAGCAATTTTAAGTTCTAACACATCAAAATATATTTAAATTTAGAATCTCCCAATTTTTTTCTCATCATAAAATTAATTTGAAATACAATAAAACTTTAACTTCAACCCGAAAATAAAAAAAAGTAAAAGATGACAAGGATTAGATTTATAGTCTCCCCACATTGTTGTTCGACATATACATCTATCTAATATATCATTTACACATCGATTCAACAAATTATTGGGAGGAAACACATTATGATAAATGTAAAAGGATTTATATGTTTATGTAGAGTGACGATGGTAGTGATACCTCCTACGAATTAGTTGTAGTATCCATTTAATAACCGTTGTGTACCAGTTGTTTGATGATGGTTAAAAGAATTGTTGTTTCGTGAAGCTTGATTTTTCTTTTTGCGTGTGTTGACAACTCCATATTTTTTGATGATATTGAGTACTTTTAATACACTTCATTACATTGTTCACATTTATCCTGACAATTTTTACCTAAATTTCAGGGGAAAATTTGTCTCCTGATGACTTTATTATTGTCAAGTCAAATGCTAAGAAGATAATAGATCTTGTAGAGTCTAGAGAAATAATTAATACCCATTTGGTTGAAGACATGAGTTGTCGAGCACCAAATTTGGCTGCACTTATAGGCGATGTCATCGAAGCTTGATTGATATCCGTTGCTGGTAGTCTTCCAAATTTGGTTAATATTTCTACAGAAGAACTTCAAAACCTTGGTGTAGAGGAATCACATTTCAGATATTTATCTTCTTTTTCCCTTTTATTGAAACTATTTAGCATATGCATATTTTGGATTTAATTCTAATTATTCCATTGCAAAAATTTATATTTTATTATTTGATATGCAGTAGTTGCAATCCAATAAAATCAGTGTTTACAACAGGCCACTCATATACCAATCTTCTTTAACTGGTAAGATATCTCATGGTTACAAAGATCAAATGGATTATTATTTAGCTTATCGGTGTTTCGTCGCCTCTCACACAGACTGCTTTTCAGGTACAATTTACATTTCCTTTCTTGGTTAGAGCCAGATTCTTTGGGGGGGGTCCAGCAGGTCTATGCATTTGCAATTTATTCATTGTGTATACATGTATTCATATACTTTTATATTATATAAACATATCGTATATAGCTTTTCTAAATATTCACAGTACTTGGAGATGAAGAAAAATAGTGAGAATAATTAAAGTTACATTATCATCCATGCTTGTTTATATGTGTTTAAATCTTTGCTTCACCCGTGCTTGTTGGCAGTTTAGACTAAACTGGGTATGCTTGTTTGTTAGTTCACGTGTGTTTTCAAATGTTTGTTCCTTTATTTCAGTAATATATTTCAATGTTATACTTGTTTAATTAATAAATTGCACATCGTATCATGATTGAGTTAGCAAGTTATTTTGTTTCAGGACTAACTTGTTTTATTATATTAAAGTGATCAAAGAGAAATTTACATGCAAATTCGGCCATGAGTTGCGGGAGAAATTTAAAAAGTATCTCTATTTTTGTGGTAATAGGAATTTGTTACATGTTTTTAATGACATATCAATACCTAATATCTGTTTGATAAAATAAACAAATTTTAATGTTATTATCCACATAGATGAGTGAAGTTACAAAGTGAGATACAATTGTGTTTGTTGATGGTTTTATGTATCATGATTTAGAGAAAGGTGGTAGGAGATGTGCATTACCTAGAAAGATGGTACGTAGATGTGTAAAATGGATTAACATCCACTTTCTGCAACTTCCAAGTTCATTATGTAATATATGGTATCGTTTATTGGTTACAACTTATAGGTCACTGTACTATTCAGTGGCTGGCTCAATGATGGGACAAAATTTTGTGATGTTTCGTCATATTCATTTCTCTTAGGAAGAAGAGGTGACTATTGGGATGTAGGGATTTGTGGAATGCGGGTTGGGGGATGAACGTAATTCACTATGCCATCAACAATGAACTACATCACTGCTCTGGAAAATATTAGTGTACCATCCGGTGAAGATTTAGTCTTCCAGCTTTTAAATGTACGTAATTAGGATTCTTTTATCATTAGTCCTAACTCTAGTAGATATGTACTTGAATCTTTATAATCTTTTGCTAGTTCTAATATTTTACCACGAGCATGGCTGATTTATTGTGTGTGCAATTCCTTCTAATATTTGCTTTATTTTAGTCATATTTTTAAGAGTGTTGCACAACAAAACTCTATTAATTAAAATACAAGCACATTCAAAGATCCTATATTGTGATGGCATGGTAAAATATATTGGATCTAAATTCATATTTAGAATGGATCTTTATCTAAATAAGTTTGCAGCCCTAAGTATCATCACCGTGTAATCTTACATAATGGCACAGTTGAACATATCCAATAAGTCACTAATGGGGCTACTAGTGTTCATATTAATTGGCGATTTGGAAAACATTTAAGCAATGACACATAGGTATCTTATTTGTAGATAGACAAACTGAACAAACATTAATTACAATTTTAAGCATCTATATTCATAAATTCAATGTATCTGTTTCTGCCGTATAAATTAACAAAAGCAGAATGAAAAAAATTCCATTAAGAAATAAATCCACCTATGGATGTGAATTCCATAATTGAGAATGCTTTGCAGGTAAAACGGGATGTAACTTCCATTCGATGGATCATACTTTATAAGGTAATAGTTGAAGAATAGTAACATTTTTTCTAAGGAACTTAAAGAAAATTTATAAATTGATGTGGAGGATGAATGATGATCTCGGTGCTGTTGTGAGATGAATGGAGTATGGGACGGACTATTCTCATGCCATCTGCATAATTGTCCAAATCTTGAGGACTATTCTTATGGGTTAACTGTTGTTCATATAATGCAGCAGATGTAAGGGAACTAAAACCAAATATACTTTACTAGCTTACTTTCAGAAAATCCATCGGTAAAAGAATCACAGTAGAAATTAATATAATACGCTATCTTACATGTTATCTTAATTAGTTTTGATAGATATGTTGAAAATCTACTAGACAATGACACGAACTTGGCACAATATGAGTGAACCTAAATGTATTACCTTGAACTCACTAAGGACCAAACTTACAAAAAATAGTATGAGTGAACTAATAAAAGTGCAGGTGCTAAAAATTAAACATGGCTGAATGATTCGTGTCAAGTATACTTGAGCAGCATCCTGGATACCTGTTAACCCAGGATTCATTGAAGGGCTCAATTTTTTCCCTATGCTTCCAACCGTAAGTTTATATGCTGTACAAACACTTTATATATGTTGTACACACACTTGCTCAACCGCACATGCTTGAATCTAGAGGAGTATCTAGTAAGGGGCATTGGGCACGTGTTCCCTATGAAATCAAATTTTGCGTTTTTGCATCATTAATTTTTGGAAGATATATGAAAGTGCCCCTCAAAATTCAAAAATATAAAGACGTCTTCTCAAAATTTGCTCGGTGTCCCCCTAAACAAAAATTCATGGATCCGCCTCTTGAATCCATATCACTTGTCAAAATTTTAGAAATTTGTCAAAATATTGTGCTGATAGTTGACATCTTTAGATATTTTGGTATTCAGCATATCCATTCTCCCACAAAACATGTAATCATAAAATTAAGAAAACATCAAATATTTCTGCTTATCAAACATAGTATGGTACTGACATACTACTTCCATTCAATATAAATATAATTTCACTACTAAATATTAAATGATAATGACAAATAAGAGGGCTGTGTAGTCATAGAGTAATATTAATGAATATACATATATAAGTGATATCATTCCCCACATAATTAGCTAGTAGCATCACTAGTTGTATCTTCAGAAAGATAATTATACTAAAAGTGACAAGGTAGATCAAAGAAATCAATTTACACGCGGAGTTTTTCTTATTGGGATCAGAGATAGAGGATCATATTTTCATAAACCAGGATGTTGTATGTTATGGTCATCACATTTTTCAATTTTTTAATTTGCTAGAGGCTTTTCTGCTCGCTAAACTAAGAAGGCATTTTCAGGCAGGCTTATAAATGGGTGAAAAAAGTTTAGATTTTGTAAAGAGGAAACCGCTTGTTTGTCCGATGACAAGAAAAGGAGTCCCTGATTTTATCTACGAGATCATATTTGGCAGTTGAGCTATAAGGGCAAGGACCTAAAATTTACTGTAAATCATTTTCTGTATTTTGCCTTGTTGCCTTCAACAATACATTATTAAATGTAGCCTGCATCTGAAACTGGATCACTTTATCTTACTAACAACATGTCATCGCTTAATCATTGATTCTTCTTATTTAACTGGGACCACTTTGATCCATAAACAAATCAAGTCCCACCATATAATTCTTCACATCTAATCCTTGATTCTTGTCTCAACAATCCTTCTATTAGAAAAATGGATTTTCGATCATAAGTTTTATTACGTTTTTTATGATAATTCCAAAATCTAATGATTGGAAGTTGTTCCTTGATATGTGAACTTAAACTTTCATGTATGGTTTTAAGAATTTTTCTTAATGAAATCCATAGAGAATTAGAGTTGAACTTAGTGGCTTGAAAGAGCTTGAAAAATGAGAATGTATTTTGTCCCACATTGAAAATAAATAAAGAGGGTGTTGGTTTTATATAGTATCACACACATGGGTAGTGTATAACTACTAAGGTGTGTAATGGTGTATGGTATTCTTGTGTGCTTCATGCACACACACACACACACACTTGCGCGCCGCCCCGCCACGCCACGCACCGCACCGGGTCGAAGGGCGATTTGGGCGAATGTCTCGGCATCTTGCGTACGCAAGGCGACCTGGGTGAGGATTTTATTTATTTGTGATTTAATTTTTTAATTAGAATTTATTTATCAGTTTGGGCTGGGTTCAGTTTCTGAATTGGGCTGAGTCACTTTGTAAGTGGGCTGAGTCAGATTCAATGAACCTGGACATTAGATAAGCTGATATAATGTGTGAGATAAATGTATAAGCTGTTACATTTTATTTAAATTCAAAACCCATCAGTTTTGATTTATTTATTAAATGGGCAGTTTAATTCTGAAATTAATTCAGGGTGGTCAGTTTTACTTAGCCTCTAGTATAAATAGAGGACTAAGTTGCTGAGTTTCATACACCAAACCTACATTCTCTTCTCGTCTCTGTGTTCTCTTCTCTCCCAAACAATATTCTGAGCTGCTGATTTTTCCGACGACCGAGGTGCTAGTTGAAGTGGAGTTTGTTGTTGCTATGAACACCAAGCTCGGAGCTGTTTTATCCCGGAGGAGGTATTGCAAGCATCCCAACACAACAGGTGGGGGCAATTATCTCTTCAAGACAGTCAGGGCTTCAAGGAAGGCCTGGCATCTCAGCTGATCAGTTTCTTGTTTTGTTGTACCTGTTGACGATCTAAGAATTCTGTTTCTTTTCACTGTTAAACCTATGGTTATTCGTACGCTTTATGTTCTTTCTTTGTTCTTACAGTTATTGATATGCATGTTATTTACCTACATGTTTTGTTTCGTTAATTGTTTTTGGCCTCGGCTTGTTGAATATGTTATATAACTGCCTCTATGTTGCTGTAATAGTTACTATTTCCAACACCTTCTCCACCTTTTGAATGTGGCTTTTTAGCAATCATTATTTCTGTAAAATTTAACTCAGTCTTGTTAATTATGCAGAGTACTACTCAAGCTCTGGCTGCTGCAGATGTACATATTGCTTCTCGGATATATCTCTCTACACCCATTTGTAATAAGTACGACCTCTCATTTAATACTCTTTTGAATTATGAGATTACAACTCAATTGACGAAGATGAAAATGAAATTTTAATACAAAAATGTATTGAAACCTCAGTCTCATTCACGTTATGTTTAACAGAGGTTCCCATTCACGTTATGTTTAACGCATAACGTGAGTGTATTGTTAGTTCCCGGACAGGTGTCCAGTTATATAATACTTATTTTAATTAAATTAATATTTAAAATTAATATATTAATGATGATATATTATATATTTATGAAATAAAATATATATAATTATATATAAAATGGGTTAATGAGCTAATTGGTCACTATACTGTTAACAAACTTTCAATTGGGTCATCAACCCAAAAAAGCTTTCAGTCAAACACTTGTACAAATAGAATATTTCAATTGGGTTACTCTCGTCTATCCCCGTTAAAACCCCTAACGTCCATGTGATGTGGCATCCTACATGGCACCTCTGTTTATCTCAGATTGGTTCAATTAAACCCACCTATTTCCCCTACATTCAATTCTCCTCCCTTCCCCCTTCTATAATTCTCCTCCCATACCTCATTACACCCATTACAAATCCTTGAAGATGTCTAGTTCAAGAAGTTCCTCTGCCTCGGTTCGAAACCCGTATGGCTCAAATAGTTACATAGCTGCAACGAAACACAGTAGGTCAGATTTTAGAAATGGTGGAGTGAAATGCAAATGTGATATCCCTTCTACTTGTCAAGAAGCTTGGAAGGAAGGCACACTTGATCCGGGACGTCGATTCTTCGGTTGTAGCCGATACAAAGTATGGTATTTTATATAAATATTACATAATATGTCATAAGTACGCATTTTTCATAAATTTTATATTTTAATCTCAGGATCCCAATAGAAGATGCAATTTTTTTATATGGGCGAATCCCCCATACCCGGAAAGAGCTAGGGATGTTATCAAAGAATTGAAGATGAAATTAAGGAGGAAGGATGATGAGTTGCATCTTGCTAAAGTTGATCAGAATTTTTTGGAGAAGAAAATGTTGGTTTTAGATGAAGAAGTAACTCAACTCCGAAAGCAACTTGTAGAAGCTGAAAAATTGGCTGGTGAAAAAGTGCGGGGAACTTGCATAATGAGGAGGGTGTTAATTTTGCTGCTTGTAATTTGGATTATGCATGTTATTGTCTAGTGAAATGTTGTGTTTGAATGCATAATGTAATGTTGAATTTAGTTCCAATGAAAAAGATGTTGATTCTAGTTGATTCCTACTGAGATGAATTGACAATAAATTACATAAACAGACAAGCTTTTTTCATAGAATAAAGCTTAAGATTCCTTACATACTGTTCTTACAAAATGTGTCATAGAAACAAGCACATGGGTTCTGTGGCGCCCTCTAAACCTGGGTCAGAAGTTTGGGGTCCACACACACACCTCATTTATAACCTGCTTCTAACAATAATAAAGAAAATAATAATATGCAATGACCCTACCTACCAACTACCATGGATCGCAACAGGGTAAAGTATGCACACAAGCCAAACACATCTAATATATTACATACCGATCAAATCCCAACTAGTCAAACTCAACTGAGTATTAAGCATATTACAAACTTTTACAAAATTAAATTATTCCAAGAGAAGCCTACTAGCTCAGCTTCAACAACCTTAATCCCTAGCTCTCGCGCTGGACTGGGGATCCTTGCTACCAACTGGTTCCTTTTTAACTGGAAAGAGTATAAACAACATTGCACAAATGAGCTAACTAGCTCAGCAAGTCACAATGACAAAACTGAGAATAATGATCATCAAGTGAATATGGTTATGATATCAAGTGAACAATGGATTATGATTTAGAATTGGATATTATACTTTTACTTTAAAAACAAAGGTTAGGCTGCTGATCAGTCACTCAGTAACCCCGAGCAAAGCACACAGTATTGTTCTAACTACTGGATCCAAGGCACACATTGGCCTAACTTGACCATTATATGGTCTGACCACGAATCTGGTCCACAATTTTATAAAAACAATCCAATTCTAACATAATAACAAAATGAACAATAATAAACAATAACCAGAATCATTAACAACAGTGAGTACTTAACAATGAAAGGAATTCAATACTTGTATGGATCAATAAGGTAATTTCAAAGCTTGGATGCTGGGTAATGAAAGAATTGGATAACAAAGGAATCAATGTTTCAGGGTTTCAAGGATTTGGTCTTTCAAAGCATAAGATCTCATGGGTTGAGTATATAAGTAATTCAGTTCAGCGTTTAGTATTTAGTTTGTATGTAATTGTGGAGTAGTATCGTAGATTTGTGGTTCGTGTTTGGGTATACAATAATCAATGGCTTAGAAAGAATATGGAACCTGGCTCAAGAACAATAATTGGAATCAGGGTTTAGGTTTCTGTGCTTCAAAGCACTTGCAATATCACAGGATTTATCAAGTACTACAATATCTCGAGAAAGTTCAGAACACTTGCCTGGTACTAGCTTACTATTATGCACTGGCTTCCAATCACAATCGTCTTACTCCTCAACTACCTGTTTCCCTTTCCTACGTCTTGCCTCTTCTGCTCACATATCATAAGCATCTATCAATCATCAACTCATAGGATTCTATTCAACACATACTTCTATCTACCCTTCGTTTTACCCAAATCCGATTAATCGGATTGAAAGTTACGCAATAATCAAGTAAACACTGAATATATAGATCAATAGTCAATCAACAAGTCACATATAACACATAATATATCACGTAATCAATGATATGTCATTTATAAAGAAGTCTCGGGTCATAAATAGGCTTTCGGGTATTTAAAATGATTTTTAAAACATTTTTTTCGGAATTAAAACAGGTCGTTGGATCAATTTTGGGTTAATAAATAGGGTTCGGTTGGCCAATTTTGGCTTCGAAACAATTTTATAATAATTATTGAGCTTTGAAAATAATTTAGAATAATATTTTAAAGCTCGAAACTATTTTTCGGAATTTTTAAATTATTTTTAAATAATTAAATCTAATTAAATAATTGATTAAAATTAATTAATAATTAATTAAATCGGGGGTGGCCGGAGAACTCACCTCCGACATCCTCCCACCACCATCACCTCCAGAATTAAACTACACAACACCAGGAACCTATATCTGCAATCAAAATTCATCAATAACCCCAGACTTGGCCGGAATTTGATCAAGAAACTCGCCGGTTTCCGGCGGGTTCGACGTAAACTTCAAAACACAACTCCCTTCTCTACAGACCTCGTTGATTCATGAAACTTGTACGACTAGATTGCAAATTTCACAGAGAATACAATACACTATACCACAACATCAATATATTTTCAGAATAAGAAACCCCCAAATTTCAATTAAGAACATTCATACGGGTTATAAACCCTATTTTTAAAATTCGAAAATCAAACTCAAATTTGAACATGTTATTGAACTCCAAATCAGCTGTATAATATATCAAAATCATCAGGAAACAAGCTCTACAACATGCAATCATGAAATCATACAAACAATCATCCGAACAAAAATTCATATTTTTAATAAATTTAATTCGAAAATAATTAAATTTCCAGAAAATAAACCTTTGATTCTGCAGTGAAACAAAGCTCAGAATCTGATAGAACACTTCAAATACTTCGTTTTGGTTACTCAAGCTTTGAAAACAGAGATCGGTAACGCCTTCGTTTTGCTGTTTGATTCTTAGAACAGTTTATGTAATTAGGGTTTTCTCTGAAAATTATAGAATTAACTATCTGTAAATGATTTTGATACGAAATAAAATACGGAAAAAGGCTATTTATATTTACGGAATATTAGTATCCCGTTGGATCATTCCGGATATAAAACGGTACGTTTATTTGTAAAAACTGATCCAAACGGTATCGATTTTCGGGATAATTATCCAAATCAGTACAATTTGTACTGCGGTCTTGGTCTCAGCGCCTGGTTACACGTATTACGAAGTGATAATTGTGATATTTTAATAAAAAGCTCCCGTTTATCGAAAATACGGGTTTTATTGATTTACCGAAACGAATATTGTATCGAAAATGTTGCGCCGGGACCCGCGCAGGACAAACCGTACACCGGATCGAAAAAGTCGAAACATGGAAAATGCTCGAAATATTACAATTAGGTTAGGAAGGAGTTCTCGGAAGAGTTTCGGGTTCCAAAAACGTAACAACGGTTGACGTCGGTTGGTTCCCGTTTTGATAAAATAGATTTTAAATACTCGGAAAAAGATTTTATAAATTTCATATGATTCTTATAAATTCATAAATCAACATAAAAATAATTAGGAAGATATGACAATTATCTATATTTTATTTTGGACATATAAAAATTAAAATACTCAATTAATAATATTTTTGAATATCCAAATACAAATAACACTTAACAATTAATTCACAGAATAGATACTGAACACACATAATAATTATTTAATTAGCAAAAATAATTACACGATATATCCCAGATATTACATCCTTCCCCCTTAAAAGGATTATGTCCTCAGAATCTCCTAAGAAAACAAATGAGGGTACTTTTCTCTCATATCACTTTCTAATTCCCAGGTTGACTCTTCAACCTTTGGGTTTCTCTATATTACTCTTACTAACTTTACCACTTTATTTCTCAATACTTTCTCTCTCTCCTCTAGAATCTCTATCGGACTCTCTACATATGACAAATCTGCCTGAAGCTCTATTGGCTCATATTCTATTACATGCCTGGAGTCTGGATTGTATTTCTTAATCATTGATACGTGAAAGACATTGTGAATCTGCTCCATGTGCGGTGGTAATGCCAACTCATAAGCTACTTTGCCAACGTGCTTTAAAATCTCAAAAGGTCCGACATATCTTGGGCTTAGCTTCCCTTTCTTCCCAAACCTCGTTAGTCCTTTCCATGGTGATACTTTCAATAATACCAAGCTCCCTTCTTCAAATTCCATGTCCTTCCTTGACTGGTCTGCATACTTTCTCTGACGATCTTGTGCGGCTATTAATCTTTTCTGGATAATTTCAACAACTTCCTTTGTCTGCTGCACCAATTCAGGTCCGAGTATTTTGCATTCTCCTACTTCGTCCCAATATACTGGAGATCTATATTTGCGTCCATAAATGGCTTCATAGGGCGGCATCCCAATGCTGGCGTGATAACTGTTGTTATAAGCAAACTCTACCAGGGGTAAATGTTCGTCCCAACTTCCTTTGAAATCAATAGCACAAACACGTAACATGTCCTCGATTGTCTGGATCGTTCTTTCACTTTGGCCGTCCATCTGCGGGTGATAGGCCGTACTCATATTCAATCTTGTTCCCAAAACATTCTTGAAAACTCTTCCAAAATCTTGAATTAAACCTTGGATCTCGATCAGATACAATAGACACATGAACTCCGTGACGAACTACGATTTCCTTTAGGTACATATGGACCAACTTGTCGAGCGAAAACCTTTCATTTATAGGCAGAAAATGAGCTGACTTGGTAAGTCTATCCACTATAACCCAAATGGCATCATGATTAGCCCTTGTCCTAGGTAATCCAACTATAAATCCATGGCAATATGTTCCCACTTCCATTCTGGAATCTCCAATGGCTGTAGCAATCCGCTTGGTCTCTGATGCTCTGCTTTAACCCTCTGACAGGTATAACATTTGCTAACCCATTCTACAATTTCCCTCTTCATGTCTGGCCACCAATAATTCTTCTTTAAATCTCTATACATTTTGGTACTTCCTGGATGGATGGAATATCTTGAAGTATGTGCTTCCTGTAAAATTTCATTCTTTAACTCTGTCACCGGTGGAATCCAAATTCTAGATGAAAACCTCAGAATACCTTGGTCATCTTTCTGCGTGCATAACTCTTCCCCTACCAAACGATTAATATCTTGATCCATTACATCTTCCTGACATTTCTTTATTTTCTCTAATAACTCCGGTTGGAAAGTCATACTGTACACTTTTACTTCCTCAGGCTTGCAAACTCTAATCTCCAATTCCAATTTCTGAAATTCCTTATATATCTCTTCAGGTACGGACAACACATTTAACCTTTCCTTCCGACTTAACGCGTCTGCTACAACATTCGCTTTACCGGGATGATAATTAATCAAGCAATCATAATCCTTGATCAATTCTAACCATCTCCTTTGGCTCATTTTAAGTTCCTTCTGGGTGAATATATACTTCAAACTTTTGTGATCCGTATAAATCTCACACTTCTCTCCATAAAGGTAATGTCTCCAAATCTTCAAAGCAAACACTATGGCTGCTAGTTCCAAATCATGAGTAGGATACTTTTGTTCGTGTGGTTTCAATTGCCTTGACGCATATGCAATCACCTTGTCGTACTGTATAAGAACACATCCTAATCCTTTGTGAGAAGCATCACTATAAATTACGAAATTCCCTTGATCATCTGGAAGTGACAAAACAGGTGCCGTGATTAATCGTCACTTCAACTCCTGAAAACTTTCCTCGCATTTGTCGTTCCATATAAACTTCTCATTCTTTCGTGTAAGCTTTGTTAATGGTGTGGCAATCCTCGAGAAATTTTCAACAAATCGACGATAATATCCTGCCAATCCTAAAAAACTTCTTACCTCGGTGGGTGTTTTCGGACTCTCCCAATTCGTAATTGCCTCGATCTTTGCCGGGTCCACTTTGATCCCTTCATTACTAACTATGTGCCCTAAGAACTGAACCTCCTGTAACCAAAACTCACACTTCGAGAATTTAGCATACAACTTCTTTTTCCTTAAAATCTCCAAAGCTGTCCTTAAATGTTCCGCATGATCCTCTTCCGTCTTTGAATAGATCAAAATATCGTCTATAAATACAATAACGAACTTGTCCAAATATTCCTTGAAAATTCTGTTCATCAGGTCCATAAATGCTGCCGGGGCGTTGGTCAATCCAAAAGACATTACTAGAAATTCATAATATCCATACCTTGTTCGGAAAGCTATCTTTGGTATATCTTCTGGCTTGATCTTCAGTTGATGATATCCCGATCTTAAATTGATTTTGGAGAAATACTTGGCTCCCTTCAATTGGTCAAACAAATCATCAATTCTAGGTAACGGATACTTATTCTTGATTGTAAGCTTGTTGAGCTCCCTGTAGTCGATACACAGTCTCATGCTTCCATCTTTCTTCTTGATAAATAATACCGGTGCACCCCACGGGGACACACTGGGTCTGATTACTCCTTTCTCTAACAACTCTTGCAATTGCTTCGCTAACTCTTTCATCTCGACGGGCGCCATTCTATACGGGGCCTTGGATACTGGTTCTGTTCCAGGTGCTAAGTCGATCGCAAATTCAATTTCTCTATCTGGAGGAAGTCCTGGCAATTCGTCGGGAAACACGTCTGGAAATTCATTCACTACTGGAATATCTTCAAGTTTTGCTGGCTCCTGACTCTTGTCAATCACGTAGGCTATAAAATGCTTGCATCCTTGCCGTAATAACTTCTTAGTTTGAATTATGGTTAAGAACTTATTTACTTGTTTCTGGCCCTTGAATGTTACTATCCTTTCGTCAGGCGTCTTCACCATTACCTTCTTATTTCGACAATCTATCTGGGCATTGTGCTTAGATAACCAATACATCCCTAATATAACGTCAAATTCTCCTAACTTAAATGGTATCAAATCTACACAAAACTTACTACCAGAAATCTCAACCTCACAATTCCCACAAACTTGATTCACAGTTACACGTTCTTAATTTGCTAATTCCACAGTCATTATTTCATTTAAATACTTAACTGGACAATTTAACTTACTAACAAAATCTTGTGAAATAAACGATCAAATTGCTCCTGAATCTATTAACACTTTGACACATAAAGAATTCACATTGAGCGTACCTGCCACGACATCTGTATCCTGGATCGCATCCTTTACAGACATGTCAAATACTCTGGCCCTTGGAGTCTCATTTACTGTTGGGGTAGATCCCATAATCCTCAATGCATTACTGACTGGGGCTGATGTCTTGCAATCCTTGGCCATATGCCCTGGCTTTCTACATTTGAAGCACGTAAATCCAATGGCTGGAACCTTCACTGCTGGATTTCGAATAGGCTGGTCCTTATTTGCTGGCTCTCTTGCTGGCTGATTTCGGCACTCCCTCGAATAGTGCCCTTTCTGGTTCCATTTAAAACATACCACATTCAACTTATTACAAACTCCCCCATGCTTCTTTCCACAAACTTGACAATCTGGAAAAGTTAATCTCAACTGATTCGGCTGATTTACATTAGCTGGACGGTTGCCCTGGCCTCCGTCTCCTGCATTTTGTCTCCTGAAATTAAAATTTCTCCCTGGCTGAAACTTGCCCTTCTTAAAATTTGGAAACTTCCCTGGTTGTGACTATCCCTCACTTCCCTCAACCTTCCTTTTCTTGCTCTCTTTCTCCTTCTGTGACATCTCACTTTCTGTCTCCGCAATCATAGCCTTCTGTACAACTCCTGCATAGGTTTCCAATTCAAAGATAGCTACCTTCCCTCTGATCCATGGCTTCAAGCCTTGCTGGAATCTCTTAGCTTTCTTCCTATCAGTATCAACATACGACGGCACATACCTTGACAATTCCTTAAATTTACTCTCATAATCTGCCACCGACATAGTTCCTTGCTTTAACTCTAAAAACTTCAGCTCCATCTGATCTTGAACAAACTGAGGAAAATACTTTTCTAAAAACAATTCCTTAAACCTTTCTCAAGTAATAACATCTGTACCTTCCAATGTCTTCACCATCTCCCACCAGTAGGTGGCCTCATTCTTCAAATAGTAACTTGCAAACTCAACCTTCTGCTCCTCTTTCACTTTTACCAAGGCAAATGCCTTCTCTATTTCCTTTAACCACATATTTGCTTCAATTGGCTCTAAGGAACCCTTGAATTCTGGTGGGTTTACTGCCTGAAAAGTTTTGAAAGTTACCTGGGGATTGGTCTGTCTTTGTTGTTGTTGTGCCAGGTGAACTGTTTGTTGGGCCAAGATTTGGAGAATCTGGGCTATTGCTGGGTCTATGGGTCATGGGTTCACATTCGGGTTTGTATCATCTTGGTTGTTGTTGTTGTTGGTTTCTTCATTCTGGGTGTTGGTGCGGGTATTTCTTCTGGGAGGCATTTTCTGTAAAGAATCAAACAATTTATTTAGCTTTTGAATCAAATCTTTGCATGAAGGAAAAGTTTTATAAAACAGGAATATCTCTTTTTGAAAATAGTTATAACTAAGTAAATTGCATGCTTCTTTACAGAATATAAACAGTTATGGAAAACAGGGTACATGGTATCACAAAGCATAACTGGTGCAATAAATAAGGTAAAGTAAAACAGGTGCGATAAATTAAATGACAGTGCTGGAAAAGAAAAGGTACTGATATATATAGATCAAAAGTTTTAGGTGGTACAAGCGTAAAGACGCTTCGAAAGTAAAAGCAAAAGGGTACAACAACCTACTCACTAGTCAACATAGCTAGTCTATAAATACAACTCAAAAGTATACTGATACACACTACACACTACTGTACATACTACATGACCATAACAACACGGCTCAACATCTCCATCTCTGAGTCTCTGACTCATGGCAAATCTGGACCTCCAATCTCTTCAAGCTCCTCTAGAACCCACTTGGCCCACTCTACTAAGAAATCAGGGGTGATGTCCTCATGTGTAGCCTCAGCAATCCTCACTGCAGCTGTCCTATGAAACGCCTGTAGCCTCTCTCTGAGTCGCCTCTCACCACTCCCAACCTCTCTGGTACGCATGATATGTAGTAACTCCTGAATCTGACCCTGAAGGAATCGCTGCTCCATAAGGCAAGCCTCAAACTGATGATATGGGACATGATAGGAAGAGAATTGAAAAGGTACTCCTGTAACTGAATGACCAGTAAAGCCTGAATCAGCAGGTGGGGGTCCTCTGACAGGTGGCCTCATGCCTGGAGATGGAATAGTCTGCAGTGGTACAGGCTGCAATACCGGTAGAGGTAGAATAGCCAATGCTGGTGGAATAGCAGGACGTGGATCCGATGCTGGTGCTCCAACCGAAGGCTCTAAGTGATCAGCTGATACGGGAATAAAAGAGTCGGCCATCGCTGCTATCTGAAATTATATTGCAATATAAGAATCTCGAACCACGACGTGAATTATACTACTACTGGTTATACCGTAACACTCAACCTCTCGACGTTCTATCATTCTATTCCTTACTTCTAATCATAACCCTCTACCCATTCCCGTCAACCTAGGCTTGTGTCAGTGACTTATAACCTGTAGCTCTGATACCAAACCTGTGGCGCCCTCCAAACCCGGGTCAGAAGTTTGGGGTCCACACATACCTCATTTATAACCTGCTTCTAACAATAATAAAGAAAATAATAATATGCAATGACCCTACCTACCAACTACCACGGATCGCAACAGGTTAAAGTATGCACACAAGCCAAATACATCTAATATATTACATACCGATCAAATCCCAACTAGTCAAACTCAACTGAGTATTAAGCATATTACAAACTTTTACAAACTTAAATTATTCCAAGAGAAGCCTACTAGCTCAGCTTCAACAACCTTAATCCCTAGCTCTCGCGCTGGACTGGGGATCCTTGCTACCAACTGGTTCCTTTTTAACTGGAAAGAATATAAACAACATTGCACAAATGAGCTAACTAGCTCAGCAAGTCACAATGACAAAACTGAGAATAATGATCATCAAGTGAATATGGTTATGATATCAAGTGAATAATGGATTATGATTTAGAATTGGATATTATACTTTTACTTTAAAAACAAAGGTTAGGCTGCTGATCAGTCACGCACTATGTTATTCCCAGTGGACTAACAATGAGATTTACAGAATGGGGGTTGAATGTAAATCTCAAAACTTTTTCAAGTTTTGAGCAATTTGTAAGACTAAGTGTTTGAGTGATCAAATGTGTGTAAATTGCTTGGAGCTGATGCAGACAAATATATATTTAAACACAAATGTAATGAACACAAAGAACTTAAAAACTTTTCTGGTGGATTTGTTGTTCCACCAGAGATGTGTTATTTCAGAAAATCTGTGATTCAAAATTAAATCACAGCTGCTTCCTAGTACAAACTAGATGATTTTCTCTCTTGATATTTCTAAACAGCTCAGGGAAAATTCATATCTAATTACTAGCTACTACCTGGTTTATATAACACCAAGTTTACAAGTGAAGACAAAGATAAAGTACAATAAGACAATAGTTCTCCACTTGTTTCTGTTCCATTTTTATCCAGTGTAATATGGAATTATCTGTTGACTTTCCATTATGAACCAGACTAAAAATGGCTGCTTTTTCTGCTGTTCCTGAAATAGGCTACCACATCTCTGTCAATCCATGTGCCTCTGTCAGCTTTGTTAACTGTCACTATCAACTGCTATGAGACTGAGCATCCGTTGAAGCTTTCATCCATTGATGGCTTTATCCGTTGATGCTCTAGCAGTGCATCCGTTGAAGCTTTTATCCGTTGATGGCTTTATCCGTTGATGCTCTAGACGTTGAAGCTTTATCCGTTGAAGCACTTATCCGTTGATGAATATTATCCGTTGAAGCATTAGAGGCATCCGTTGAAGCTTAGTTTCTCATCCGTTGAAGGTCTTCAATATCCATTGACACTTCTTCACTTATATAAAATTACAAGGCATGAAATATTTACAATTAGCCCTTCTATTTGTACATCCATTAGTAGTCAACATGACTGATTATCTCCTAACAACATCTAAGAATTACAGCTTGAAATCAGAGAGTGAGATGTGCTACAATACCAAACTTATTGCTAAGTAAGGCTACTCCTTCAACGGATAGCCAAGATGGTCTTATCCGTTGAGGCTACAAACACTAGATTTCTACTTAAGTGTTTTGCTGAACTTATCATCAAACTAATACACATATTCCTAAAAATCTCCCCCTATTTATGTCTACTAGAACTGTAGGCATAAATTTGGGTTTAGCTTGATGATAACAAAACACTTAACAAATGTATTAACTGTAACAAAGCAGAAATTCAAAAGTGCTGCAAAAGTGTATATGCTGAGATGAAATTGAAGAAGTACATTATTTCCAAGGGTGCTCCTTTAGCCTGAGCAAATTACTTTCTTTTCCTTTGATCCTTGGTTTTCTTTCCTAGCCTCCTGTCATTCTCCTCTATTTGAAGTTGAAGTTGTCTGTAGAATTCAGCTTCATCTTCTTCATTGATATCTAACTTAGATTGCATATCCTTGAGAGTTTCATTACTGGCAATCTTTAGCTGATCTTCAATTCTGAAAAATCTTCTGACTCCTTTGTTGTCTCTGAACTCCATCAACCAATGAGGTGATTTGTGAATTGTAATACCTTTCTCTTGAATGAGTAAAGTTCTAGGCAAAGCATTGGGCTCCCTCCAAGTTTTCCTTATGTTGGCAATCTTGTTGAGAATCTCAGTCCTGGCAGTTCTGGTAAAGCCAGAATCCTTATGTATGGCTGAGTAGACTCTAATCAAGGTAGTGTAGCCTTCATTCAGAATTCTGTGAAGAGGCCATGTTCTTTCCCCAGCTCCTTTATATTTGAACACTAGTCTTTCTGGTAGCTGTCTGTAGGCAGCTATTCCCCTTACATCCTCCAGCTCATCCAGATAGAGTTCAATGTCTGAAAATTCTTTTATGTCACAGATGTGAACATAATCATCTTTAGAGTTTTGAGGTTTGGACTTAGGCTTCTGTGTGAATTTGATTGAGGCTTTAGAGGGTGTTAATTTGATTCTTCTTTTCTGCTTCCTTGATGGTGGAGAAGAGGTTAGGAAGGTGGGCAATTTGATGGTGTCCCAATCAATTGGTTCCTCCTTGGGAATGATTGTTTCACCATGAATGTTCATGAAGGGGTCAGGTACAATGGGTTCAGGAATGGAGGGTAGTGGTTTGGATATTAATTAGGTTTCTTCAGTCTTATCTACCTTCTTTCTCTTTGAATTGACCTTCTTTCTTTTCCCTTTCTGCCATTCTTCCTTACTTCTTTCCTCCATCTCAGTATCAACCATGTTCCCTATAGCTTCATCTTCACCTTTGTCTTCAATTACTTTCTGATCTTCAGCCTGACTTGACTCTAGCTATTTTTCAAGCTTTGCTTGTGCTCTTTTGTCAGCCTTTAGCTGTTTGGCTTCTTCCTTCAACCTTTTGGTTTCTTCCTTCTTGGCTATTGAGAATTTGGGATGTCCTTGCATCACACATATGCTCTTTCTCTCTCTGAAAATAATAGACATGTTTCTTCTTACAGCCTCATCCATGGTCTCTTTGAGATATGCAATACTCCTTCCTAAAAGCTTGTCCTCATCTGCTTTTGGAAGAGGAAAATCCACCTCTTTTAGTGGATTCTTTGTAGAGTCCTTATTGGATCTGTTGTTGGGCTTGAGAACCATAGGTTGCAGATCTTTGGAAGAAGTTTCTCCATCTTTATGCCTCCCTACTGGCTTGAGTTCCATAATAATTGATTCCACTTTTGTGCTATGCTTCACAGATTGTGATTGAGAAGTTGTAGAACCAAATATTAGTTGCATCTTTTCATCAATCTTCTTCCTTTGCTCTTTGACTTGCAATTCAGCTGCTGCTATCTGGATTAGATCAATTCCATCTAGCTTTCCTTTGACTTGAATTGGTGGAGAAGTTGTGATGACAGGAACTAGCACTTGAGAAATCTGAACTGTTGTAGATGGCTCTCCTTCCCCTTCCCCTTTATTCTCCCCCTTTTTGTTATCATCAAGGGGAGGGGTCAAGCCTTGTGCTTGTGCCAGCTGCATGAGGAGATTTGTTTGAGTTTGTTGATTCTGAAGAATGGTGACCATAGAGGCTTCAATTATTTGAACCCTATCTTCCAATCTGGCCAACCTCTTATCAGCATCAGAGGCCTTCCTTAATCTCCCCAACACATCTTGCATAGTACCATAGGGTATAACTGAATCCAATTTCTCAACATTGTAGGATTTCAGATCAGCAATGTCCAGCTTGAGCTCATCCACACTTAGATTGTGCTGGTAATGCTGCAACTGCAAGAGATGCAGAGATTCCAGATGAGCTTGAAGAATTGCCTTGGTGCCAGCATCCTGAGTCTCCTGAATGGCCTGCTGAATTGTCATGACTTGTTTGACCAAAGTGACACCAAACTCTCCTGGTGTTGATGGTTTTGCCCATGCCCATGCAGGAAGATTAGGAACAGAACTTGGGCCTGCTACTCCCCCTAAGTTCATGCTCTCATTCAAAGAATTAGAGTCATCATCATTAGAATTTACTCCAAATTCTTCAGATGGCTCACCAGCTTGAGAAGGCAGCCTGTTGACAGCAGCTTTGTCTCTGAGAAGAGATTCTGAAGTGTGTACAATGTGTAGTGTCTATTCTGCCTCCACATTGCCCTGTGCAGCCAATAATTGATAGGCTGAAACAGGGTGAGTAAAAGTGTCAGCATCTAAGGAAATGTTATCAATGACAGCTTTGTAGTGTTGCTGAAATTGTCTTCCCTTATCTACATCATCCACTTTCATTAACTCACTAGCAATGGTTGGATCCACCCTTATAGCTTCTGTACCTGCCTTTCTCTCAATTTCTCTCTTTTCTTGCATCAAGGGCTCCCCCTGGCTCACACACACCCTCACACCCTCACCTTCACCTTCTAAGGTGGCACTCCTCTCACTTACTTTTGCCATGCTGGAAGAAATAGCATGCATTTGGTGACTCTCATCCTCTCCTTTTGCCTGGGAGCAACTCAGCCTCTCACTCAAAAAATCACTCCCTTCCCTCAAGCCTAACAGTGATTGTACAGTTGCCATGTCCTCTACAGTTGGAGTTGTTTCTGTTAAGTGTGTAGAGGCCATCAACGGATAGGGAGTATCCGTTGAAGTGGAAACTGATGGTATCAACGGATAACTGCTGTTAAGCTTATCCGTTGAAGAACAACCACTTGTCAACGGATGAGAGATATCCGTTGAAGAAGGAAATGATGTAGAGATAGAAAGTGATATAATTGTTGAATCTGTGTGGATTGATTTTAAGTGAGGTGACACAGATTCTGCAACTACATCTGAAAGAATTGGCTGATGATCCAACAAATCATCTAAAAGATGATGATCACCAGGTTTTGAGTGGGGCTCCTCCCTGAGTTTTAATGAGGGAGAATCAGGAATTGATGTGAATATCATATCCACATCCAGAGAGGGAGTAGGAGAGTTTGAGGAATGGTGTGTGTCTATATTGAGAGAATGGGGCTGTGATTCCACTTTTGCTGGAATCACATCAAGCTGAATTGGAGAAGGCACAGATACTGGTGGGTGTATCTGTGCTGTGTGTGCCCCTTGTGTGGAAACTAGGGTTTTGGCCTTCTTCTTCCTTGAAAAGGCTTGAATTGGTGAATGTTTAGCTTCAGTGTCCCTCCCTCTTTTGTTCTGTGTCCCTGGATGGGGACTATTTTCAATAGTTACATCCTTTTGGGAGGATGCAACTAGGGATGTGCTGGACTCCTTTTGAACCACTACAGTCTTTTGAGAGACTGTGGCTTGGCTGGAATGGGTACCACTCACCTCTCTCACCTTATCCTGGGGGGCTTTTTGATATTCACCCCTCCCCTCACCACTCACACCCTGTTCACTCCCTTCAGGGTTTATGGTAGTTGTTACAACTGTTGTCTTTTGAGAAATAACAGAGGTAGGTTTCTTTGACTTGACTTTGGAGATTTTAGATTTGGTGGCTTTGGTAGGAGCCTGTTTGGACAATGACACAGGTTCCATAGCCACACTAGAAGGCAAAGAAACATTGGGGTTGGAAATAGTAGGAGTTATAGAAACATTTACCTCACTTACCTGTGGTGCATTCATGATTGGCAAGTATACCAATGGCACCTGGCTGTTGAGGTTCATTCTCAAAAGGTCTGCAAGGACCCTTTTCTCTTGTGCCCAGCATTTGAGTTTATTATTCTCATTGGATATAACCAAACCTTCAGCAACATGGTTAGCCAATAACATAAAGAATCTAGCAAAGTAGATGTTATGTGGTCTATTAGCTTTGTTACCTAATCTGGAACCTAATTCTAGCATAACACAGTTGCTAAAATTAAAGTACCTATCAGAAACTAGCATATAGAGCATATTAACAAGAGATGAAGTGATAGCATCAAAATTGCTAATCTTCCCAGAGAAAACCTTAATAAAGGCATCTCCAAGAAAACTCCATTCTTTCCTAAGGCCTTTCCTTCTAATACTACCTAAACTAGTAGAATCAAAAGCATAGCCTATGGAATCTAGCATAGCAGAGACATCTTTATCAGTGTGTGGTGTCATGGCATTATTCTCAGGCAACTTAAAGCAAGATTGTAAATCATCACAATTAATGCAATAGTCCTTACCTTTGAGAGAGAAGGCAATGGTCATATCTGTGAAGTTGAACTCTGCAGTTGTCCAAATCTCCTCAATCACTTCACAGTAGATGGTTGGGGCTTCCAGCATTGCATAGCTCAGTTTGCAGTTCTTGATGAAGTCCATCATCTTGTGATAATCAGAATGGGCTTCCTTCTTTTCAACCAAGACTATGAAATTATTCTTTTCATAAACAAATCCTGTTTGAGACATAATTTTGACTACTGGTGCCATTTTTGTGAGTAGAGGTTGCAGAGAAGAACTTGAGAATTGAGAGAGAAAGAGAATGATAATTGCAAGAAAGCGTAAAGTGAAAATAAGAATTCAATTGGGCTTTTAAACTTTCTTGAATTAAAACACAAATTAAAACAATTAAATGATACTTTTAAGTATGTGAAAGCCGTTCAGGAATACAAGAAACTGTAGAAATTCTAAAAACTACCGTAAATACAAATACATACAACACTGTATATCTGTATCAACGGTTGAGTAAAAGAATCAACGGCTGTGACTCACTAACGTGACACATCAACGGATAAGGTAAATAGTTATCCGTTGATGAACAACACTATTTTATCCGTTGAAGGATAAAATTACCAGAAATGTATTTGTCTTTCAACGGATAATGAATATCCGTTGATAGAACAATTTTGGCTTTCAACAGATAGGGAATATCCATTGATAGGATAAGTCTTGATTAAAGCCAACTTTGTTCTTGCAGCAGATTCATTTCAGGCTACAAGACAGATTACATAGATGACATAGATTATAAATAGTTAAGCATACCTAACTCACTTACTAATCTTGTGAATGTTGATTCATCAAGTGTCTTGGTAAATATGTCTGCAATCTGCTTTTCACTTGGAACAAAATGAAGTTCCACTGTACCTTTCATCACATGTTCCCTAATGAAGTGGTACTTGATATCAATGTGCTTGGTTCTTGAGTGCTGCACTGGATTTTCAGTAATGGCAATGGCACTTGTGTTGTCACAAAATATTGGAATTTTGTCAACAGTTATACCATAGTCAAATAACTGATTCCTCATCCACAGTATTTGTGCACAGCAACTACCAGCTGCAATGTATTCAGCTTCAGCTGTTGATGTGGAAACAGAATTCTGCTTCTTGCTGAACCATGATACAAGCTTGTTTCCTAGAAATTGACAGGTGCCTGTTGTGCTTTTCCTGTCTAATTTACAACCTGCATAATCTGCATCTGAGTAGCCAATTAGATCAAAACCAGACTCTCTAGGGTACCAAATTCCTAGATTTGGAGTCCCTTTGAGATATCTGAAATTTTTTTTTAATAGCCACTAAGTGAGATTCTTTAGGGTCAGCTTGAAATCTAGCACAGAGACATGTAGAAAACATAATATCAGGTCTACTGGCAGTTAAATATAAAAGTGAGCCAACCATGCCTCTATAACTTGTAATATCCACATACTTTTCAGCCTTGTTTAATTCAAGCTTGGTGGCAGTGGCCATGAGAGTTTTTGCAGGTGAACAATCCATTAAGTCAAACTTCTTTAAAAGATCATAAATATATTTAGTTTGACTAATGAAAATTCCACCACTAACTTGTTTAACTTGTAAACCAAGAAAGTAAGTTAGCTCTCCCATCATGCTCATTTCATATTTACTTTGCATTAATTTAGCAAACTTTTTACAAAGTTTATCATCTGTAGATCCAAATATAATATCATCTACATAAATTTGTACAAGTATCTTAGAGCCATTAACATTTCTAAAGAAGAGAGTTTTGTCAACAGTACCTCTTGTGAAGTGATTATCTAGAAGAAACTTTGATAAAGTCTCATACCAGGCTCTAGGTGCTTGCTTTAGTCCATAGAGTGCTTTCAACAGATAATACACATGGTCTGTAAAATTTGGATCTTCAAAACCTGGAGGTTGGCTTACATAAACTTCTTCCTCCAATTCCCCTTTTAGAAATGCACTCTTGACATCCATCTGATAGACTTTGAAATTGGCATTAGCTGCATAGGCTAGAAAGATTCTGATGGCTTTAAGTCTTGCAACTGGAGCAAATGTTTCATCAAAATCTATTCCCTCTTGTTGAGAATAGCCTTTGGCAACCAATCTGGCTTTATTCCTTATGACAATGCCATTTTCATCTATCTTGTTTCTGAATACCCATTTTGTGTCAATAGAACTCTTGTTCTTTGGCTTGGGTACCAGCTTCCACACTTTGTTCCTCTCAAATTGGTTTAGCTCCTCTTGCATAGCTAAAATCCAATCTGGATCCAAAAGAGCTTCTTCCACTCGCTTAGGTTCCTCCTGTGATAGAAAGCTACTATACAGACATTCATCTTGAGTAGCCCTTCTAGTTTGTACTTTAGATGTAGCATCACCAATGATCAGTTCAAAAGGGTGATTCTTGGTCCATTTCCTTTGAGGTGGTAGATTAGCCCTTGATGAGGTTGCCTCAGTATTGTCATGATGTGAGATAGAATGTTGATTTATTGAAACTCCCCCTGAGTTGCTGATCCTTTGAAAGGAATTGGGAGTTCTATCAACTAATGAGGTGAAGTGATTATCCGTTGACAGACTGTGATCAACGGATGCTTCGTTATGAACTTCAACGAATGATGCACTTTGTCTTTCAACGGATGCTGTATTGCTTCTTTCAACGGAAGCTGAATTTTGACTTTCAACGGATGCAGTATTCTGTGCATTATCCAAAGGCAGACTCTGGTTTCTTCTTGAGATGCCTTCTTCATCAATCTCATCTTCACTATCATCACAATATATCTCAATATTGTCAAATTTGAGTCCTTCATGATGTCCCTCATCTGTTAGTCCATCAATCTTTTTATCATCAAACACAACATGTACAGATTCCATGACAATGTTGGTTCTTAGATTGTAGACCCTATATGATTTTCCAGCAGAATAACCAACAAATATTCCTTCATCAGCCTTTGCATCAAACTTTCCTTTGTGATCAGATTGATTCCTTAAGATGTAACATTTGCAACCAAAGACATGTAGAAAGTTTAAAGTTGGTTTTCTTCTCTTGAATAATTGATAGGGAGTCATGCATTTTGCTTGATTGATTAGAGAAATATTCTGAGTGTAACATGCACAGTTAACAGCCTCAGCCCAAAAATAAGTTGGGAGCTTTGACTCCTCAAGCATTGTCCTTGCAGCTTCAATTAGTGATCTGTTCTTCCTTTCCACCACACCATTTTGTTGTGGAGTTCTTGGAGCTGAGAACTCATGCATGATCCCATTTACTCCACAGAACATCTTCATGGTTGAATTCTTGAACTCAGTTCCATTGTCACTCCTAATATTCCTTACTTTGAAATCAGGATGATTGTTGACTTGCTTGATATGATTGATGATGATTTCACTAGCTTCATCCTTTGATCCAAGAAAATAAACCCATGAAAACTTTGAGAAATCATCTACAATCACTAGGCAGTATCTTTTCCTTAAAATTGACAATACATTTACTGGTCCAAAAAGATCCATGTGTAGAAGTTGCAGTGGTTCATCAATTGCAGATTCAAGCTTCTTACTGAATGATACTTTCTTTTGCTTTCCTTTCTGACAAGCATCACACAGTCCATCCCTTGTGAATTCCAGTAGAGGCATTCTTCTAACTAAGTCCTTTTTGACTAGATCATTCATTGTCTTGAAATTCAAATGGGACAGCTTCTTGTGCCATAGCCAACTTTCAACTGGACTTGCTTTGCTGAGAAGACAAGTAATGGATTCTGCATCTGTAGAGTTGAAATCAGCTAAGTACACATTTCCTTTTCTAACTCCAGTTAGAACCACTTTATTGTCCTTTTTACTTGTGATAATACAGGCTTCAGAATTGAAGGAAACAGTATTCCCTCTGTCACATAGTTGACTTATGCTCAATAAATTGTGTTTGAGACCATCAACCAATGCAACTTCATCAATGATGACATTTTCTTTTGAAATCAAGCCATATCCCATAGTGAATCCTTTGCTGTCATCTCCAAAGGTTATGCTAGGGCCAGCTCTCTCCTTAAATTCTGTGAGCAGGGTGAAATCTCCTGTCATGTGTCTTGAACAACCACTGTCCAAGTACCATAGATTCCTTCTTTGTCCCTGCACACAACAAAATCAATCAAGTTGATTTTGGTACCCAAGTTTCCTTGGGTCCAGCCTTGTTAGTCTTTTTCCTAGACTTCATTCCTCCTGCAACTTTTGACTTAGGTAACTTTGGGTCAACCTTGGTCTCAGATGTGGTTGGTTGAAGTGTAGGGTTAGTCACGGAATCATTTAACACATGTGATTGAATTTGATAAGGCATAGGTTGTGCAAACATGTTATTCCACATAGACATATTGTATGGCATTTGAGGCATACTAAATGCAGTAAAGTAAGGATTGTTAATGTATGGCATGTTTGCAAAATGTGCATGGGGATTCTGGTGAGACATAACAGGCATAGCATGCAGAGGTGATATAGACATGTTAGGCATGGAGGGATTTGAAGGTATGGGAGCATTTTTAACAGATTTGCAATTAACAGATAGGTGATTAACACTTTTACAATGTACACAGCTTTTTCTAGGAGCATACCTATCAGGTGAGTAATTGTTATGTTTATTAATCCCTACCTTCCCATTTCTTTTAGATTTTCTTTTAGTTTCCTTCTTATCCTCAACCAACTTAAGCCTATCTTTTAACTGATCTAAAGTCATGTGTCCTATATTCACCTTACTGACATCTCTGGATGTGCTAGCTCCTTCTTTGACAAAGTTCTTGAGAGTTGAATCATTCTTTTTATTTTTAAAAGAACTTGCCTGTTTTAATTGATGAGCCTTCAACGGATGCTCCTTTTCTTCCTTCAACGGATAACTTTCATCATCCGTTGATTCCACATCCGTTGACAATCCATCAATTAATTTTAACTTCTTTTTGTTTTTCTTCCAGGCATCCTCACAGAATGATTCAATTCCCTGAACCTTGGCAATTTGAACACCAACATCCCTAGATGTTTTCCAGGCCTTGATAACCTCTTGCTCACTTTCTAACTGTTTAGAAAGAATTTCTACTTTCTTAATAGCTTCTTCTAGTTCACTCTCGATAGTCAAGCATTTAAGTTTAATCTTTTCAAGCTCAATTACCTGACTCTCTAACACAGCATTCCTATCACTTAAAAACACATTATTTTCTTTGATCCTAGTGTTTTCTTTAGCTAGTGATTTAAGAGAAACACGCAAATGATATAATTCATTGGACATATCATTTATGGCTTCATTGCATTCATGTTTAGAAAACTGAGAGAGATCAGTAGTAATTACCTGGTTGCTTGATGAACTAGTTTCAATTTCATCAGAATTAGCCATCAGGGCTAGGTTGACATATTCCATATCATCATCTTCATTTACCCCATCTGCTGCCCAATCATCTTGAGTGAGAAAAGCTCTTTCCTTTTGTTTGAGCAAATCAAAATACTTCCTTTTTTAATCAACTTGCTCAAATTTCTTTTTCTCAGAATTTGGCTTCCTACACTCACTTGCAAAGTGTCCACTAATGCCACAGTTGTAACATTTGAACTTTGATTTGTCCACCATGTTTTTGTTTGGCTTAGTGAACTTTGTGTTTTTCCTGAACTTCATCTTTGCAAACCTCCTGGACAGAAAGGCCAGATGTTCATCAATATCATCAGATTCATCCTGACTGGAATTGTCTTCATCCTCAGCAACTTGCTCTTTACCCTTGCTTGATTTTGATTTACATGTGCCAATTTTGAGACTTGGCATTGTCTTTCCCACATTTCTGGCTTCAACTTTTTCACTGTCAGCTACAAGTGCAACTGATCCTCCTTTTCTCTTTCCCTTTTCCAACAGCTCATCTTGCTCCATCTCAAGTTCATAAGTCTTCAAAATTCCATATAATCTTTCAAGTGTGAAGTCCTTATAATCTTGAGAATTTCTTAGAGAAACAGTCATAGGCTTCCATTCCTTTGGTAGAGACCTTAGAAATTTTAGATTGGAGTCCTTGACTTGGTACATTCTCCCATACAGCTTTAATCCATTCAATAGTTTCTAAAATTTGTTGAATGTATCATTCAATGATTCTCCTTCTTCAAAGTGGAAATATTCATATTGTTGAATGAGAAGCTGCATTTTGTTTTCTCTAACTTGCTCCGTGCCTTCACAGATAAGCTGCACAGTATCCCAAATTTCCTTAGCAGTTTGGCTATTGATGACATTGTCAAACATATCTTGATCCAGGCCATTAAACAAAATGTTCATGGCTTTCTTGTCCTTGTGGACCTCTTCAATATCTTCAACAGTCCATTCTGCCTTTGGCTTGGGAATAGACTGTCCAACAGCAACTATAGCAGTAGCAGCTGTGGCCACCTTGTGTGGGATGTGAGGACCATTCTCAATGTAGTTGATGTAGCTTTCATCTTGAGAGAGAAGATGTAAATGCATCTTCACCTTCCAGTGATGATAGTTATCTCTTTCCAGGATTGGAATCTTTATACCAATATCCTTCTTACTCATAATGTTAGCAGAATAGATCTTTAAACTCTCTGTATGTTAAGAGCTTGCTCTGATACCAATTGTTATTCCCAGTGGACTAACAATGAGATTTACAGAAGGGGGGTTGAATGTAAATCTCAAAACTTTTTCAAGTTTTGAGCAATTTGTAAGACTAAGTGTTTGAGTGATCAAATGTGTGTAAATTGCTTGGAGCTGATGCAGACAAATATATATTTAAACACAAATGTAATGAACACAAAGAACTTAAAAACTTTTCTGGTGGATTTGTTGTTCCACCAGAGATGTGTTATTTCAGAAAATCTGTGATTCAAAATTAAATCACAGCTGCTTCCTAGTACAAACTAGATGATTTTCTCTCTTGATATTTCTAAACAGCTCAGGGAAAATTCACATCTAATTACTAGCTACTACCTGGTTTATATAACACCAAGTTTACAAGTGAAGACAAAGATAAAGTACAATAAGACAATAGTTCTCCACTTGTTTCTGTTCCATTTTTATCCAGTGTAATATGGAATTATCTGTTGACTTTCCATTATGAACCAGACTAAAAACGGCTGCTTTTTCTGCTGTTCCTGAAATAGGCTACCACATCTCTGTCAATCCATGTGCCTCTGTCAGCTTTGTTAACTGTCACTATCAACTGCTATGAGACTGAGCATCCGTTGAAGCTTTCATCCGTTGATGGCTTTATCCGTTGATGCTCTAGCAGTTGAAGCTTTATCTGTTGAAGCACTTATCCGTTGATGGATATTATCCGTTGAAGCATTAGAGGCATCCGTTGAAGCTGAGTTTCACATCCGTTGAAGGTCTTCAATATCCGTTGACACTTCTTCACTTATACAAAATTACAAGGCATGAAATATTTACAATTAGCCCTTCTATTTGTACATCCATTAGTAGTCAACATGACTGATTATCTCCTAACAACATCTAAGAATTACAGCTTGAAATCAGAGAGTGAGATGTGCTACAATACCAAACTTATTGCTAAGTAAGGCTACTCCTTCAACGGATAGCCAAGATGGTCTTATCCGTTGAGGCTACAAACACTAGATTTCTACTTAAGTGTTTTGCTGAACTTATCATCAAACTAATACACATATTCCTAACACACTAACCCCGAGCAAAGCACACAACATTGCTCTAACTACTGGATCCAAGGCACACATTGGCCTAACTTGACCATTATATGGTCTGACCACGAATCTGGTCCACAATTTTATAAAAACAATCCAATTCTAACATAATAACAAAATGAACAATAATAAACAATAACCAGAATCATTAACAACAGTGAGTACTTAACAATGAAAGGATTTCAATACTTGTATGGATCAACAAGGTAATTTCAAAGCTTGGATGCTGGGTAATGAAAGAATTGGATAACAAAGGAATCAATGTTTCAGGGTTTCAAGGATTTGGTCTTTCAAAGCATAAGATCTCATGGGTTGAGTATATAAGTAATTCAGTTCAGCGTTTAGTATTTAGTTTGTATGTATTTGTGGAGTAGTATCGTAGATTTGTGGTTCGTGTTTGGGTATACAATAATCAATGGCTTAGAAAGAATATGGTTCCTGGCTCAAGAACAATAATTGAAATCAGGGTTTAGGTTTCTGTGCTTCAAAGCACTTGCAATATCACAGGATTTATCAAGTACTACAATATCTCGAGAAAGTTCAGAACACTTGCCTGGTACTAGCTTACTATTCTGCACTCGCTTCCAATCACAATCGTCTTACTCCTCAACTACCTGTTTCCCTTTCCTACGTCTTGCCTCTTCTGCTCACATATCATAAGCATCTATCAATCATCAACTCATAGGATTCTATTCAACACATACTTCTATCTACCCTTCGTTTTACCCAAATCCGATTAATCGGATTGAAAGTTACGCAATAATCAAGTAAACACTGAATATATAGATCAATAGTCAATCAACAAGTCACATATAACACATAATATATCACGTAATCAATGATATGTCATTTATAAAGAAGTCTCGGGTCATAAATAGGCTTTCGGGTATTTAAAATGATTTTTAAAACATTTTTTTTCGGAATTAAAACGGGTCGTTGGATCAATTTTGGGTTAATAAACAGGGTTCGGTTGGCCAATTCTGGCTTCGAAACAATTTTATAATAATTATCGAGCTTTGGAAATAATTTAGAATAATATTTTAAAGCTCGAAACTATTTTTCGGAATTTTTAAATTATTTTTAAATAATTAAATCTAATTAAATAATTGATTAAAATCAATTAATAAATAATTAAATCAATTAATCAATTAATTTTCGAATTAATTGACCAATTAATTAATTAAAAATTAACTGAAATTAATTAACTAATTAATTCAGATTTATTTTTGAATTAAAAATAATTTTCGGAATTAAAAAAATAATTTTCAGAATTTTCAGAAATTAAAAATGAATTTTTATAATAAAAATAAATAGGAAATATGATTTTTAAACATTTTATAAACAGGAATCCTATTTTTGAAAACTTTGCAAACTACAGGGACTAAACTTCACCATCTTCAAAAATACAGGGACTAAACTGCAATTTTGCAGTTTCAGTCACCGGAAAATCGGGGGTGGCCGGAGAACTCACCTCCGGCATCCTCCCACCACCATCACCTCCAGAATTAAACTACACAACACCAGGAACCTATATCTGAAATCAAAATTCATCAATAACCCCAGACTTGGCCGGAATTTGATCAAGAAACTCGCCGGTTTCCGGCGGGTTCGACGTAAACTTCAAAACACAACTCCCTTCTCTACAGACCTCGTTGATTTATGAAACTTGTACGACTAGATTGCAAATTTCACAGAGAATACAATACACTATACCACAACATCAATCTATTTCAAAATAAGAAACCCCCAAATTTCAATTAAGAACATTCATACGGGTTATAAACCCTAATTTTAAAATTCGAAAATCAAACTCAAATTTGAACATGTTATTAAACTCCAAATCAGACGTATAATATATCAAAATCATCAGGAAAACAAGCTCTACAACATGTAATCATCAAATCATACAAACAATCATCCGAACAAAAATTCATATTTTTAATAAATTTAATTCGAAAATAAATAAATTTCTAGAAAATAAACCTTTGATTCTGCAGTGAAACAAAGCTCAGAATCTGATAGAACACTTCAAATACTTCGTTTTGGTTACTCAAGCTTTGAAAACAGAGATCGGTAACGCCTTCGTTTTGCTATTTGATTCTTAGAACAGTTTATGTAATTAGGGTTTTTCTCTGAAAATTATAGAATTAACTATCTGCAAATGATTTTGATACGAAATAAAATACGGAAAAAGGCTATTTATATTTACGGAATATTAGTATCCCGTTGGATCATTCCGGATATAAAACGGTACGTTTATTTGTAAAAACTGATCCAAACGGTATCTATTTTCGGGATAATTATCCAAATCAGTACAATTTGTATTGCGGTCTTGGTCTCAGCGCCTGGTTACACGTATTACGAAGTGATAATTGTGATATTTTAATAAAAAGCTCCCGTTTATCGAAAATACGGGTTTTATTGATTTACCGAAACGAATATTGTATCGAAAATATTGCGCCGGGACCCGCGCAGGACAAACCGTACGCCGGATCGAAAAAGTCGAAACATGGAAAATGCTCGGAATATTACAATTAGGTTAGGAAGGAGTTCTCGGAAGAGTTTCGGGTTCCAAAAACGTAACAACGGTTGACGTCGGTTGGTTCCCGTTTTGATAAAATAGATTTTAAATACTCGGAAAAAGATTTTATAAATTTCATATGATTCTTATAAATTCATAAATCAACATAAAAATAATTAGGAAGATATGACAATTATCTATATTTTATTTTGGACATATAAAAATTAAAATACTCAATTAATAATATTTTTGAATATCCAAATAACACTTAACAATTAATTCACAGAATAGATACTGAACACACATAATAATTATTTAATTAGAAAAAATAATTACACGGTATATCCCAGATATTACAGGTTCAATAATATTTCCCACTACAATAATTCAACTAAAAAACCAAGTCTAGCCTTCATTGAGCCTTACAAAAGAGAATTACAATAATAATTCATGGCACTAGTTGTTTGTAAACTAATACTTCTTTCTTGGGATTTTGAAGCCTTTGATCGGGCATTTTCCTTTTCTCTTTGAAGTTCCAGGAATGTCTGCAATGGGAGTGCCACCACCACCTCCTCCATGAGCCATCATACCAGGTGTAGGCATCTGCATATACAAAAATTGAAGATGCATTACACCAAACATACCACTGTTTAAAAAATAAGAAATTATTGTGATAGTTGGTACTTACAAACACAACATTATCAGTAGTTAAATTATTTTCCTCCATTGTATTTTGAGTCCCTTGGGCAAGCCTTTGGCTCCTTCTTAGAGTATTAGGTGCTGCTGGAGTTTCCATTATCAGAGCCTCTTCCATCATCTCCGCTTCTCCTGTTTGCACCTCCCTGACATTCCTCTCCATTTCTTGTTCAACTTCTTGATCTTGTTCAGTAGGCTTCCTTTTTCTCCCTCTTTTTGTTATCGTAGGTCTAGTTTTTGGTGGTTCAGGGCCTCTTGTTTTGTTGTGCCCAACTTTATTGCAATTTGAACAATGCATCACCCTGCCTTGTCTAGTGAGTTTGGTCAACTTACCCCTAGGTGGCCTTGTATTGCTTTACTCCCAGCCCTTTCTTCTTCTCATTTTTTAGGTCTCCCTCTCAATTGCTTGACAATTCATCCCCACCTGTTTCTTTCCAAAAGGGCTTACCTCTTATAACTTCAGGACAGTGTGAGTATGTTTTCATATATGTATCCTTTTTAAAGTAATGAGAGACATAATCATAAGGATTATATCTCATCTATGGATAGCACATATGGCATGAGCACAAGGTATCCCTGTTAACTCCCAAACCCTACAACTACAAGTTTGTTCATCCAAGTTCACACAAAATCCAATACCCCTCCATTTTACTTGAAAGTTTTTATTCCCATCCTAAAGAACACTACATTCTGCATTTTCCTTAACACAATCATCTAAAATTCTCTTAATCTTAGGTAATACAATAAAATATACTAGCTTCATTGCATCTCTTTTTTCATATAATCTTTCCATTATCATGTCATGAATTTCAGTAAGCATATCAATGATAGGCATATACCTTGATATGAGGATCCAAGAATTGAAGCATTCAGAAATGTTATTTTCAGTGCTGTCTGTTTTACAGTGAGTCTCAAAGTAGGCCTTGCTCCACACATTTGGCTCAAGCTGGCTCATCTTATAAAAAGCCTTCTTTGATGCCATTTCAAGATCCTTCATGGCACTTTTAAAAGCTTGTGGATGTGTTACAGTGCTTGCTTCAAAGAATGCATTCCTGACAGCCTCACTTGCATGCTTCCCCTGGAGATTGCTGTAAATATGCCTTGTGCAGTTTCTATGCTCAGCATGGGGGAAAAGCTCCTTAAACTGCTTTCAATAACCCCTGGTAGTACATAAAAGATGTTAAACACATACTGCATTTATAAATACATAATATAAAAACATCACATATGTGTTAGGTATAGTACCTTTTGCTGGTCAGAAATGAAGGTTTGAGCATAGCCAGAGTGAAGATCAAGGTCATCTCCTAACAGCATCAAGAACCATTTCCAACTATCATATGATTCTGACTCTACAACTGTCATGGTAACTGGAAATATGGAGTTGTTTCCATCCCTTCCTACAGCTGACAAAAGCTGTCCACCACAGACAGTTTTCAAGAAACACCCATCTAGTCCAAGGACAGGCCTACACCCTTCCTTCCATGCTTTTTTCAGCTCAGCACAACACACATACATTCTCTAAAATTAAGGAGGATCATTTTCATTCACCCTTGTGCATATCTTCACTGTGTTGTCCTTATTACTCCTCAATATCTCACCTCCAAATCGTTTCAGATCTGCATAATATTTTTTCATCTTCTAAACCACTCCACTTAAAGCCATCTTTCTCACTCTACAACACTTTGCATCACATACTTCTACCTTCAGTACTCTTCTGAACTCCTCTTTCATTTCTACTACTTTCCAGTTTGGATTTCTCCTTATCCTATCACCATACAAATGAACTAGGTACTTAACAGTGACTAGCTTGTTTGAGATGTGATAGATGCAGTTGTGTTCATTGTAGAGGGTCTTTATTTGCCATCCATCATAGTCTTTAAGTTTAGATAGCCTCTTTTGAAAGGGCATCCATCAACACACCTAACTTGTATCCTGTGTAGGTCATCCACATGGTATCTCAATGGTCTACCAGTTGCTACAAAGAATTCCCTTACTGCATTTTTTAATTCCTGTTTACTCCCAAATGTTACTCCACATCTCCACTTTATGTCCTTTTCAGCAGTGAAAGGGTTAAAAGCCTCATTTACCCTCTTTTTTTTACTCTTACAATTTGGTTCAACATAGGCATACTCCTCATCCTCCTCACTTTCTTCTTCACTACCATAAATTGAGCCACTGCATATGGAGGTGTCCTCTTTTTCATTGAATGCCCCCTAACCTATTTCCTTGTACCCCACTAAACTATCTTTAATAAACTGACTTTGCTCTTTTTCAATTTGTTCTTGTTCTTTCCTAATATCATCCCTTATTTTTCTCATATCAGCAAACTCCTCATCACTATAAATCTTTTTCAAATTATCAAACCCATCCAAACTCTCATCTGAGCTGTCCTCCCCACTCTCATACCAACTACCATCACTACACTCATCTTCCTCAACAACATCTCTCCCTTTACCTTTATCTACAACAACTCTCTTTCTAGCAGTGCATTTTTTAGGCCTCTCAAACTGAACATTATAACCCGGGACTTCCTCATCCACATTCTGTTAGGTCCCAATTTGTTTGTAGAAGGGGGGGTTGAATGCAAACAATAACGTTTAATCGAATAAAATGCGGAATAAAATTGTGAAACAAAATTCAAGTTAAATAAAACTTTTATTAAACTTGAAAGGTGTTACAACTACGGTATCGGTTACAAGGGATTAATCTCAAATCAATTATTACAAATCTAGAATAAATTCGACATGAACTTTTTCTATTTTTGTAATTAAAAGATCAAATGCTAAATGCGATTTGAGATTAAGTTCTAGGGATTTTAATCCGCTAGATTGATACACAAGAACAAGATAAGTATTTCTAGTTGATTGGATTTAACTTTACAATCTAGAAATTGATCTTGAAGTTGCAGATGAGATGAAATATTTTTCTGCTCCTTTTTCTTTTTGTTCTTGAGTTTGTGTTCTGTTTTATTGATTTGTAAATAATAGACTTCTGCTCCTTTTTATCAAACAGCCGAATGTAAACATGTACTGGCATGACAATCTTCTTTGGCCAGCAAGACTTTCGGTATGACAAAATTTACAACTAGCAAGACAATTAAAATGAGCTAGCAAGACTTTCGGTATGACTATTGATTGTCATACCGATTGTCATATTAGTTCAAATAAATTGTCTTGCTGAATTAATAACAGATTTTAATCTAAACAGAAATTCTAATAAGACAATTAAATGTATTGGCATGACTTTCGGTATGACTATCAATTATCATACCGATTGTCATACTAGTTCAAATGAATTGTCTTGCTGAATTTAAGCAGATTTTAAACCAATTAAAATCTTGTAAATCCTTAATATTAATTCTAAATTAATTAATCAATTTAATTCAATTAATCAATAAATTAATCTTTGCAGATATAATTTATTTTCTTAATTAAATTATATGACTGTAAGTCATATGTCATAGCCTATTTGTATATTCGAGGATTCAACTCAACTCAAATAAGAATGTAATAAGTAAATAGTGGATCGACCGTCAGAGAGATCTCGCAAAGTAATATCTGTCAAAGGATTCAGAAACAAGGTTCATCTACAGACTTGAGGAGTTAATTCACTGGAAGAAGTTCAAGAAGTTGATCATGCCTCAGTGATATAAATCAAGATCGTGGATTTAATCAAGTGACAGAGATCTCGTCAGAGTATCATTAATTACAAGGATTTAATCTGAAGAAAATCAAAGTGTCAAAGTCAAGACATGAAGAAACGTCACGGAAGTTAGTCACTCATGAACCAGACAGTACATCGAGTGTCAACATTGAAGTGGTGGAATTGATTCATAATTTTCAGTGATTTTCAGAAGATTTGCAGAAGGATGGGTGTTGTTGAAGACTAGAATTAATTCTCTATTAATTAATTAAGTCATCTAATTTAATTAAGAGAATAAATTATATCTGCGAAGAATAATTTATTTATTAATTGAATTAATTGATTAATTAATTCTGAATTAATTTTAGGAATTTTCAGAATTTAAATTGGATTAAAATTCATTTAAATTCAGCAAGTCAAACTGATTGTACTAGTATGACAATCGGTATGACAATCAATAGTCATACCGAAAGTCATGCTAGTACAAACAATAGTCTCACCGAAAGTTACACTGGGAGGAGGATTGTCTTGCTAGTTCATTCTGATTGTCTTGCTAGTTCATTCTGATTGTCTTGCTAGTTCATTCTGATAGTCTTGCTAGTTCATTTGATTGTCATACCGAAAGTCTTGCTGAGCTCAAGATTGTCATTCCAGTTCAATTCAATTCTGTTGAATGAATTAAAAAGAAAAAGAAGCAGCAGAAAGCATCATCCAATACACAAGTCAAGAACAAGAACACAGCAGCCGCAGCAAATATTTCATTTTCATCTGCTTTATTCAAGATCAATTTCTAGATTGTAAAGTTAAATCCAATCAACTAGAAATCTTTATCTTGTTCTTGTGTAACAATCTAGCGGATCAAAATCCCTAGAACTTAATCTCAAATCGCGTTTAGCATTTGATTCTAATTATTGCAAAAATAGAAAAAGTTCATGTCGAATTTATTCTAAATTTGTGATAATTAATTTGAGATTAATTCCTTGTAATCGATACAGTTGTTGTAACACCTTTCAAGTTTAATAATATTCTTATTTAACTTGAATTTTGTTTCACATTTTTTATTCCGCATTTATTCGATTATTCGGTACCGTTTGTATTCAACCCCCCCTTCTACAAACACATTGGGACCTAACAATTGGTATCAGAGCCTTCTGATTAACGAACAAATCAAGATCCTAGACTTTTGTGATTTTTCAACTCCTTGAATTTTTATTTATTCAAAAATTCATAATGACTTCACATAAAGTTGGAACCGTTAAAATTCCACAATTTGATAAAGAGAATTATATCATGTGAAAGAAGAAGATGCTATTATTTTTACAAGTTGCAAATCCCAAATATTCAAACTTGTTAAAGAAGGGTATAAAAACTCCGATGGTTATTGAACCGGAGGTAATAATAGATGGTGTGGTGACTACTGAAGCTAGAACCTATCCAAAAGAGCCTGAAGATTTTACTCCTGCTGAGAAGGAAGAAGCCTCCTTGGATGCCAGCCTTCAATTAATATTAATTGATTCCCTTGATCCCTTGATGAACAGACATGTGATGAACTGTAAAAATTCCAAACACATGTGGGAAACTATTGAGGTGATTAATGAAGGCACAGAGGAAGTTAGGGAGAACAAGTTGGAAATCCTAACCTCTGAATATGAACATTTCAAATCAAATCCAGGAGAAGGAATTACTGAAGTGTTTGAGAGGTACAATGCGTTGATCAACAACCTGAACATCAATGGAAAGTATTATTCAATCAGGGAGGTCAACAAAAAGTTCCTTTTAACACTGCCAGCTCATCTTGAACATAGAATCACTGCCATTAGAGAAGCTAGAGATCTGAGTGAGATTTCTTTGGACAGGCTCTATGGAGTGTTAAAAACCTATGAGTTGGAGCAGATTCAACAGAAGGAAGTCTACGGGAAGGATAGAATGGTCAGCACATCTACTGCACTTGTAGCTGAAGGTCAACAACAACAACAATCTCAACAGTTAGAAAGAATGGTACAGTTTTCCAAGGGTGAGGAAAATGAGTTAGTAGCAGAATATGATCCTCCTACTACAAATCAATCAAGTGATGATTTTTATTCCTTGGAAGAGCTGGAGCAATTGGAAGATGAATCAATGGCCCAAATTGTCAAGAGATTCTCCCATGTCAGATTCAGGAGGAATCCCAAGCTTAAGTACAAGTCCAACTACAACAAATTCCAGAAAGGTGGATCTTCATCCTCTAACACCAGCAGTGGTGGGTACAAAACAGGGATGGTTGATCGAAGCACCATTAGATGCTATAACTGCAATGAGTTGGGACACTTTGCCACAGAATGTAGGAAGCCAAAGCAAGTAAGAAAGAACTCTGAAAGGGCTTATCTGGCAAAGGGAAGAAGCTGGGATGATACTGACAGTGAAGATGAAGATGAAGGAAATCTTGCTCTTATGGCTATTGATGGAAAAGCTTCATCGTCAAGAATAGAGGTAAAACTTTCTGATGCTGAAATGGTTTATCATCTAAGAGGTAACTTAGATTGTGCACGTCGTGATAATGAACTGTTAAGTTTACAGATCACAGACCTTGAGAAAGAGGTCAATGAATTAAGACTTGTGCACATTAATCAAGACAAATTAAAAGAACAGGTATCTTTTCTAGAGAATAGAGTTGACTGTTATAGAAAACTCGAAACTATTCTCAAAGACAAGATCACCGGTCTTGAGACTAAGGTTAGAGCCTACTTCAATTCTTGTTCGAAGGCTAAAGAGTTCTACAGTAAGCAAGCTGTTAATCAAACATCTGGAATAGGTTATGATTACAATGCTGCTATTGGAGAATTAGGCATAAACTCCCCTCCTCATGTCTGTGCTAAAGGGAGGGAAGTACCACATGTGCTTAAGGGTGTTGATGAACCCCTCTATAAAGCATCAATTGCTGAACCATTTGATGCGACCTCTTCTGTTATTCATGAAGAAATACGTGCTGAAGATCATGCTAATGAGAAGATTGTTTCCAAGTCAAGTGAGTCGAAAGTTCCAGTCAAAGTTGTGAAAGCAACTGAGACTAACTCAGACACACATGAGTTGGATAACAATAATTCCATGTCTACCATGCATAAATTACCTGCTGTTAATCACTCTCATAAAGCATGTAGTGTTGCTAATTGTATGTCTTGTGCTTTTAATATGATGTATGCTTATTTTAATGGTAAGCATGTGTCTAATGATAAGAGTACTACTCGTCAGCATGTGAATAACAAGAAGCATGATAGGTCTAAGACTGCTAGTCCTTCTAAGGCTAGAAAGGAGATATTTGTGCCTAAGCTTAAACAGAAATTTGTTAAGGCTGTTTACAAGGTCAAATGTTCAGTCATTGAGGATGTTGAGATCGTTAAAATTAAAAATGTTGTTTTGCCTGACAAAGGACAATTCTACAAGTATGCCGGGCCCAACCAAGTTTGGGTTCCGAAGAAGGTCTAATCCATTTGAAGTGCAGGGCATTAAACAGGTGTAACCGGTAGTGTGGATTCTTGACAGTGGATCATCAAGACATATGACCGGAGATAGAGCCCTGCTATCAAATGAGGATTGAGAAAGCTGGCCCCCTGGTTACCTTTGGAGATAACAACAAAGGTTTATCTGAGGGATATGGCTGTTTGCAAGCTGGGAATGTTATCATTGTAATTTTGTATATTGTGCTAGGTTATTATCAGGAAGCAGTATCTAACATATAGCACCAGTGACGAGACTTGAGAATATTACGACATATCAGGCACCTGCTGCACATTACACTTGGAATTGAACTCTAGTAAGATGTGTACAAGTGTACTCCTGATTGGTGAATTAAAAGAGGAAGTCAGTGCACCACAGTTCATGGACTTTGCAGCTGCAGATCTATTGGACTATGCAATCTCTTCTTCACAATCTCACTTCAGGTTGGTATGAACTAGTATACTGCTCAAGCAATCGTCAAGGACATGGTATGGCACTCTAACAGAAGTTATAATGTTATATGAATAAGTAGAGTCGTCATATTTATAACTATCTTATCACTAGGCACAATCATATTGTTTTATATGTGCAGTGATATATTGTTAATGCAACATAACAATTAGTATCTAAAGTACTTGACAAGTATCGGTCAATGATATGTTGTTAACATTATGTTGCAGATATTTGTAAGCTTTTGACATGAATGAGAATTAATTAGACTTTACCCTAAGTGATCAATGTTTTATCAAAAACTCATTCATATTGAAAAACAAAATCAAACTTCTTTCTACATTAGTGATTTCTTATTTCATGTAAAATCTTTTGAAATCACTATTGTAAATCATTTTCTCTCTTTTACCATATGTTCTATGATACAGGTTCAGTCTCCAATGACTTTCTTTCATTGACAGTCATGAGGTTGAAAACCCACAACATCTATCCCAAACTGTAAAGACAAACACAAAAACAGAACCAACCAACACTCTCTTACCACTAAATGTAGTATGAATGAGCGTGAGGGAGATAGTGCCTTAGTGCACCACATAAGGAAGGTTCTGTAGTCAACCCAGTAGCTCTGTCTCCTACATAGATGAGTAGTATTTAAACCGAGACAACTGCTAGCCCCCATACATCTTCTCAAAAAGATGTAATGGCTGAAAAGGCACAAAAACAGTTACTAGATTCATTCTCTCAACAGGGTGAGTCTATTGAATTTTGCCTGTCGGCCAAGGTATCCGATGTAGTGTCACCACTTCAAACATAATCAATTCTTGATGCACAAGGAGAGGTTACACACACAAAGGATGAGTTGACGGAAACAAGAGTTTCGACCATTTTAAGGTCAGATTCGATTGTTCAAGGTTCGTTAGTGGATCAATTGCCTTTACAGGTGTTAGGAGAGGATACTGATCCAAAAGCCATATGTCAGTGGTCAGTGTCTACCTCCCCGGGCTTAAATCCCCTGGATGCATCTGCGGATAGTGGATCTGACATAGGTGCAGATCGGCAACTTGTTGACAATGATTCAGATATTACCTGATGAGTCACAAGGAAATGTCTTCACAGACATTAGAAGGGAACCTTGATCTTTATGCTAAAATCTTTGGATCATTGTTTACCTTCCCAGAATTCAAATCTGGAACCCTAAAAGGGAAACTATTAACTTGTAAATTATGACTCAGATTCATCTGACGAGTTTAACAAGGATGGGGATTTGTGAACTCCCATTGCACCACCTGTGACCCCCTTAAGGATGGCTAAGGTGATTTTCCTTGCAGGTACAGCTGGATTATGGAGCTATGAGAGAAGAGTGATACACTTGTGAGAATGAGTGTAAACACGAGTGGAGAGAAGAGTGAAACTCATGTGAGGTACACTAAACACAATCACACACTCACAGTGAGGAAGAAAGAGAAACTACTTGTTATTTCTTTTCCAACCAAGTGAAATATGAGAACTCCTTCAGACGATGGCATACATTCCTTCTTTAAGGGGGAGATAAAAGCTTAAGTAATAGTTTGGAGGATTCCTCAACTAAGGGGGAGAAATAGCAGGGAGGAAGAAAAAGATCCTAAAAATGTACACTACACCACACCATTGTTGTTTGTAACTACGGATCCTATTGTACGGGAGAGGTGGTAAACACAAGGTGATTTCCTAGTAAGGGAAGAAGCTATTAGGGGAGTACCATTGGTTTTTATCTGCGGATCCTATTGTACGGGAGAGGTGGTAAAACGAAGGTGATCTTCTTTAATCAGTTGATTCTCATAGGGGGAGAAGCAAGAGATATGGGCTTCTCAACAGGAAATGTGGTTGTACATGTGAAGATGGAACTACTTGAAGATATGTTCAGTCTAGAGGAACATCTACTTGGAATCTGGAAAATGTTAAATCTAGTCCAGAACTTTTCTACTATTTACTCTGCATTTCTGTTTATATCTTTTTCTTATTTGTTAGTTGAGTTATCCTCTAGGTATTTGTGTGTTATTGTATAACAAACAAATAGGGGGAGATTGTAAGTCATATGTCATAGCCTATTTGTATATTCGAGGATTCAACTCAACTCAAATAAGAATGTAATAAGTAAATAGTGGATCGACCGTCAGAGAGATCTCGCAAAGTAATATCTGTCAAAGGATTCAGAAACAAGGTTCATCTACAGACTTGAGGAGTTAATTCACTGGAAGAAGTTCAAGAAGTTGATCATGCCTCAGTGATATAAATCAAGATCGTGGATTTAATCAAGTGACAGAGATCTCGTCAGAGTATCATTAATTACAAGGATTTAATCTGAAGAAAATCAAAGTGTCAAAGTCAAGACATGAAGAAACGTCACGGAAGTTAGTCACTCATGAACCAGACAGTACATCGAGTGTCAACATTGAAGTGGTGGAATTGATTCATAATTTTCAGTGATTTTCAGAAGATTTGCAGAAGGATGGGTGTTGTTGAAGACTAGAATTAATTCTCTATTAATTAATTAAGTCATCTAATTTAATTAAGAGAATAAATTATATCTGCGAAGAATAATTTATTTATTAATTGAATTAATTGATTAATTAATTCTGAATTAATTTTAGGAATTTTCAGAATTTAAATTGGATTAAAATTCATTTAAATTCAGCAAGTCAAACTGATTGTACTAGTATGACAATCGGTATGACAATCAATAGTCATACCGAAAGTCATGCTAGTACAAACAATAGTCTCACCGAAAGTTACACTGGGAGGAGGATTGTCTTGCTAGTTCATTCTGATTGTCTTGCTAGTTCATTCTGATTGTCTTGCTAGTTCATTCTGATAGTCTTGCTAGTTCATTTGATTGTCATACCGAAAGTCTTGCTGAGCTCAAGATTGTCATTCCAGTTCAATTCAATTCTGTTGAATGAATTAAAAAGAAAAAGAAGCAGCAGAAAGCATCATCCAATACACAAGTCAAGAACAAGAACACAGCAGCCGCAGCAAATATTTCATTTTCATCTGCTTTATTCAAGATCAATTTCTAGATTGTAAAGTTAAATCCAATCAACTAGAAATCTTTATCTTGTTCTTGTGTAACAATCTAGCGGATCAAAATCCCTAGAACTTAATCTCAAATCGCGTTTAGCATTTGATTCTAATTATTGCAAAAATAGAAAAAGTTCATGTCGAATTTATTCTAAATTTGTGATAATTAATTTGAGATTAATTCCTTGTAATCGATACAGTTGTTGTAACACCTTTCAAGTTTAATAATATTCTTATTTAACTTGAATTTTGTTTCACATTTTTTATTCCGCATTTATTCGATTATTCGGTACCGTTTGTATTCAACCCCCCCTTCTACAAACACATTGGGACCTAACTATGACTTAATTAATTAATAGAGAATTAATACTAACCCTAAGCAACATCCATTCTTCTGACAATCTTCTGAAAGTCACTGAGACTTATGAATCAATTCCGCCACTTCAATGCTGACACTCGATGTACTGTCTGGTTCATGAGTGACTAACTTCGGTGACGTTTCTTCATGTCTTGACTTTGATATTCTGATTGAATCCTTGTAATAAATGATACCCTGACGAGATCTCTGTCACTTGATTAAATCCACGATCTTGATTTATATCACTGAGGCATGATCAAATTCTTGAACTTCTTCCATTGAATCTTCAAGTCTGCAGATGAACAATGTTTCTTTATTCTTTGACAGATGTTACTTTGTGAGATCTCTCTGATGATAGATCCACTATTTACTTATTACATTCTTATTTGAGTTGAGTTAAATAATCGAATAAATGAGTAGGCTATGACATATGCCTTTCAATCTCCCCCTATTTGTTTGTTAGACAATAACAACAAATACCTAGAGGATAACTCAACTAACAAATAAGAAAAAGATATAAACAGTAATGTAAAGTAAATAGCAGAAAAGTTCTGGATTATATTTAACATTTTCCAGATTCCAAATGAAATTTACAAGTGAATACAAGATAGATGTTCCTCTAGCCTGAACATATAACTACATTAGACTATCTTGATTCATAAAGCTCTAATCATATTACATTGAGTTTTGAGCTAATTGACTTCAGTTGTCTTCTCTTCTGACTTCACCTTCTTCTAAATCTTGAAGCAATTCCTTGTCAAAGACACGATCCTTTTCTGAAGTGAAGCTTGCTGGTCTGACTGGTTGAACTCCAACTGACTTCAGCTTATTCTTGAGTTGATTGTATCTTTTAACATTCTTTTCACAATAAGCTTGAATCAAGTCAGCAGCTTGAGTCTTCAACATGGATGAATATCCAGCAGTTCTCAAATGATGTTCCATCCAGACCAGATGCTTAGCTGAGTAGTCTTTAAGAGATTGTACATCTAGCTGACAGATTTGAAGACAATCAGACTTAAAGAATCTCACCTGATGAGGATTGTTGACCACTTGAGGACTAGCCCTGCTGGCAAACTCTTTAAGCCTTTCTCGAAGAACTTCATTCAATTCTGAGCTTCTTTTGACTTTGTTTAAAAGAACCCAAATCTCTGACAAAGAACGATTCTCAAATAGATGAAGTGACACCTTGAAAGATCCTTCACTCTGACAATATACAAAAATGCTCATCTCATTTAGGGATCTATCAAAAGCAGCTGTGATCCTTGAGACTTCAGTCTTGATAGCATTCATGTACATGTCATTGTTAGGATTTGAGATTTCCAGCTTGTCAAGAAGATGTAAGAACTGCCTATCATTGTTAGTGCTCAGCTGAGGCATATCAAGTACTCTCCTAGCTTCATCCCATTTTTCACCAATCTTTAGTCTGACATCTCTTCTCCTTTCTTGAGCCTTAATGTCATGAAGACGTTGCTTTTGAAGAGTTTCTGTTCTTTGAATGTCTTTTCTCATGTCAATGATCTGAGAGACCTTCTTGAGTTCAGCTTCTTTTCTTTTCATTTCTGACTGCTCCTTCTGAAATTCTTTCTCAAACATAGGATCCACTTGAGCTTCTTCTTCCCATTCTCCAAAATCACTTTCCTCTTCAGCTTCAAATAACCCATCTTTATCTTCCTGAACTGGTTCAGTGGGAATGTCAAAAATATCAAAGTCATCCTGTTCTCCACTGTAGTAGACATCATCATCCTTTCCTTTGTTTCCAGCAGAGGTATCTTTTTCTTTCCCTTTGGCACTACTTCCTTTCTTCTCCCCCTTAGTTGAGGGATCCTCTACTGACTTTCCTTTGGAACCTCCATCACCTCCAGAGCCTGATCCTCCACCAGACGGTCCTTCAAAATAAGTTCTTTGTTCTTCATTAGGGCAATGAGAATTCTTGATCATGAAATATAGGTGCTTCATCCCTTCATTGAGATGTTCCATGCCCGTCTCTATCTTTAGAAATCTTGAGGAGTCCAGTGAATGATTCATCTCAACGAGGTCTTCAAGAGAAGTCATTCTTGTGTGTAGAGAGCAGAAGTTGGATATGTCATCAGCTGATAAAGTTGGAGTGTCCTGAATAGAATTGAGCTTTGGTATTACAGTGGTCTTTAGATCTGAGATGTCATTCCTTATGATTGCAAGCTGATTGTTGACAGAGGTGGAAGAAGAAGACCGTTCAACCACTTGTGCTTTGAATGCATGAGCTTCAGCTTGGCTTTTAGCAAGTTCTTCTTTTAGGGCAGCAATATGAGCTAACAGGTTTACAGTATCAGTGTCTGTGTGTGCTCTCACCTGAATTTCACTCGTGTTTGGTTCACTCACCTCACGTGCATATGTTTCTCTCAATATAATTGCTCGTGAGGAGTCTTCCTGTTGCTGTTCTTCTGTACCTGCATTAAAAATCACCCTAGCCTCTTCAAGAGAGGTCAGTGGTGGTGCAATGGGAATTCGCGAGTCCCGATCCTCAGTCAATACTATCAAATCTTTTGGAATAGATGTCTGAATTGCTTCAGGGATAGATTGACCGAGTTGCCCTCCACTTTCTCCAGATAAATCTGCGAGTGGAGAATCCCATAAGGGAGCCAGAGGTGTTGGATCTGGGAGGGGAGAAAATGACTCTATTAAAGATGGCGGAGAGTCAGATTTTCCCTCTGAAGCATGTGACTGCTCTTCTGCCATAACTATGGCAGGCACTGTAACCGACTCTACGTGCACTCCTCGCTGTGTGTCCTGAGTATGATCTGGGGAAGTGTATGGTTCCATTGTGAGTAATGGAATTGTGCTTGACTCAGTACAAGATGCCATGGCCCTATGGCAAATTTCAATAGATGCATCCTGTTGAGAGAATGCCTCTAGTAACTGTTCATTGGCCATTTCAAAGTCCATGTCCTGTTGGGAGGACAAGGATGGGCTTTCAGATGCCTCAGAATATGTTCTTCTTTTCTTAGGAGGAGGCAGAGCTGAGGGTTCACTCATATTTAACAATGTACTACTTCCTAGTAATCTTCTGGGTAACATTTTAGACAGTGGGGGAGAGGTTGAGATAGAATGTGACTCTGTGTTTGGCTCTATGACCTGGGATTGAAGCTGTGGTTCTACAACTTCATGGTCAGCCCTATCAACCACTGGGGGTCTTTCAACAGAAGTAGGAAGGGAGTGAGAGTGAGGAATTACTACCTGTAATGGAAGAGCCTGGGTGGCTTGAACCACTGGAGGTTGAGGTTGCTGTTCATGGCCGGGAAGATTGAAAATAGGTAAAGGAATATAAGTGGCCATGAAAGCAGATACAAGTACTGGAACTTGCATGAATTTGAAGGTTGTGTCTTGGCGAGTGTAAATCTTTTTGCTAACTGGAGGGGGTTCGGTTACTGCAGAGTTAGCAAAAAGGGCTTTGTGTTCAGGTGAGAGAAGATGATCTGCTATAAGCATGAGAAAACGAGCATAATAACATGATACCCTACGATTTGTAGAATGATCACGTAAAGCAGAAGTTAGACGTCTCAAGAGAATGGGAAAAAGTAGTTTGCCAAAATTAATCCTTTGATTGAAAACAACCGCCAGACCAATATACTGCAGAGTGGAAGTGATGTTATGAAAATTGGATTTTGTGCAGTTGGCAAACACTTTGGAAAGTGTATCGAAGAAAATATCCCATTCAGACACCAAATTTGATTTAGAAAGTTTGGTTAAATTGATAACCCCCTGATAGTGAATAGCATTGAAAAAATTTGTGATATCATTTTCAGAGGGTAAATTACAGAAATTGTCTAGTGGAAAATTTAACGCACGATTGACGACTGTTTCATCAACTACATACTGTGTGTTTGCGACGGTGAATGAAAAAGATTTTGAATCATCGGCCACAGTAGAGGTTGTGCAAATCAGTCTAAGTAGATCGACGTTTAAAATCACATTTGATTTAATCACAGAGCTAACAATCGAATGGTCATTTAAAAATCTAATCCATGGCTTAAATTTTTCAACATCACATTTTTCCGGATTAAAATAACCAACCTGATTATGCGCGACAATTTGGAAATTGAGAGCCATTTAAAATAATAATAAGACACACGCTTTTCAGAATTTTAAGAATAATATTAAGAAAATTCGAATTAATTAAATTAATTTAATAATTCGAATTAAATTAATTATAATCGAAAAATTTAGACAGAAATGTATCTCGTTAAAATTCTTAACTCACAAACGCAGTTTTGACAAACCAAAAGACACAAATCAGAAATTGAAATAAAAAATAAAAAGTTCAAAATCAACAAACACAAATTGAATTTGAAGGGGCAAACTGATAAAAAAAATTTGAAAATTTTGACAGCACTCCTGTATGTATATATATGTAAGTATATATCACAGGAGTGAAGATTCAGTTTGCTGGATAAAAACTCGAGCAAGGAAAGAGCAGTTCGTTGGTTTTAGTTCGAAGAGAGAGAAGAGAGAAAATGAAGAGAAAAAAACAGTTCGAATTTTTGAAAAGAACTGAACTGTTGAAAATGGTTTAAAACAAGACAAACAAACTGCTTTATATGACAGTTGGTATGACAATCCTGGATTGTCATACTGATTGTCATACCAGGCAAAAGAAGGAAAAAAACAACAGAAATAAAGGAAATAACAAAATACACACTGAGTATATATAACTGGTATGACAATCTGATAGTCATACCGATTGTCATACCAGTATAAAATAAAAGAATATATATATATATATATTGTTTATAACTGGCAAGACAATTGATAGTCATACCGATTGTCTTGCCAGTATAAACTATACTGAAAAACACTAATATGACAATTATATAGCTAAATGACTTTCAGCAAGACAATTTCAATTGTCTTGCCGATTGTCATTTTAGTAGAAATACAATCAAATATGTACAGACTCTATAAATGTACTGAAATTATATTACAAAATGGTAAAACTGAAATACAGACCTATAATATTTACAGAAACAAAGACAATATATCAGAATTTATTATTTTTATTCCAAAAATAGATTTCTATTGAATTTTATTAGCAAATAAAATTCATAGTAAAATATTTTTAGAGGAAATAAAATATTCTGAGATATTTTAAATTAACAAGAAGGGAAAATAAAAATAGATAAGATAATATATATTACATAGAAATAAGCAAGAAATATGATAAAATGATAACATAAATTTACAAATGAATTTTTCATTTATGAAAAATTCATTTGTAAATTCATTCAAGAACAGATCACAGATATTAACTAAATTAATCACTAAAACTATTCAACATGCCCAATTTACCAACTAATCTGGTAAATGTGGATTCGTCAAGTGGTTTAGTGAAAATATCTGCTATTTGTTCTTCTGTTGGAACAAAAAATAGTTCAACAGTACCATTCATGACGTGCTCTCTAATAAAATGATACCTGATGTCAATGTGCTTTGTCCTCGAGTGCTGCACAGGGTTGTTGGTGATGGCTATTGCACTTGTATTGTCACATAAAATAGGAATCTTGTTCAATACAGAGCCATAGTCTCGTAGTTGGTTCCTAATCCACAAGATCTGAGCACAGCAGCTTCCAGCAGCAATATATTCAGCCTCGGCCGTTGAGTTAGAAACTGTTTGCTGTTTCTTGCTGTACCATGAGACTAGCCTGCTACCTAGGAATTGACAACTCCCTGAGGTGCTTTTCCTATCAACAACACTTCCTGCATAATCTGAATCTGTATATCCGACAAGGTTAAAACCAGATTCTTTAGGGTACCAAATACCTAGATTTGGTGTTCCCTTAAGATATCTTAAGATTCGTTTAACAGCAACGAGATGAATATCTCTAGGATTCGCTTGGAACCTTGCACATAAACATGTAGCATACATAATATCTGGTCTACTTGCAGTAAGATAGAGTAACGAGCCAATCATACCTCTGTAGCTTGTGACATCTACCTTAATGGAGTTTTCACATGGTCCAAGCTTGACAGCTGTAGTTGATGGAGTCCTTGCTGATGCAGAATCCTCTAGATTGTACTTTTTGAGGAGTTCTTTGAGATACTTGGATTGACAAATAAATGTTCCATCTAACCTTTGATTTACTTGTAATCCAAGAAAGAACTTCAGCTCTCCCATCATGCTCATTTCAAACTTGCTGTGCATTAACTTAGCAAATCTCTTACAGAGATTATCATTAGTAGACCCAAATATTATATCATCCACATAGACTTGGACTAATATAGTATCATTCTTATGTTTTTTAGAAAAGAGAGTTTTGTCTATGACACCTCTAATAAAGCTATTTTCAATAAGAAATTCAGAGAGAGTGTCATACCATTTTCTTGGAGACTGTTTTAGCCCATAGATAGCCTTGAAAAGAAAGAAGACAAAATCCAAATGATCTGGATCTTCAAAACCAGGAGGTTGCTCTACATATACCTCTTCATCCAGCTTTCCATTCAGAAAGGCGCTCTTGACATCCATTTGATAAACTTTAAAGTTTGAAAATGCTGCGAATGCCAGAAATATCCTGATGGCCTCAAGTCTAGCCACTGGAGCATAGGTTTCATCATAATCAATGCCTTCAGCTTGAGAATACCCTTTAGCTACCAGTCTTGCCTTGTTTCTTGTAACCACACCATCTTCATCTAGTTTATTCCTGAATACCCACCTAGTACCAACAGCTTTCTTGTGTACAGGCCTAGGTACCAGTTTCCAGACTTGTTGACTTTCAAACTGATTGAGTTCATCTTGCATAGCAATCACCCAATCTGGATCAGTCAGTGCTTCTTCAATTTTCTTAGGTTCCATCTCAGAAAGAAATCCTGAGAACAGACACTCATTTTGAGTAGCACGTCTAGTTCTGACTCCAACATCTGGATCACCAATAATCAACTCAAAAGGGTGAGCTTTATTCCAGACAGTCTATCTTGGAATATTTGATCTTGATGATTCGCCTTGAAATTCATTGTGATGTTGTGTCCTACTAGATGATCCTTCAGCATCTCCCCCTGAGTTGTTGCCATGTTGACTTGAAGATTCTCCGTCAGTAGCAGTGGTATTTCCATTGTTGCCAAAGTTTCCATCACTATTACCTTGAGTATCATCAGGATTAACAGGTTCTTCACCAGCAACAACCTCAGGTTCTTGACCATGTTCTGATTCTGAATCTGACGTATCATCAAACTTCAGTTTCTCAGAAGGATCTTCAGTTTGGATACTAGGGAGTTTAGTGTCATCAAATGTAACATTGACACTTTCAGTTACTTTGTGTTGATTAATGATATACACTCTATATGATCTTCTTCCATATCCAACAAAAATACCCTCATATGCCTTTGCCTCGAACTTACCACGACGATCATCTCCATCCTTGAGCACGAAGCATCTGGCACCAAATACATGAAAGTATTTGATAGAAGGTTTCTGTTCATTCAAAATCTCATAAGGAGTTTTCATGAAGTCTTTGTTGATTAGAGTTCGATTCTGAGTATAACATACAGTATTGGCAGCTTCAGCCCAAAAGTACATTGGAAGACCTGATTCACTTAACATCGTTCTCGCAGCTTCAATCAATGTACGATTCTTCCTTTCTACCACTCTATTTTGCTGAGGGGTTCTGGGAGCTGAAAATTGTCTGGTAATCCCTTTGTCTGTACAGAATCCATTGAGAAGTGCATTCTTGAATTCTGTCCCATTATCTGACCTTATTGCTCTAACAGGGACGTTAGAATCTAACTCAATCATCTTGATATGATCAATCACAACTTGTGGTGTTTCATCCTTAGAGTGAAGAAATAAAACCCACGTATACTTGGAATAGTCATCAACTATCACAAGACAGTAACACTTCTTTGACATAGAAAGGATATTAACTGGACCAAATAAATCCATGTGCAATAATTGCAGAACACCAGTTATGGAAGATGTGTCAGTGCCTTTGTGACTTGCTTTCTTTGACTTTCCTTTCTGGCAAGCCTCACATAGTCCTTCTGGAGAGAATTCCAGCTGAGGCAGACCTCTTACCAATTCTCTTTTGACAAGAGAATTCATTGTTTTGAAATTGAGATGAGAAAGTCTCTTGTGCCATAGCCAACTCTCATCTGACGATGCCTTTGCATAGAAACAATTGACTTCAAGATTGCTTCCAGAGTTCATGTCAGCTACGAACAGATTTCCTTTCCGGATTCCCATTAAGGAGGGTTTTTCACTTTTCTTGTGCAGAATCTGACACTTCAGCTTGTCGAATAAAACATTGTAGCCGTTGTCACAGAACTGACTAATGCTAAGCAGATTGTGTTCAAGTCCTTGCACAACATAAACATTTTCAATGATAACATTTCCAGCTAGCAAACAGCCATATCCCTCCGTTAAACCTTTGCTGTTATCTCCAAAGGTAACCACTGGGCCAGCTTTCTCAACCACATTTGATAGCAGGGCTCTATCTCCGGTCATATGTCTTGACGATCCGCTATCAAGAATCCACACTACCGGTTGTACCTGTTTAATGCCCTGCAATACAAATGGATTAGACCTTCTTCGGAACCCAAGCTTGGCTGGGTCCGGCATACTTGTAAAATTGGCCTTTATCAGGCAAAACAACATTCTTAATTTCAATATTCTCAACGTTCTCAATGACTGAACATTTGACCTTGTGAACAGCCTTGACAAATTTCTGTTTAGGCTTAGGCACAAATGTCTCCTTTCTAGCTTTAGGAGGACTAGCAGTCTTAGACCTATCATGCTTTCTATTATTCACATGCTGACGAGGAGTAGTCTTATCATTAGAAACATGCTTACCATTAAAATAAGCAAACAACAGATTAAAAGCACAAGACATACAATCAGGAACACCACATGCTTTATGAGAAGGATTAACAATAGGCAACTTATGCATGGTAGACATGGCATTTGTGTTATCCAACTCATGTGTGTCTGAGTTAGTCTCAGTTGCTTTCACAACCTTGACTGGAACTTTTGACACACTTGACTTGGAGACAGCTTTCCCATTAGCATTATCTTCAGCACGGATTTCTTCTTGAATAATAAAAGAGGTCTCATCAAATGGTTCAGCAATTGATTCTTTATAGAGGGGTTCATCAACACCCTTAAGCACATGTGGTACTTCCCTGCCTTTAGCACATACATGAGGAGGGGAGTTTATGCCTAATTTTCCAATAGCAGCATTGTAATCATAACCTATTCCATGTGTTTGATTAACAGCTTGCTTATTGTAAAACTCTTTGGACTTCGAACAAGAATTAAAGTAAGCTTTAACCTTAGCCTCAAGACCGGTGATCTTGTCTTTGAGAATAGTTTCGAGTTGTCTATAACAGTCAACTCTATTCTCTAGAAAAGATACTTGTTCTTTTAGTTTATCTTGATTAATGTGCACAAGTCTTATTTCATTGACCTCTTTCTCAAGGTCTTTGATTTGTTGATTTAACAATTCATTATCACGACGAGCACAATCTAATGAACCTCCTAGATGATAAACTAATTCAACATCAGTAAATTTTACCTCTTTTCTTGACGATGAGGTGCTTGCATTACTAGCCATGAGAGCAAGATTCCCAACTTCTTCATCTTCACTGTCAGTATCATCCCAGCTTCTTCCCTTTGCCAGGTACGCCCTTTCAGATTTACTCTTCTGATTAGAATCATAAGAGTTCTTCCTAGCTTGTTTTGGCTTCCTGCATTCTGTGGCAAAGTGTCCCAACTCATTACAGTTGAAGCATCGAATGGTGCTTCGATCAACCATCCCTGTTTTATACCCACCACTGCTGGTGTTAGAGGATGAAGATCCACCTTTCTGGAATCTGTTGTAGTTGGACTTGTACTTGAACTTGGGATTCCTTTTGAATCTGACATTTGAGAATCTCTTGACAATCAGGGTCATTGACTCATCCTCCAATTGCTCTAGTTCTTCCAAGGAATAATAATCATCTCCTGATTGATTTGTAGTAGGAGAATCAAATTCTGCTACTATCACATTATCTTCAACCTTGGAAGACTGTACCATTCTTTCTGACTGTTGAGATTGTTGTTGATATTGTGGTTGTTGTTGTTGTTCATCAGCTACTAGAGCAGTAGACGTGCTGACCACTCTTCCTTTCCCGTAAACTTCCTTCTGCTGAATCTGCTCCAACTCATAAGTCTTTAACACACCATAGAGCCTTTCCAAAGAAATCTCACTCAGATCTCTTGCTTCTCTAATGGCAGTGATTCTATGTTCGAGATGAGTTGGCAGTGTTAAAAGGAACTTTTTGTTGACCTCCCTGATGGAATAGTATTTACCATTAATGTTCAGGTTGTTGATCAATGCATTGTACCTCTCAAACACTTCAGTGATTCCTTCTCCTGGATTGGATTTAAAGTATTCATACTCAGAGGTTAGGATTTCTAGTTTGTTCTCCCTAACTTCCTCTGTGCCTTCATTAATAATCTCAATAGTTTCCCAGATATGTTTGGAATCTTTACAATTCATCACATGTCTATTCATCAGGGGATTAAGGGAATCTACTAAGATTAATTGAAGGCTAGCATCCAGGGAAGCTTCTTCTATTTCAGCAGGAGAGAAGTCCTCAGGATCCTTCACATAAGTTCTCGCTTTGGTGATCACCACATCATTTTCTATTACCTCTGGTTCCATAACCATAGGAATTTTTGGACCCTTCTTCAAAACTTGCAAATATTTGGGATTAGCAACCTGTAAAAACAGTAGCATCTTCTTCTTCCACATAACATAATTTTCTTTATCGAAAAGTGGAATTTTAACGGTTCCAACTTTTTGTGTAGTCATTATGAATTTTTTTGAGTGAATAAAAAATTCAAGAAGTGAAAGAAACACAAAAGTCTAGGATCTAGATTTGTACGTTAATCAGAAGGCTCTGATACCAATTGTTAGGTCCCAATTTGTTTGTAGAAGGGGGGGTTGAATGCAAACAATACCATTTAATCGAATAAAATGCGGAATAAAATTGTGAAACAAAATTCAAGTTAAATAAAACTTTTATTAAACTTGAAAGGTGTTACAACTACGGTATCGGTTACAAGGGATTAATCTCAAATCAATTATTACAAATCTAGAATAAATTCGACATGAACTTTTTCTATTTTTGTAATTAAAAGATCAAATGCTAAATGCGATTTGAGATTAAGTTCTAGGGATTTTAATCCGCTAGATTGATACACAAGAACAAGATAAGTATTTCTAGTTGATTGGATTTAACTTTACAATCTAGAAATTGATCTTGAAGTTGCAGATGAGATGAAATATTTTTCTGCTCCTTTTTCTTTTTGTTCTTGAGTTTGTGTTCTGTTTTATTGATTTATAAATAATAGACTTCTGCTCCTTTTTATCAAACAGCCGAATGTAAACATGTACTGGCATGACAATCTTCTTTGGCCAGCAAGACTTTCGGTATGACAAAATTTACAACTACCAAGACAATTAAAATGAGCTAGCAAGACTTTCGGTATGACTATTGATTGTCATACCGATTGTCATATTAGTTCAAATAAATTGTCTTGCTGAATTAATAACAGATTTTAATCTAAACAGAAATTCTAATAAGACAATTAAATGTATTGGCATGACTTTCGGTATGACTATCAATTGTCATACCGATTGTCATACTAGTTCAAATGAATTGTCTTGCTGAATTTAAGCAGATTTTAAACCAATTAAAATCTTGTAAATCCTTAATATTAATTCTAAATTAATTAATCAATTTAATTCAATTAATCAATAAATTAATCTTTGCAGATATAATTTATTTTCTTAATTAAATTATATGACTTAATTAATTAATAGAGAATTAATACTAACCCTAAGCAGCATCCATTCTTCTGACAATCTTCTGAAAGTCACTGAGACTTATGAATCAATTCCGCCACTTCAATGCTGACACTCGATGTACTGTCTGGTTCATGAGTGACTAACTTCGGTGACGTTTCTTCATGTCTTGACTTTGATATTCTGATTGAATCCTTGTAATAAATGATACCCTGACGAGATCTCTGTCACTTGATTAAATCCACGATCTTGATTTATATCACTGAGACATGATCAAATTCTTGAACTTCTTCCAGTGAATCTTCAAGTCTGCAGATGAACAATGTTTCTTTATTCTTTGACAGATGTTACTTTGTGAGATCTCTCTGATGATAGATCCACTATTTACTTATTATATTCTTATTTGAGTTGAGTTAAATACTCGAATAAACGAGTAGGCTATGACATATGCCTTTCACATTCACATTATCACTTTCATCCACTTCTTCAATAAACAAATTATTTCCAGCCTCCTCTTCAACAATTTGTGGATCAGCCTTAGAATAGGAATGAAACACATGAAGCTTACAAACACCAGTCATTTTACTTGCATTTACTAGCTCCAAAACATCATTATTAGTTAGCAATAATTTGAAACCATGGTCAGGGGTGACACCATCTTTTGCAAAGTATAACCTATCATCATCATTCACTACCTCACTGACCATATCCCTAATATCTCTCACACTCAGATTTGCAACATCAATTGAGCTAAATTTTTTGAATCGAGGACAAGCATATTGGTACTTCAAGCAAGTCATACAAATGACCCACATAGTACACAACTAAATCGTATGGCCTGCACAACAAAATCATATATTTGATTCATTTAAATAGCACAAATAAACAAATTCACAAAATAGCATTTAGGGTTCTTCATTCAATTATCATATATTTGATTCACTTAAATAGCACAAATAAATAAATTCACAAAATAGCATTTAGGGTTCTTCATTCAATTACTTATATACAGTATACATACAAAAACAAATCAAGAAATTAATAAGTGATAATTGTTACTTACATAATTCTTGTATCTTCAATCCCCGTAAAGTCTCCGATCCAATCCCCAAATCCTTTTTCTCCTCCTCCTAAGCTCCGACGCAAGTAATTGTTATTTTTATTTAGTTTTAGGTTTTGGGGTTGGGTTTATTTTTTTGGGTCGGGCGGGTTAGGATTTACAGATCGGGTGGGTTGGTTGCCTTTTACACGTGGTGCTAATCTAGTTTGCTGCGTGGCAGTGATGTGGCAAGATTTAACGTATTTTCGTTAAAGTTAACGTACTTTTAATGGTGATGAAATATTTTTTAAAAAAAGTGTTACGATTGAAAGCAAATAATAGTACAGTTGGGCGATTGAAAGCTTTTTTGAGTTGGTGACCCAATTGAAAGTTTGTTAACAGTACAATGATCAATTAGCTCATTAACCCTATATAAAATTATATTATTCATAATTTGAAACTAGTATCTATATGTCTTAATTTAAATATGTTAAGTGAAGATTTACAATAATGAACACAATAGAATAACTCAAATGGTTATAAGTTTATCTCGTGTTGTCTGATATCATGGGTTTGACTTACACACTCCCAGGAATTTTTTAAAACATATACTTATAAGATATATTTGTAAAAGAAGAAGATTTTTAATGGTAATGAAAAAATGAGATAAAAAAGAAATTAAAGTGGTATGGAATGAAGAAGAGAGATAATTAATATATATATAGAGAGAGATTTAGTTAGTGTAGAATGAATTTAATTTTTTCCTTAAAAAGTTAGTGAAACTTGCCACATAAGCACCTACATTTAATGAAAAAATGACAAGTGTCCAATTTAATAAAAGAGTGACACATGTCAAGTTTCTACTCTCTTTTAGTATAAAGTAGATTTATATTTTATGAAATGAATAATAGTTTTCTTTTTTCAATTTTATATTTCTACAACACGAAAGAGTTAAAATAAGTGGTAAACTAATGTTCTAAATATTGTGCTCTTATATCTCATGCTTTTTGTGTGTTTACTCGATCTCAGTTAACATCTTTTGGCACTTCTTATCTCTTCTCTCTCTTCTACATATAATAGCCGAACATGGCTATAAAATTAGTGAGACTTTTTATTCTTAGTGAAATAACGGATTTGCCCATGTATCTATCATAATTAAAAAATTGTTATTGCCGAGAATCAAATCATAATCTACCCATTAGTTCTAACACTATAATAACACCATGACACTATGTATTTTATGTTTTCAATCAAACACTTAATATGTGTGTGTCGTTAAAGAGTAAAATTTCAGCTTCCTATTGCAATTCATGAAATAACCTTTTTAGTCATGTTTTTCCATTCATATATATTGATTTAGTTAGCTATATATTTCTAAATAATTAAAGTTACAATTTAGATAATAATTCTGATAAATATCTAACATATAAAGATAACCATTATACGAAAAATATAAATAAATAAAGACATAACATGTATTTGGTAAATAATGTAGTATGCTTCCTAGTAATCGTCTTGCTAAAATCTACGATATTATATATAAGAATTAATTAACAATGTTAAATAATCAAGTTCACACTAATATGAAAAATAAACAAATAAAGTTTATAATTGGTTTTTATTCAATAAAAATTATATTATTAGAACGTATACATAATATAATTTTAAGAAAAGAAAATGCAATATTTTGGTAATTTGACCAAATTTACAGCAAAAAAATCAAATAAGTCAACAATTATGGGATAAATAAAATAGTGTTCGATGTACACATAATTTATAAATTTATTCAATTTTTAATTTAGACCAATATATTTAGGGTTATTTTGAACTCAACATCATCATCTACTGGATTTAAAAAAATCATAATTTGACCATTTTTCTAAAAAAAAATGAAAAGTTCACGGAAAAAATCTGACAACCACTATCTATCTCAATTACAAGAATTCAATTCGAGGGAACACAATTATTTTTACTTCAAATGTGGTCGAAGTTATTCATATTTCAGCTTCTCATTCTCCCAAAATTCTAATTTTTTTAATATTATAAAATTTCAGAATGCTCATCATCCTCACAAAATTCTAAAACTTTATACGCGGAATTCTGATATTGTTAAAAAATAGTTCGTGCCTCGCACGGGATATTATGCTAGTTTCAATAATTTGCGCAAGGTTTTTGCTATTCATGAACCTAGTTTTTATGTTCAAGAACAACATGATGCTCTCGATAGGTTCTTGATGTTGGAAAATGTGGGTTTTTGTCTCACATTGTCAAGTCATATTTGAACCATTCTCGAGTTAGCGAATGTTGCGTACGTGTAACAAATGATGATTAAAATGCTAAAAATATGTATGGAATAGAAATGAATATTGAGGAGGATTGTTGGAGTGAAAATAGAAATATGTATTTTAAATGATTAAGAGCCTATTTTATAATTATATTTTTAAGGAGGGAGCTAAGTGAATCTTGGACTTTCTCTTATATGTGTTCTATCATTTTTGTGCTTATATGTGCTCTTATAGATATGTGCAGTTCTGTTATGTATTTTATCTCCTCTTTCCTAATTTTAGCTCATATATGTTGATAAAATTTCTGTTTTTGAAAGCCTGTGAACGTATGATACTAATAATGTGAAATTGTAGGTGAGGTTACTAGTGATATGTTCCATTTTTTATCAATTAATCTCCCAAAATTTAGAGTTGGGGAGTTATCTGGATATGTCTTGGGAGTGGCGTATCCGGTTCTTGGAAAGCATATCTATGACATGACGAAAATTTGTTGTGAGAGCGGTGAGTTGGTTTTGGAACTTCTTCGTTATGTCTGTTTGCACATTCATAGTGTTATTGAAGTTTTAACTTTATCTTTTTTCTTATCTCTTATACATATATATTTGTTTGTGCCTTTTTATGGAATAATTTCTCTTTTGACGTGACAATTTTTTTAAAAAAAAATATGCAGTCTACTGATCAACAAGAGAATGATAATTCATGGGAGAATGATGATTCATGGGAGAATGATGATTCATGAGAGAATGATGATTCATGGGAGAATTATGATTCATTGGAGGGTGAGTGGATTAGTAGTTCTGGACATGAGTGGATCAGGAGTCTTGGATGTAAGTATATCCAAGAAAATCTCGCTTTGATAGTAGACCACCTTGACCAAAAGGTCATTCAAGGATTAATTCGTCTTGATAAAGTTAACTATAATATCAACACATTTTCTAAGAGACTAAGGTTTGTAATTCCTGGCTTTAGCAACCCAACACTTGAATTATTGTTTCTTATCTTTTAACTTGATATACTCAATATGTTTTGTTCATAACTCAGACTTATATATGGTTACTGAAGTGATGTAGTAACTATATACACCATCTTTTACAATGATATTTCTTGCGTAGCTAGTGCCACTTGACATGACAATTTGTTTATGGCAAGCTCTACTTGATCAAATTTGTTAATTGGCTTAAACTATATTTTTTTACTTTGTTAAACATGCATAATTACAATATAAAATGATACATAAACTGATGGGAAACAAGATACAATAGCCTGGGATTGATGTTATTTGGTAACAAGAGTAATGTTATCATTATTTTTTATAAAATATAATGTGTAAATTTTTTAATATGCGGTCAATTATAATATTAGTAGATTTAATATAACGCATTCACAATTACAATTTAAACTTATACTGTTTTGGTGCCATGGGTTTGAGATGGTCTAATATTTGGCTCACGTGATTTTATATAAGTAATATTTTCATATTGTTTTCAGAAAGTTATATTGTTGCCATTTCCCTGAACTAGGCAAGTTGGTTACTGAATATACTCTCTATGCCAAAGTTGTTCACTTTCTGGGAGATAAGTTTGAGTTCTCTCAAAAAAAGCTAGCGGATTTGATTGCCTTAGCTGGGAATGGAGTTCAAGCAAATAAAATTATAAAGGCTGCCAAAACCTCAATGGGTAAGCCTTATTTTTCCTTGGCACCATTGATTTTATATCATCGTTTTTAATAAATCTCCTCCAAATCCACGTCCAAAACATTGTATGTGATCTTCATGTCAACCTTCACATCATTATAATTCGATTAATTTTGAAATTTGAGAACGATAACACATGTAAAGAACCAACACAACTAAGCCAACTTTTACTAGTTACTGTAAGTTTGGTTTCTTTTAGCAAATTGTTTACTGATTAGTATGAATCTAAGTGATATGGTCTTGTAGATGACATTGGTCAAAAGATGATATTATTCATTTGTTTTATGAGAAGTGTTAAAATGTACATAATTGAACAAGGATGTGCAAAACAAGAGAAGATGAAGAGGGTGATAAATACAAATCTATCAGTACATTATTTATTTGTAATTTTGAAGGTATTTAAAACAATACCAGACCCTCTCTATATTAATCTCTATACACATATATATTATATGGTGTAGCTGAATCATAATAGATCGGTAGTTCTTGTTGTAATTTGTTATAACAACTTCCCGTTCGATGTGCTAACTAGCTTGGCAGCTGGCTTAACTTGGGCTTACTTTGAGCTATCTCATTTATTCTCTTGAGATAAGTTAATGTGATGCAGCTTTATTATTTGAAGTCTTGTGTAGGCAAGTAGCAATTCTAAGTTCTAACACATCAAAATAAGTTTAAATTTAGAATCTCCCAATTTTTTTCTCATCATAAAATCAATTTGGAAAACAATAAAACTTTAACTTCAACTTCAACTTAAAAAAAAGTAAAAGATGCCAAGGATTAGATTTATAGTCTCCCTACATTGTTGTTTGACAGATACATCTATGTAATATATCATTTACACGTTGATTTAATAAATTATTGGGAGAAAACACAGTATAATATATGCATAAGCATTTGTATATGTTTATATAGAGTGACGATGGTATTGGTACCTCATACGAATTAGTTTATATATCCATTTAATAACCGTTATGTACCAGTTGTTTGATGATGGTTAAGAGAATTGTTGTTTCGTGAAGCTTGATTTTTCTTTTTGCGTGTATTGACAACTCCATATTTTGTGATGATATTGAGTACTTTTAATACACTCTGTTACATTATTCACATTTATCCTGATAATTTAACCTAAATTTCAGGGAGAATTTGTCTCCTGATGACTTTATTATTGTCAAGTCAACTGCTAAGAAGATAATGGATCTTGTGGAGTCTAGAGAAACAATTAATACCGATTTGGTTGAAGACATGAGTTATTGAGCACCAAATTTGGCTGCACTTATGGGTGATGTCATTGGAGCTCGATTGATATCCGCTTTCAGTAGTCTTCCAAATTTGGCTCACATTTATGTAGAAGAACTTCAAAACCTTGGTGTAGAGGAATCATATTTCAGGTTTTTATCTTCTTTTTCCTTTTTATTTTAACTATATAGTATATGCATATTTCGGATTTGATTCTATTTATCCCATTACAAAATTTTATATTTTATAATTAAATATGCAGTAGTTGCAATCCACTAAATCAGTTTTTACAACTGGCCACTCATATACCAATCTTCTTTATTGGTAAGACATCTCATGGTTACAAAGATCAAATGGCTTGTTATTTAGCTTACCATTGTTCTGTCGCCTCTTACACAGACTGCTTTTCAGGTACAATTTACTTTTCCTTTCTTGGTTAGAGGCGGATTCTTTTTTTTGGGGGGGGGTCCAGTGGGTCTATGACTTTGTAATTTATTCATTGTGTATGCATGTATTCATATACTTTTACACTATATAAACATATCCTACATAGCTTTGCTAAATATTCACAGTACTTGAAGATGAAGAACAAGAGTGAGAAAAATTAAAGTTATGTTATCATTCATGCTTGTTTATATGTGTTTAAATCTTTGCTTCACCCGTGCTTGTTGGCAGTTTAGACTAAACTGGGTGTGCTTGTTTGTTAGTTCACATGTGTTTACAAGTGTTTGGTCCTTTATTTCAGTAATATATTTCAATGTTATACTTGTTTAATTAATAAATAGCACATCATATCATGATTGAGGTAGCAAGTTATTTTGTTTCGGGACTAACTTGTTTTATTATATTGTGAAGTGATCAAAAAAAAATTTACATGCAAATTCCGTCAGGAGTTGCAGGAGAAATTTAGAAAGTATCTTTATTTTTGTCGTAATGGGAATTTGTTACATGTTTTTAATGGCATATCAATACCTAATATCTGGTTGATAAAATAAACAAAGTTTAATGTTATTATCTACAGAGAGGAGTGGAGTTACAAATCGAGTTACAATTGTGTTTGTTGATGGTTTTATGTATCATGATTTGGAGAAAGGTGGTGAGAGATGTGCATTACCGAGAAAGATGGTACATAGATGTGTAAAATGGAATAACATCCACTTATTGCAACTTCGAAGTTCATTATGTAATATTTGGTATTATTATTTGGTGACAACTTATAGGTCACTGTACAATTTAGTGGCTGGCTCAAGGATGGGACAAATTTTTGTGATGTTTCGTCATGTTCATTTCTCTTAGGAAAAACAGGTGACTATTGGGATGTAGGAATTTGTGGAATGCGGGTTGGGGGACGAACATAATTCACTGTGCCATCAACAATGAACTACATGACTGCTCTGAAAAATATTAGTGTACCACCCCGTGAAGATTTAGTCTTCCAGATACAACTTTTAAATGTGCATAATTAGAATTCTTTTATCATTAGTCCTAACTCTATTAGATATGTACTTGAATCTTTATATTCTTTTGCTAATTCTAATGTTTTACCATGAGCATGGCTGATTTATTGTGTTGCAATTCCTTCTAATATTTTCTTTATTTTAGTCATATTTTTTAAGAGTGTTGCACAACAAAACTCTATCAATTGAAATACAAGCATGTTCAAAGGTCCTATACTGTGATGCGCATGGTAAAATATATTGGATCTATATCCATATTTGGACTGGATATTTATCTACATAAGCTTGCAACCCTAAGTATCATCACCTTGTAATCTTACAAGATGGCACAGTTGAACATATCCAATAAGTCACTAATGGAGCTACCGATGTTCATATTAATTGGCGAATTTGCAAACATTTAAGCAATAACACAGAGGTATCATATTTGCAGATAGACAAACTAAACAAGCATTAATTATAGTTTGAATCACATATATTCATAAATTCAATATATCCGTTTACGCTATATAAATTAACAAAAATAGAATGAAAAAATTCCATTAAGAATAAAACCACCTCTGGATGTGAATTCCATACTTGAGAATGCTTTGTAGGTAAAATGGAAGGTAACTTCTATTCGATGGATCATGCTTTACAAGGTAATAATTGAAAAATAATAACATTTTTTCTAGGGAACTTAAAAAAAATATTATAAATTGATGTGGAGGATGAATGATGATCTTGGTGTTGTTTTGACGCGAATGGAGTCTGGGACAGACTATTCTCATGTTATTCGCATAATTGTCCAAATCTTGAGGATTATTCTTCTGGGTTAAATGTTGTTCATAATGTAGCAGATGCAGGGGGACTAGAACCAAATATACTTTACTACCCTACTTCCAAAAAATCCATCGGCAAAAGAATCACAGTAGCAATTAATATAATACGCTATCTTACATATTATCTTAATTAGTTGCGGTAGATATGTTGAAAATCTACTAGATGATGACAAGAACTTGGCACAATATGAGTGAACTTAAATGTATTACCTTTAAATTACTGAGGACCAAACTTATGAAAAACAATATGAGCGAACTAATAAAAGTACATGTGCTAAAAATTAAACCTTGCTAAAGGATTTGCGTCGCGTATACTTCAACAACATCCTGGATACATGTTAACCCATGATTCGTAGAAGGGCTCAATTTTTCCTCTATACTTCCAACCGTAAGTTTATATATTGTACAAACACTTTATGTATGTTGTACACACACTTGCTCAACCGCACATGGTTGAATCTATGGGAGTATCTAGTAAGGGGCATTTGGCATGTGTTTCCCATAAAATCAAATTTTACGTTTTTGCATCATTAATTTTTTAGAAGATATATGAAAGTGCCCCTCAAAATTCAAAAATATAAAGCGCCGTTTTGCATCATTAAATTTTTGGAAGATATATGAAAGTGCCCCTCAAAATTTAAAAATATAAAGCGCCTTCTCAAAATTTGTTCGGCCTAAACAAAAATTCATGGATCCGCCTCTTGAATCCATATCACTTGTCAAAATTTTAGAAAATTTTCAAAATATTATGCTGACAGTTGACATCTTCTGCCGCAAAACATGAAATCATAAAATCAAGAAAACGTTAAATATTTCTCCCTATCAAACATAGTATGGTACTGACATACTACTTACATTCAATATATTTCATTACTAAATATTAAATGACAATGACAAACAAGAGGACTGTATAGTCATTGAGTAATATGAATGAATATACATATATAAGTGATATCATTCTCCACATAATTAGCTAGTAGCATCACTAGTTGTATCTTTAGAAAGATAATTATACTAAAGTGAGAAGGTAGATCAAAGTAATCAATTTATACACGGAGTTTTGCTTATTTGGATCAGAGATAGAGGATCATGTTTTATAAACCAGAATGTTGTATGTTATGGTCATCACATTTTACAATTTTTTAATTTTCTAGAGGCTTTTCTGCTCGCTAAACTAAGAAGGCATTTTCATAGAGGCTTAGAAATGGGCGGAAAAAGTTTGGATTATGTAAAAAGAAAACCGCGTGTTTGTGCGATGACAAGAAAAGGAGTCCCTGATTTTATCTACGAGATCATATTTGGCAGTTGAGCTATAAAGGCAGGGACCTAAAATTTACTGCAAATCCTTTTCTACAACTTGCCTTGTTGCCTTCATCAATGCATTATTACATGTAGCCTGCATCTAAAACTGGATCAATTTATCTTTACTAACAATATGTCATCCCTTAATCATTGATTCTTCTTATTTATCTGGGACCACTTTGATCCACGAACAAAACTAGTCCCACCATATAATTGTCCACCTCTAATTCTTGATTCTTGTCTCAACAATCCTTCTCCACCTTTTGAATGTGGCTTTTTAGCAGTCGTTATTTTTGTAAAATTTAACTCAGCCTTGTTAATTATGCAGAGTACTAGTCAAGCTTTGGCTGCTGCACATGCATATATATATACATATATATCTTTGCACCCATTTGTCATAAGTATGGCCTCCCATTTAGTGCTATTTTGAATTATGAGATTACAACCCAGTTGGCGAGAATGAAAATGAAATTTTAATACAAAAATGTATTGGAACCTCGTTCCCATTCACGTTATGTTTAACAGAGGTTCCCATTCACGTTATATTTAAAGTGAATATATTGTTAGTTCCCGAAAAGGTGTCCGGTTATATAATATTTATTTTAATTAAATTAATATTTAAAAATTAATATATTAATGATGGTATATTATATATTTATGAAATAAAATATATATAATTATATATTAAATTATATAATTTATAATTTTAAATTAGTATCTACATGTCTTACTTCAAATATGTTAAGTGAAGATTTATAATAATGAACACAATAGAATAACTCAATTATTTATAAGTTTATCTCGCGTCGTCTGAAATCATGGATTCGACTCTTACTCATTCCCAAAAATTTCTTAAAACATAGACTTATAAGACATATTTGTAAAAGAAGAAGATTTTTAATGGTAATGAAAAAAATGAGATAAAAAAGAAATTAAAGAGTTATGGAATAAAAAAGAGAGAGAATTAGTGGAGAGAGATTTAGTTAGTGGAGAATGAATTTAATTTTTTCCTTAAAAGGTTAGTGAAACTTGTCACATAAGCACCTATATTTAATGAAAAAATGACAAGTGTCCAATTTAATGAAAGAGTGACGCATGTCAAGTTTCTACTCTCTTTTAGTATAATGTATATTTATATGTTATGAAATGAATAATAATTTTCTTTTTTCAATTTTAGATTTCGTACAACACGGAAGAGTTAAAAAAAGTGGTATAATAATGTTCTCAATATTCTGCTCTTGTATCTCATGCTTTTTGTGTGTTTACTCGATCTTAATTAACATCTGTTGGCATTGTTTATCTCTTCTATATATAATAGTCCAACATAACTATAAAATTAGTGAGACATTTTATTCTCAGTGAAATAACGGATTTTCCCCGTATCTATAATAATTAAAAAATTCTTGTTGCCGAGAATCGAATCATAATCTACCCATTAGTTCTAACATTATAATACCACTATGTCACTATGTATTTTATGTTTTTAAACAAACACTTAATATGTGTGTGTCGTTAAAGAGTAAAATTTCAGTTTCCTATTGTAATTCATGAAATAACCTTTTTAGTCATGTTTTTTCGTTCATATATATTTATTCAGTTAGCTATATATTTCTAAATAATTAAAGTTATAATTTAAACAATAATTTTGATAAATATCTAACATATAAAGATAATCATTATATGAAAAATATAAATAAATTAAGACAAAACATGTATTTGGTAAATAATGTAAATTATATTGTTAGAACATATACATAATATAATTTTAAGAAAATAAAATGCTATATTTTGGTAATTTGACCAAATTGACAATAAAAAAACAATTAATTCAATAATTATGGGATAAATGAAATAGTGTTAGATGTACACATAATTTACAAATATATTCAATTTTTGATTTAGACCAACATATTTAGGTTGTTAGGTCACATAACACTATAAAAGGGGGTTGAATATAGTGTTGTTACAATCAAATCGATTTAGAACACAAGTATGTAACAGTAATCAAGTTTATTCAATATAATAAGCTCTGTTACAAGTAGGTTAAACTACTCTCTCAGTGTTGAATAATATCACTAAGAGCTGCTAGGTTACAATGAATAATATTCTCGTGAATGATAACACCTATAGTGTAAACCTTAAGATGTGTTTATATAGTACAGAGTTACAAGATATTATCTAATTGATATGGAATATAATTCTGTCTCCTAAAATATATCAATCAGATATTATCTTCTACAAGTCTTCTAGTTGTCCAACTCTTTATGCATATCTTCTTTTGTTTTAATCCAGATCCTCTCCTGTAAATCAGCTGCATTCCTTATCTGAAGTACCCGCACTTAAGTCCTGATATAAATCCTGACGCCTTAAGTTCTGATTTAAGTTCTGACTTCAGTAAGTTCTGATTTCCAGTAAGTCCTGATAAGTTCTGATATTAAGTTCTGAAACTAAACACAACAGATTAGACATGATATCACAAATATATCTAACAATCTCCCCAACTTGTAAATTATAAAAAATATACAAGTTAATAGATTTGATGATGTCAAAAACATTTAAGTACAAATGCAATGAGAGTTTATTTAGACAACTAACTACAACTTACAGTACATGTAGCTTTACCAATATCACTGGATCAATCTGAATCCAAAGTGATTCCTTGTAAAGTCTTTTACCAGCTTGTCTTCAGCTTTTCTCAGAACTTCAACTAACTGTGCTTTGACTTACATCAGTTTTTCATCTTTATTATCACCAATCTGATAAATGGTTGTTCTGAGTGTTGAAATAGATGTTCTTTCAAGACCATCTCCAATTCTGATGACTCTAGGATGTGAAGAATCTTCATTGTAGCATTGACACTTTCCTTTCAGAATAACTTCCACCTTAGCAGAGTTCTTCCTCATAGGAATTTCTCTTCCATCATCTTCAGTTATTTTTGGAATGTACTGAGAAGCCTTTGTACCAGAGATTCTGAGAAGATCTCTTATAGCCTTCAAAATATATTCTGACCATCTTCTTGTAACATCAGATTTTACTTCCAGAAGGTAGTGAATATGTTGAAGCTCTTTGACAGACTTCTTTAGCACATCAGTATCAGCTAGTCTGTAAGTTCTGCCATCATTGAAAAATAAGATCAATTTCTCTTTTAGATCATCTTTATCATGAGCATCCATCACAATTTGAGCAGACAACACTTTGTCAAGGTCATTTTGTTTGATTTGTTCATATGGTTTGTCTGTCAACATGAAAGGATCTCTGAGAGTAACTTCTACTCCTGTTTGTATCTTTTCATTATCAGAACCTAATCCAGCTCTATCTATAGGTTGCTTGGCTCTTAACCCAAATGTTTCAAGTTGATTAATCATTAGATTGGACTTAGGTTCCACTGGAGTAGCTTTGTTCCATAATAGCTTCTTCTTATCAGCAATTGTCATCTTGTTCAAATCAACTTGAGCTCTGTCAGAGGTTTATGTCTTGATGACTTGATCATGATTTGCTGTTTCATTTATACTTGTTGTTCTGAAATGTCTTCACTCTAAACAACTTAAGCTATGTCAGAGGTTATCTTGGATTCTTCTGTTATCTTCTTTCTTTTCAGAATTTCAACAGTTTCATCTTCTGTAACTGTATCATCAAAAATCTGAACCATTTTACACACATGATTCATCAGGATTTGAGTAATATTCATCTCCTATTTCTTTGTTGGTTCATCAATCTTTCCTTTCCCTTTTGCCTTGGGATCAATTTCAACTTGTGATCTTGTCTTGGGATTTGAAGCCTCAGAAGTTGACCTTTCCTTGATCATAATGCCTTTTACCTTAGGCCTTGGAGGTTTCTTTGCATTAGAAGCTTTAGATTTAAGAGTTGTCTTCTCAGCTGCAAATCTAGCTTCTTCCTCCTTTAGAGTCTCTAAATCCATTCCATGATTATCCTTGAGAAATAATCTTCTAGCAATTTCTTCATCAAGTGTCTGAATCTTGGGATCTTTATAGTAGACAGTAGTCTCCCTTCCCTTAAGTTTCAGAGTTTGTAAAAACTTCTGAGAGTCTTGACTTCCAGACTGAATCAGAATATCAGGCTTTGTCATCAGACTTTGATCATCAGAACTTGCTTTCAGAACTTGAGCATTCACAGCTTCAGAACTTGTATTTCAGTTAATTGAACTTGTTGAGCAGCTTGATTTTGCAAGACCTCATCCAGTTGGGCCTGCTGCTTTTCTTGAACTTTCTCAATTGCTTCCACTTTCTCTTGAATAGGTCCGATAAATCTCTTTTGTCTAGTTTGATCTCTAAGTCGAGCTTATCATCTGTTTTTTGAAGTTTATCAACCTTTGCTTGAGTTGTGGAGTGTATACCTTGAAGAGATTAGTACTGAGAGCAGTGACTTTAAGTTGTGTCTTAAAATCAGAATTTGTCAGCAACTCATCAACTTTTGAAATATGATCTTTCAGAACATTTGAGCTTGGAATAAAGTCAGGTTCATTCTACTTCTTGGTCCATACAACTCCTCTGTGAGTTTCTTCCCATGGAACTGGAGCATCTTCTTCAACAAATTTAAGTAGTGCCTTATTTCCAAGAATTGGAGCATTAACTGGAGCACTGTCTCCAGAACTTGATAACATCTCCTCATCTTCTGATAACACAAGAGTGTGTGTAGCTGAAGGAGATTCTGGAACTACTTCATCTGTTTCAGGATCCAAATCCAGAATTGGAGTAGTAGGAATATCAACATTTAATGGAGAAACAGGTGGAGTTGACTCATTTGCTTATGGTGCTTCCAGATACAAGACCGTTGGTATATGTAACCTGTGAATATCAATTTCAGGACTTAATCCTGAATCTTCAACTATAGCTTGGATTGGAGAGTTTGGTGGAGAATTCACAGGTTCTGATATGTGAGCTTCAGGAATTTTAGATTCCTGAATCAGAATTTCTCCAGGTGCGGGAAGGGCTTCAATTACTGTAGGTTCTTGTGAGATCAGAGAATCATGAGCCCTTCCTCAGCTTCTTCAGCATCTTCAAATTGAATTTTTGCCATATGCACACCTGCTCTTGTCTTCTTTGATCTTCAGGATGGTGGAAAGATATGATCTATATCAGAATTTACAGATCTTTTCCTTTTCAAAATGCCAGAACCCTCAGCTTCATTCTCCTTCTGAAGAGTTGACTCTTCAGCTTCTACAGTCACAGGTTCTGATGCTGGAACTCGGACCTGTTCATCCTCATCTGATTCATCTCTCAGAATCATCCTTCTCTTTCTCTTTGGTGGAGATTGAAGAACAGATTTGGTCCTTTTGGTTTTGGGCCTTGAGGATGTGTCCGATTTTATAACTGGCACCTTTTGAGAAGTACCAGAGGTTGGTTTGGATGTGAGAGGTGAGGTTCTGAAGGTATGTGCTGATGATTGTGCTGGTTGAAAATAGGTTCTGATAGTAGGCTGTGGTTGTGGTTGAGAGGATTGAGCTGGTTGAGTATTGGTAGGTTGTGTAGGTGGAGGTTGTGCTGGTACTACATCAGGATATATGGTATTGTATGTGTGAGGATCAGAATTTACTAAGAACTATTTTACAGATTGAGGAATTTGGAGGGGTCTTAGTACATTCGTCTTATTATCAGCAGAAAATAAGTTTGTGAAATCCCTTTTATGAAGTTTAAAAGGTTGAATTGACTCACTAAAATTTTGAGGCTTTTCTAGACAACAAAAACTATATATAAGCTTACAAAACCTAGAAAAATAAACAATATTTGGGTCCTCCTTCATCCTATCCCCAATAAAAACCCAAAATAGCAGTAGCATAATCAAAGTGAGTTTGATTTAGAAGTGCATACCCTATTTGTTGACTCAGAATTGGAATGACATCAAAGTTGGAGCATTTGTTAGCAAAAGCTCTAGTGATGCAGTCAAAGAAGAAACTCCATTCCCTTCTGATGTGGGGCCTTTTCAGTTGTCCCATCTTGGACAAACTTTTCTCATAGCCAAGATTGGCCATCATACCCTGTAGCAGTGGATCTTCAATCTGAGCATTGAAAGTACATTTTTCTGGCAGATGCAGAGCTTGTCGAATAGTAGACAAGGTAAACCAGGTGCTCATCTTCCCCAGATGTGAAAATAATACTTGGGGACCCATCTTCACCACCATCATCATAAACACCAGACCTCCAAAACTCCAGTATTTGAGTTTCTGAGAGTAATTGTGGTTAGGTCAAAGCATACCCAATTTCACTATGAGCAACAAAGTCTGGGATGAAGTGTAGATCTGAAGGAGCATCGTCCTTGCTAAGAATAGCCATGTAGTTGTTGGGGATGAACTTGGATCCATTAAAGATGATGTCCTTTAGTGCCATTTCTGTAAGAAATTAAGTGAAAAGTTGTGTGTATAGAAGGTGTTTGATAAAATGCTTGTAAGAAAGTCCGTCAGAAAATAGAGAGAAAAAGAGAGAGAGAGAGAGTAAAAGAAATAAAAGATAAGGTTAGAGAGAAGGTAAAATATTTGTTTAATCTTTTATCTCTAATATATATACTCTGTAACACCCCCAAATCCGGGGTCGGGGATCCGGGTTGTCACGAGTTCCATTTCCCTTAATAACACCTAATTCTTAATAAACAATCATCTACTGCGTACTGTGACACCATAATATACACACACACCACAAGTTATAGTCTCGGAGATGAATACCAAAAAATAACACAAGTCATTTTATTCCACAATTATAAGTCATTACACCTCAAAAGGGTTTCTGAATAAATTTACATATTATTTGCCATTATTACAATTCATAAATGTACATAAGTCTGGTACAACAAAAGTTGAAAGCCTAGCCTATTGGTAGTTCCTACCTCAGCTACAACGGCATCAACGCCTACAGGAAACTGCGGAACGTTTCCTATCCGCTCACGAATTGGGAGATTGGTCCTGTTCATCATGTCTATCTGTTGTTGTGTGATGAAAGAAGAAAGCAAGGGTGAGCAACAAGCCCACCGAAATAATATGTATAATAATTAACAATATATGAGCATTTTCATAGTACTTATGAAAGTCTTGGTCAAGAAGAAATGAACCAAGTTTGATATCTTAACGCGACGAAGTCGCAAAATATTCAGTATATATACTTATATACTTTTCAAAATCTTTGAAATCCTCTGCCATGTATAATATACACAGAGTTCCAGTTTATAACTGTATAAAAATATCGTTGCAAGGTGATCTTATATATCTAACCTTGTCTCAACGTTTTTCTGAAAATCTTTGTCATGCATAAGATAATCATTAACCAGATATAAGTTGAAAAGATGAAGTTACAAGATACCCCAATATACTTATATTTTTTCCAAATACTACTTGAACTACCACCGTTCAAGTTATAACCAGTTTCAAAAGTTCATCACATAGATGAGACTACAAGATAAGACTTGCATAGATTCGATCCTTGAAATATTATTGAATGAAATGAAGTTACGAGATACTTCATTAAGTCCCGATATATATATATATATATATATATATATCCATATATATCTCTCATACATTTCCTGAAAACCTCTGTCATGTAAAGTATGAACAGAGTTGCAATATCCAATGAATTTTGGAAAGAAAAGAATTTTGGCATAAACTTGATATCTTGCTGATCAGGCAAAGATACCAATAAGTAACCTTTTCTACTAGTAGATGGATGAATCCCCCACCGGTCATCACCCTGACCTCATTAAGACCTTGTGCTGGACCGCCACCCGGCCTCTTACGCGTTGATGGGCTGCCACCCAGCCACTTACACTTTGATAGACCGTATCCCGGCCTGTCGCTTATGCTGACTCAATTAGATAGACTTACTTCCCGAACGTTGGGTAAGTAATCAATTCATTTGTCAAAACAACAACCTCGTTGTGAATATAAAATACACCACAGAGCCGGATCCCTCAGGTTTTGAGCGAGTGTTTAAATCCCCTTCGAAAGGAGGATCTTAAATATAAAATGAGTTTTGGGATCCGCCCTAACTTTTAAAAATCATTTTGAAGACTCGAAAACATTTTTAAGAATGTTTGGAGTAATGTTGATTTAATGAAGTAAATCGGTCCCGATATATTAGAAAATATCTGAATATTATTATTTAAATAATATTCCCATAAAGAATAATCTTTATAAAAATAATTGAAGTAGAAGTTTTAAAACTCATACTTGAAATGAATATTAAATAACCAAAGATATACTTATACGAAAGTACGATCTTTATTTGAATAATCGAAAATAAGTTTGATTATCGAAACATTATTCTTTAATAAAATAAAGAATATTATTTAGTAAATAAGCGGAGTCATAAGTCCTTGAATGAATATTCAAAATAATATTTATTAAATAGAATGAACAGAGTCATAAGTCCTCGAATGAATATTCAAGATAATATTCATTAGATAGAATAAGCGGAGTCATAAGTCCTCGAATGAATATTCAAGATAATATTCATTAAATAAAATAAAGTTATCGAATAAAGCTTATTCGATTAATAGTTTTGAAAACTATATCTATATATATATATAATATATATATATATATATATATATATATATAATATACTCGGGAACATCGACTCCCGGTTTAGAAAATATCCACCTTTGGGTCCCCTATACTAAGGGTATACGCAACTACTGCTTATCTCTAGCATAGGTATTATGCAGTTTATAAGCAATGAATCAACAATTAGATATCAAGATTACGAAACAGGCATGCATATAAATATCATATCACATGCTCCAATATATCGCAAGACTTTGCTAATAATAATCATGCACTTATCACAAGATAATGCATATACATATATACATCACAACAATAGTATAACGGGTAGAAAACTTGCCTGAGCGACTGAGGGTGGTAAAAGTCCTGGAATGAGTCTGGTAACCTATAAACATCATATAGGTTGGAATTAAACCAAAGTCGCTTAAGAATCTATACTTTAACCAATTAGACCCGAACGTTCGCTTTTGCGCTTAATGATTCACTTAAGTCGCTCGAGTACCCTCGGCTCCACCATTTTTAATAAATTAACCATTAAGAGTTTTAAGGCGATTCTTTCGCGAGTACCCTACCAAATGTCTAACCCACTTTACGTAATTGTTTCATAATCCAATTAGGCATTTAAGGGCCTTAACCACGGTTTCAAAGTAAGGCGAGGGGTAATGGTTCGTTCGCGAAACGCCGTTACTTAAAACGGTCGTTTCTCCTAAACCGTACATCGGATTCAAGCCAACAACATATCAAAATGAAGCTCGTAACATGAATTATCTAATCATGGTAATGGTCAAAACCTAACAGTGAGTTCACGGGTCCTGATGTTAAGAACAAAAGCAGTCTATAGTAAATTGGGCATTACGACGGCTATGTTTACGCGATTTCCAAATTTAAACCATTCCAATCAATTCACAATTCAACCCACAATCACCACTACAACTAAACTTCATCCATTCTTTACTACAACAGCCCCAACAACTCAAGATTTCCAATTTATATTACTCTCAATCATGAACTAGAAGCTTATACTTGAGTTCATTAACTAATAATCAAGATTTACCATTCCAAAAACATTACAAAACCAACCAATCTCTAAATTTTCAATAACCATGCTTCTCATGAACTATACTACTCATAACAAGCTCTAAACATGAGTACACACCCATTACACTAACCCATAATCTAAACATTATGAAATCCAAACCAACAAAACTTACGATTAAGGGTTTGAGAAGTTATACATTCCTTGGAGAGTGGAGAATCACTTAGGAAGCCTTAAGTAACCCCTAACTATCTCTACCAAGCTTGGATCTTGAAAAAAACATAAGGAAACACAAAGTTAGTTTCTTGAAAACACTATTCACCAAGAACTTTGATGAATTGATTAGCTTAGTAAACCTTGGAATCTTGGCTTCAAACTCATAACATAACAAAGTCATGAATTATGGAAGCTAAGGAAACAAACCTCTTAATTTTTTAAGGTGTGTAGCTTGAGTTTTGAAAATTTCTCATTTGCTTTTTATGGAAAAGCCGAGAGCAAAGAATGAGGGGGGGGGGAGGATGATGTTTGCTTGGTTGCTTTCCCTTTTTGTTTTGTTAATTACTTTTTACCATGGTAAAAAAATGAATGGCTTAAAATCAACCAACAATTCCTTCCCTTTTTGGTCATGCTTATGTCATCCTTCTATGTCATCTTGTTACACTTGTCTTCTTCTTGTTGGTGTGATGACATCATCATCACTAACCTCTTTGATTAACTCTTAATTACTTGGCTAATGATCGCTGATCTGTTATACGGTTCGCTTAACTTTCATTTTCGTTTATCGTTTGAGGGATCATACCCGGGATCTTATTACTTGGGTTCCCTTAACCTTTCTCAATACATTATATTCCTTTTATGATCCTCTCTTATAATCCTTGAATTTAAATCCTTTTTATCATGTTACCTTATACTCAATGCTTTCGGTATCTGGTGGATTTTCGGGAAAAATTAAAGTGTTCGAATTTGGATTCTGACGATCTTTACATACACTTATATACCATATAGAGTACTAATAAGATCTCAGAATACCAATAGAAGAACCCCTACATAGTGTGGCATGAAAAGTTTTCTTATTCAGCATAATCAGCAAAATCAGCAAAATCACTATTCATAAGGGTTACAAAAAGTCCAAAATTTTTGGGGTTATTACAGTCTTCCCTCCTTAAAAGGATTTTGTCCCGGAATTAGATAGAAAATGAATAGGGATACTCTCTTAGCATTGCACTTTCTAACTCTCAAATAAATTTTCCCATATTGTGGTGCTACCATCAAACTCTGACTAGTTTGATAACCCTTCTCCTAAGCACTTGTTCCTTTTCAATCTATAATCCTTCCTGGTTGCTCCATACAGGTTATGTCTGGTTGCATGTCTATGCGCTCATATGCCCCTATTTGTCTGGCATCCGAATTACACTTCCTTAACATTGATACGTGGAACACGTTATGAACTTGCTACATGTTCGGGGGTAGGGATAGCTCATATGTTAACTTCCCTATACGTCTTAATACCTCAAAGGGTCCAACAATTCGTAGGCTTAGCTTTCCTTTCTTTTGGAACCTCATCCATCCTTTCCCAGGGAATACCTATAACAACACTAGGTCCCCTACTTCCTATTCTTTGTCCTTTCGTGTCGAATCAACATACTTCTTATGTCCATCTCGGGCTACTACCAGCCGTCCTCTGATTAGATCTATTATATCTTTGGTCCTTTGGACTACTGCGGGTCCGAGCATCTTGCGCTCTACAATCTTCATCCTAACATAAAGGAGATCGACATTGTCTTCCCTCAAGGATCTCATAAGGCGATATCCCAATACTGACATACGATCTATTGTCGTAAGAAAACTCAATCCGTGCTAAGTGACCATTCCAAATTCTTTCAAGTCTATTGCACAGACTCTCATCATAGCTTCTAGCATTATAGCTTTTGCTTCTCAATACCCATTCTTTTCCAGTTCATAGTCGTTACTATCTTCCGTACATAATACTATACTGGTTACACTTTTGCTCGTTAGCGTTTGATAACCTTTTAATAACCACGTCAACCTTAGTATCACGAACGTGTTTCCATTCCGAATACCACAATAACTTTATAACTCCTTTTTCAGCTGTTTCTATTTTCTAAAGTTTAATCAATCATATAGAAGTAAAGGAATTTATTGAGAGATCACTATTATCATGAACACTTGTTCTATTGCATAGTTAGTACAGAAGGTGGCCAACCTTTAGTACTTGACAATCAATTAAACAATATGTGGTATCCTACTAGGCTTCTATCATACAGATAGATAGTCATTCGGCAATACCTCCCCTTCTGGAAGGGTTGTTCTTCTCAGCTTATATGAAATGAAAAGGAGAGAAAAGAACGAATTGAAGAGAATTGTATATATATATAATATATACTGCCACAAAATATCTGGCTTGGAATCTACCTCTGAACTATAGAGGTTTGTCATTGGAGACAAAACATATACGTATATATATCAATATCAAGTATTATAGCATCGCATTTCACATGCCTAAATATTTATGCTATTCCGTCCATCATTCTATGGACCCATGCTCTTGCTCGAGCTCATAAACACTCACCATTGAAACTCCCTTGACAACGAAAATCGAATCTGGGATTTCATTCTAGACATCATCGTTACTAGAATTCTATGCTTGCACCGCAACCTTCCTCGTATAGTAATACGACTCTCTATTGATAAGAAGGAATAAGTATTCAATAGGTAGATAATTGACTTAATTAGTCTATCAATGATAACTTATACATCACCACAACCCGATTAGTGGTACCCAATCTCAACATCCATTACAATACAACTCTCACGGTTGTAATCGGCTCATTATTCAAAGAATCGTTGATGCATTACCATAGTCCACCGCTGACCTACTGTAGTCATTCATTTTCCTCGAAATCTTAATAGCTAACCATACAGAGTCCATACCTGTCGTATCAAATTCTTCTAAGGAGGTAACATAATCACCATTCATGATTCATGAAGAACACTCTTGATCCTGACGTACATTCATGACATGAAGCAGATAAAATTGCAGAAGAGTTTCAGTCAAAGCAACGATAGCAGGTTAGTACCATTCTTAATCATATGTCTATATTAGGAGACATGAAGTTCAAAGGTTCATTTAGTCCTTTTTGAAACATGGTCCTGGCTTATTCTCAAGATAGGACCTTATAAGATGGATAGCCCGCTCACGGCGATTACATAAATTAAATCTTTACCAAACTACTATCACGGTTGAGTATCGCACAATCATCAGAAGGAATGTCAATCTTTCAAACCATAATACAATCTTCACGGCTTTAACCATCATCACTGTATTCCTCTGGCACGAGCGCCTATAATTATCCTCTTACATTTAAAGTGTCGGCCACCTCTTTGGCCTTTTCTGATAGTAAAATTCCCTTACAATCAATGTCTTTTTAACCACCTTCACTAAATTTTCTACCTTATTTCAAATCACTGCTTATGTGAAAATGCTTTTCTTAAGTCCTTGTGATAAAAAAATCACCATTTTTTTTCCATAAGTCACTGCCTTAGTCTTTAAATGTAAACATTAGCATGGCTGACTCTTGATCATACTTAGGACGTCTTTTATCTTGGGCCCTTCTTGATTTAATAATTCTGACCTTCATTGGTTCAATCTATACTTCTTATGGTTTAACACGTGCCCACCTGGCATTATTATAATTACGCCATATTTCCTTCATCAAGATTTCTATTCTTAAGAACTTTGAATATTACCTTTCTCCTTGTAAAACCTCTAAGGTTATCCTTGAATTGTTCCTCCTGTATTCCCTAGATAAAGGGCATATCAAAATACCATTTACTAATACTAGAACCATTGTCTATATACTTCTGAAAAATTTCTCCACTGATCATTAAAGGTTGTTGTTACCTTACTCCTTTCCAATTCATACTATCAAAACTCATACTATCCCTATTAAGGGTGAAATTCCAACCTTTATGCATTCCCCTAGGATTCATTTTAAGTTACCGATGTTCTATCCTTAATTCCACCTTTAAAAAGGTACTTGCATCCTTACATGGATAAATAAAGTCATATATCCCTGATAAGGGTATCTTATTCAATCATTTCCACCTTGATAGTCTATACCAAATTTCACAATAGCATCCTTATTCAAGTTGAGGTCAATCCATATGGCCTCCAAAAGATAAAAAATGGTTATCCGCTTTTCTTTCCTGATTTGGTAATGATCACAAGGATGTTCTGGAAGATATTGGTCGTGTTCAACGTGAACTTCTTCTTAATAATTCCTCATTTACTTTTGTTGTTTATCTCAACAGTCATCTCAATGTTGGGATATCTTTCATACCTGGTGTCTCCCTTTCTGGGTATCCTGCCACCGGTCTTACACTTCACATTCTTGAAGGTCACTTCCTTCATCCAATTTTTCCTAATTTCTTACTTTCTTGTCTCCTCAGTCCATCCACGTCTCATTATTTATTCTTCGAACTATCTCAAGGTTTCCTCGAATCCTCCCAACTTAAAGGGGATAAAATATATGTGTCCCTCATGCCTTCATCCATCATCTTTATCTCATGGTGAATCACTATCATCCTGATGATTACATACTTTTCTATTTCTATTGCTACGAGTCTTTAGGGTTTCCTCATACCCAACTCCCTTATCATTCCTCAAACTCTATTGCCTTTATAATCATTTCTATTACAATCATTTCATGAACCCACTAATCATTGAATTCAAACATCATGTCGTTCTGGGATTTGTGTCCTCAGAACGAATCTTGACAACTTTTACAACTTAGATTCATAATTCATCATACTCGTCCGCCTTTTTTCTGGATCTAAAGCTCTTACACTATCTCCATAACCTTGGGAATTACTTTCCCGAAAACAATTGGCTGAACTTTAATCAGTTTATTCTAACCTCTGGCTTCGTGCCTTTCTTGGTCTTTCACCAGCGGGTGGCCTCTCTCTTGGGGGGTAAGTGACAAAAACAGTTTTTTTGTGCTTCGTCAATCATTAAGAATCTCAAATGATTCCTATATTTCCTTTAGCCAGGCTCTTGCCTCGGCTAGGTCAGCTTGTTCCTTGGAACTCTGAGAGCTTAGTGGCTTAAAGGTCCTGAAAGAATTTCCCACCGCATTGTTTCCTCAGGGTGGTGTTTGGGAATAAAAGTATAAGTTTTGTTTTAGGCTGGTCCATGGATTGCCCAATAGGAGTACCATCCTGGTTCTTCCTATCTTGCTCGACTTCTGTTTTCTCAGTCTAAATATTTCTTCCTACTCCCCATAATTGGGGTCATCTTTTAATTTAAAATCCTCATTTTCCACTTCATTATATTTTGGGTTCCTTATATCTTAATTGCGACCTCCCTGATTATCACATTCAAGGTTTGCCCCTAATCTTATTCCTCGTGGGGGCATAATGCTTGGAAAATTTTTGAGAATCTCTGGATATTTGTCTTACTTACTTTGCTTAAGTCTTTCCCTCATTCAGTCCTTACATGATTGCAATTTATGAATTCTCAAGTTCTATAAACTTCATGACACTCTTAAGTGTTGATAGTGCAATTAACAATATGAACTTATCACAAACAAACTGATCTGAACTGAAATTAACGAATATATACATAACCATTTGTTCGAGGGTACAAAAACTAAACACATTAAAGAGAATTACATCATTAGATCTGATCGCTTCTATCCCAAAAGTACTACCATAGATAATCATCTAGTCATTAAAACTAACCATTCATTACTTAGGCTAATCCTCCAAAAGTGGTGCTACATGAAACCCTTGTCTGATCGCTCTGGCTCTGCACACCACCATGGATCAAGAAATGCGGGCACGCACGACATCCCTAACATGCTCCATCACAGAGGTGACGAGGTCTAAGATAGTCGCAAGTAGAGCTGGATCAACCTGACCCTCAAGATGGCCTCTAGCTGTAATTCGGGTGGTAGCCTCAATCCTGTCCATGCTATAAGTTAATCCTGCCGGAAGTACCCCGCCCTCAATCCTTGGTACAGTAAGTCGATCCAATAGATCACCCCTAACATTACGGGCCTCAGACAGGCCACCCAAAGTCATATGATAATCGGCGATAAGAGAAGACTAAGTGGTAGCATCTAGCATTCCATGGGGTGTAGGTGGTGCAGACCCAGGGGATCCAAATGGATAACCAAGCACGATATCAGGTGACAATGGTGCAGGAGATAAAGGTGGCATTTCCTCAGTAGGTGCTGGGCTCTGTACAGGGGAGGGAACAGGAATTGGTGGAACCTCATGGATGTCTACAAGAACCTCTGGAAGAGGGTCTGATACTGGTATAATTAGTGTCGTGGAAGGCCCTACTCCTTCTGCCCTCATTATCCTATGTCCCCTTGGTAACTCTTCATCCTCTAGTGCCACCCTTGCGGCCATTCTAGCTATGGTAGTCGCCCTGACTACGGTCATCAATTCCTCAGCGGTCCTCTCTTTATTTTCGTCAGGATCCTCCACGGGATCCTCTTCAGCAACAATCCCTTCTGGGATAACATCCTCAACCGTAACATTTTCAATATGAATCTCATCCGGTCCCTCGTTAGGGTACTCTATTGGATTCACAATTTGATCTCCAATATGTAATAAAACATCCTCATGCTGATGCTCCTGAACCTCAGGGTTCGGTGCCCCAATGCCCTATACGAGAACGAACTATGTTACTATCATAATTTTTGTAAGGGTTCCCGTAAGGGTTTTAACTGTCAGTGCTACTTTAAGTAGTCCGACTATGAACTTGGCAAGAGTTCTCATTATCTTTGTGAGTTTATTATTATATCGTTGCATCATCTCTGAGGTTTATAACGCTTGGCTCTGATACCATTTCTGTAACACCCCCAAATCCGGGGTCAGGGATCCGGTTTGTCACGAGTTCCATTCCCCTTAATAACACCTAATTCTTAATAAACAATCATCTACTGCGTACTGTGACCCCACAATATACACACACACCACAAGTTATAGTCTCGGAGATGAATACCAAAAAAATAACACAAGTCATTTTATTCCACAATTATAAGTCATTACACCTCAAAAGGGTTTCTGAATAAATTTACATATTATTTGCCATTATTACAATTCATAAATGTACATAAGTCTGGTACAACAAAAGTTGAAAGCCTAGCCTATTGGTAGTTCCTACCTCAGCTACAACGACATCAACGCCTACAGGAAACTGCCAGATGTTTCCTATCCGCTCACGAATTGGGAGCTTGGTCATGTTCATCATGTCTATCTGTTGTTGTGTGATGAAAGAAGAAAGCAAGGGTGAGTAACAAGCCCACCGAAATAATATGTATAATAATTAACAATATATGAGCATTCTCATAGTACTTATGAAAGTCTTGGTCAAGAAGAAATGAACCAAGTTTGATATCTTAACGCGACGAAGTCGCAAAATATTCAGTATATATACTTATATACTTTTCAAAATCTTTGAAATCCTCTGCCATGTATAATATACACAGAGTTCCAGTTTATAACTGTATAAAAATATCGTTGCAAGGTGATCTTATATATCTAACCCTGTCTCAACGTTTTTCTGAAAATCTTTGTCATGCATAAGATAATCATTAACCCGATATAAGTTGAAAAGATGAAGTTACAAGATACCCCAATATACTTATATCTTTTCCAAATACTACTTGAACTACCACCGTTCAAGTTATAACTAGTTTCAAAAGTTCATCACATAGATGAGACTACAAGATAAGACTTGCATAGATTCGATCTTTGAAATATTATTGAATGAAATAAAGTTACGAGATACTTCATTAAATCCTGATATATATATATATATATATCCATATATATCTCTCAAACATTTCCTGAAAACCTCTGTCATGTAAAGTATGAACAGAGTTACAATATCCAATGAATTTTGGAAAGAAAAGAATTTTGGCATAAACCTGATATCTTGCTGATCAGGCAAAGATACCAATAAGTAACCTTTTCTACTAGTAGATGGATGAATCCCCCACCGGTCATCACCCTGGCCTCATTAGGACCTTGTGTTGGACCGCCACCCGGCCTCTTACGCGTTGATGGGCTGCCACCCAGCCACTTACACTTTGATAGACCGTATCCCGGCCTGTCGCTTATGCCGACTCAATTAGATGGACTTACTTCCCGTACGTTTGGTAAGTAATCAATTCATTTGTCAAAACAACAACCTCATTGTGAATATAAAATACACCACAGAGCCGGATCCCTCAGATTTTGAGTGAGTATTTAAATCTCCTTCGAAAGGAGGATCTTAAATATAAAATGACTTTTGGGATATGCCCTAACTTTTAAAAATCATTTTGATGACTCGAAAACATTTTTAAGAATGTTTGGAGTAATGTTGATTTAATGAAGTAAATCAGTCCCGATATATTAGAAAATATCTGAATATTATTATTTAAATAATATTCCCATAAAGAATAATCTTTATAAAAATAATTGAAGTAGAAGTTTTAAAACTCATACTTGAAATGAATATTAAATAACCAAATATATACTTATATGAAAGTACGATCTTTATTTGAATAATCGAAAATAAGTTTGATTATCGAAACATTATTCTTTAATAAAATAAAGAATATTATTTAGTAAATAAACGGAGTCATAATTCCTCAAATGAATATTCAAAATAATATTCATTAAATAGAATAAACAGAGTCATAAGTCCTCGAATGAATATTCAAGATAATATTCATTAGATAAAATAAGCAGAGTCATAAGTCCTCGAATGAATATTCAAGATAATATTCATTAAATAAAATAAAGTTATCGAATAAACCTTATTCGATTAATAGTTTTGAAAATATATCTATATATATATAATATATATATAATATACTCGGGAACATCGACTCCCGGTTTAGAAAATATCCACCTTTGGGTCCCCTGTACTAAGGGCCTTCTTCATATATACAGAAAAACGTTGATTAGTCTAATTGTGACAAATAGGTTGATGGGATATACGCAACTACTGCTTATCTCTAGCATAAGTATTATGCAGTTTATAAGCAATGAATCAACAATTAGATATCAAGATTACGAAACAGGCATGCATATAAATATCATATGAAATGCTCCAATATATCGCAAGACTTTGCTAATATTAATCATGCACTTATCACAAGATAATGCATATACATATATACATCACAACAATAGTATAACGGGTAGAAAACTTGCCTGAGCGACTGGGGGTGGTAAAAGTCCTGGAATGAGTCTGGTAACCTATAAACATCATATAAGTTGGAATTAAACCAAAGTCGCTTAAGAATCTATACTTTAACCAATTAGACCCTAACGTTCGCTTTTGCGCTTAACGATTCACTTAAGTCGCTCGAGTACCCTCGGCTCCACCATTTTTAATAAATTAACCATTAAGAGTTTTAAGGCGATTCTTTCGCGAGTACCCTACCAAATGTCTAACCCACTTTACGTAATTGTTTCATAATCCAATTAGTAATTTAAGGGCCTTAACCACAGTTTCAAAGTAAGGCGATGGGTAATGGTTCGTTCGCGAAATGCCGTTACTTAAAATGGTCGTTTCTCCTAAACCGTACATCGTATTCAAGCGAACAACATATCAAAACGAAGCTCGTAACATGAACTATCTAATCATGGCAATGGTGAAAACCTAACAGTGAGTTCACGGGTCCTGATGTTAAGAACAAAAGCAGTCTATAGTAGATTGGGCATTACGACGGCTATGTTTACGCGATTTCCAAATTTAAACCATTCCAATCAATTCACAATTCAGCCCACAATCACCACTACAACCAAACTTCATCCATTCTTTACTACAAAAGCCCAAAAAACTCAAGATTTCCAATTTATATTACTCTCAATCATGAACTAGAAGCTTATACTTAAGTTCATTAAATAATAATCAAGATTTACCATTCCAAAAACATTACAAAACCAACCAATCTCTAAATTTTCAATAACCATGCTTCTCATGAACTATACTACTCATAACAAGCTCTAAACATGAGTACACACCCATTACACTAACCCATAATCTAAACATTATGAAATCCAAACCAACAAAACTTAAGATTAAGGGTTTGAGAAGTTATACCTTCCTTGGAGAGTGGAGAATCACTTAGGAAGCCTTAAGTAACCCCTAACTATCTCTACTAAGCTTGGATCTTGAAGAAAACATAAGAAAACACAAAGTTAGTTTCTTGAAAACACTATTCACCAAGAACTTTGATGAATTGATTAGCTTAGTAAACCTTGGAATCTTGGCTTCAAACTCATAACATAACTAAGTCATGAATTATGGAAGCTAAGGAAACAAACCTCTTAATTTTTGAAGGTGTGTAGCTTGAGTTTTGAAAATTTCTCCTTTGCTTTTCATGGAAAAGCCGAGAGAAAAGAATGAGGGGGGAGAAGATGATGTTTGCTTGGTTGCTTTCCCTTTTTGTTTTGTTAATTACTTTTTACCATGGTAAAAAAATGAATGGCTTAAAATCAACCAACAATTCCTTCCCTTTTTGGTCATGCTTATGTCATCCTTCTATGTCATCTTGTTACAATTGTCTTCTTCTTGTTGGTGTGATGACATCATCATCACTAACCTCTTTAATTAACTCCTAATTACTTGGCTAATGATCGCTGATCTGTTATACGGTTCACTTAACTTTCATTTTCGTTTATCGTTTGAGGGATCATACCCGGGATCTTATTACTTGGGTTCCCTTAACCTTTCTCAATACATTATATTCCTTTTATGATCCTCTCTTATAATCCTTGAATTTAAATTCTTTTTATCCTGTTACCTTATACTCAATGCTTTCGGTATCTTGTGGATTTTCGGGAAAAATTAAAGTGTTCGAATTTGGATTCTGACGATCTTTACATAAACTTATATACCATATAGAGTACTAATAAGATCTCAGAATACCAATAGAAGAACCCCTACATAGTGTGGCATGAAAAGTTTTCTTATTCAGCATAATCAGCAAAATCACTATTCATAAGGGTTACAAAAAGTCCAAATTTTTTGGGGTTATTTCATACTCTTTCCACTCAACGGCTCTTTTTGGAAGTAAAACAGACATTTGACACATGTCACTCAGTAAATAGTCAAAACAGTGTTTAGTGGGCACTGGAAATATGTAGTAATTATTGCTCACACGCTGTTACCAAAACAAACATGCAACCCATCAATCAAATGATTATCACTGTTTTTATCTCACCTAATTATTTTCTGATAAAATATGATCCTTACAGTAAATAAGTCAAGTAATTAACTAATGCCACGTAAGCATCAGAGTTTCCATCACGATTTGCATCAGAACTTGACTATTATCAGAATTTAATGGTCATCAGAACATGGCTTCTGTACTCAAAAAGTGAATGATTGTTTATGTGATTCTTCACACAAATACTGACTGGTTTCTTCAGAGTTTAATCATTAGAACTTTCATCAGAACTTGTCCTCAGAATTTATGCAAATAATGCTTAACTGTTTATCAGAATAACTTAATCACCATAGTAATTTTCATCATTCATATGGAGTGATAGTGTGTGCATGTGCAAATGATCAGATAAAGATTAAAGTCTGATAAAATTCAGTATATATTAGAAATAAGGCATAACTAAGAAAAATGCTTAAAATCTGTCTTTAATTGTGAAGTCTACTATAGAATAAAGTTATGCAAGAGTCCACCTCAACTGTTTGTGCTCATTTTTTGCATCTTTTGAAATTCTTTTCACAGTGGCTTCTCAGTATAAATGAGTTACAACTGCTATCAGAATTTATGCCGTTATCAGAATATTTCTCCAGTAATTAGAGAATGTGAAAAGTCATCAAAAAAAATTAATTTGCTTTTCTAATGCATATAACTTAATACCAGCAATGCACTTGGATCTTCCCTTTCACATATTTACTCTAGATCTCAAAGAAGTACCTGATTTCAATTTTTTTTATTTTCTTCAGATAAGTGAGGCTTATCAAGCATGTAGTTCATCCTTAAGATTTACTAACATCAGAATTTGACAGATAAGAAGCAATAATCTAGTTTATGACTTAGTAATAAGATATACAAAGTAAATTTGACTAAGATCAAAATCAGAATTTGCTTGTGTAATGGATTTCCACATAAATAACTAATTCAAACATGGGATATATAGTTTGTTAAAGACTACTATGTCAGCATCTAACACAATAATCCTCATTGGATTGAATAGTCACAGAACATTCAAAACACTATTAGAGAATATAGAATCACATTAGATAATAATTAATATTTAATATGATACAATTTAAGTACATATTACATAGAGATAAGACAATCTGTAAACATTGATCATAAAGTCTGATGCATGAGAATAAAAACTAAGCAGATTTTGAGAGAGAACCTGAAACCATTCCAAGTTCATTTACCGGTCTTGTAAAAGTAGCTTCACATAGTGGTTTTGTGAAGATATCTGCTAGTTGTTGATCTGTTGGAACAAAATGCAATTCCACTGTACCTTCCATCACATGTTCCCTAATGAAATGGTACTTAATGCTGATGTGCTTTGTCATTGAATGTTGAACTGGATTACCTATAATAGCAATAGCACTTTGATTATCACAGTAAATGGGTATTTTAGAAAATTCTAACCCATAGTCCAGTAACTGATTCTTCATCCAAAGAATCTGTGCATAACAGCTTCATGCATTAATATATTCTGCTTCTGCAGTTGATGTGGAAATAGATTTCTATTTCTTGCTAAACCAAGAAACCAACCTGCCTCCAAGAAATTGGCAGCTTCCACTAGTGCTTTTCCAGTCTATTTTGCATCCTGCAAAATTTGCATCTGAGTAACCTATTAGCTTAAAATCTGATTCCCTAGGATACCACAATCCTAGATCAGCTATACCCTGGAGGTACTTGAAAATTCTTTTCATAACTATTAGATGAGGTTCTCTTGGATCAGCCTGAAATCTTGCACAAAGACAGGTAGCATACATGATAACAGGTCTACTTGTAGTCAAATATAGAACTGAGCCAATCATACCTCTATAGTTAGTAATATCTACTGATGCTCCAGTATCTTTATCTAACTTGGTGGCAGTGGCCATGAGAGTTGATGCAGTTGAACTATCTTGCATTCCAAATTTCTTGAGTAAATTTCTGGTGTACTTGGATTGATTTATGAAAGTACCTTCTTTAGTTTACTTGACTTGAAGTCCCAAAAAATTGCTAAGTTCTGCCATCATACTCATTTGATATCTTGACTGCATTAACTTTGAAAATCTTTCATAAAGTTTTGTATTTGTAGAGCCAAAGATGATATCATCAACATATAACTGTACCAAAAGTAAGTCATTTCCATGGTTAAGGTAGAACAGTGTTTTATCAATTGTGCCTCTGGTAAATCCATTTTCCAGAAGGAATTGAGCTAAAGTCTCATACCATGCTCTTGGAGCTTGCTTAAGGCCATAAAGTGCTTTGTCAAGCCTGTAGACATGATTTGGAAATTTTGGATCTACAAAGCCTGGAGTTTGTTCAACATATACCTCTTCTTCTAATTTTCCATTGAGAAAAGCACTTTTCACATCCATTTGAAAGACTTTAAACTTCTTGTGAGCAGCATAAGCCAAAAAGATTCTTATGGCTTCCAATCTAGCAACTGGAGCAAATGTTTCATCATAGTCAATACCCTCCTGTTGAGAGTAACCTTTAGCAACCAGTCTTGCTTTGTTTCTTATAATTATAACATCACTGTCGGTTTTGTTTCTGAACACCCATTTTGTGCCAACAATTGATCTGTTCTTTGGTCTTGGCACTAGGGTCCAGACTTTATTTCTTTCAAATTTATTTAACTCTTCCTGTATTGGTTGCACCCAATCAGCATCTTGAAGAGCTTCTTCCACTTTCTTTGGTTCAGTCTGAGATAGAAAGGAATGATAGAGACATTCATTTGATGTTGTTGTTCTAGTTCTGACACCTGCTTTAGGATCTCCAATTATTAAGTCAGGTGTATGTGATTTATTCCACTTCCTTGCAGATGAAAGTTGATCTCTAGAACTGGATCCTCCCCCATGATCCATGTTGTCTCCATCAGCATTTTCTGATGCTCCCCCTAAAGTTATGCTCTCTGAAATTCCAGAATTTGAGTTGGATCCTTCAGGAATTGAAGAATCAAAGTTTCCAGAATTATCAGAATTTGGCTCATCAGAACTTGATGAATCAGATTTTGAAGAGCCAGTGACTGGTTCTGATGCTTCTTGAGAGTCTTGAGATGTGGTAGGATCATTAGTTTGCTCCCCCTGAATAGGTGCATTTTCCTTTGGAGCAGTTACCACAGTTTCAACGACATCAGAATATAACCCGTCAGAACTTACAGGATCAAGATTTAGGTCATCAGAATTTACAGATTCAGAATTTACATCTTCATTTTCAAATCTCAGCTGATCATGATCATTGAAATCTTCAAGTCCAGTATTCTTTTTATCATCAAAAGTTACATGGATAGATTCCATGATAACCCTTGTTCTTAAATTGTAGACTCTGAAGGCTTTTGTAGAAAGTGGATATCCAACAAAAATTCCTTCATCATCTTTTAGATCAAATTTTGACAGTTGTTCAGGATGAGTCTTAAGAACAAAACACGTGCATCCAAATACATGAAAGTATTTCAGATTTGGCTTCTTTTTCTTTACCATCTCATATGGTGTTTTTCCATGCTTGTTTATGAGTGTAGCATTCTGTGTAAAAGAAGCAGTCTACACAGCTTCAGCCCAAAAATAGGTTGGTAGCTTTGCTTCATCAAGCATAGTTCATGCAGCTTCAATAAGAGTCTTGTTCTTTCTTTCCACAACTCCATTCTGCTGTGGAGTTCTAGGTACAAAATATTCCTGCTTTATTCCTTGCTCTTTACAGAACTCTTCCATGATTAAATTCTTGAACTCAGTGCCATTGTCACTTCTTATTATTTTAACAGAATCTTTGCCTAACTTATCCAGCTGTCTGACATGATCAGTTAGAGTATATGCAGTTTCATTCTTCTTGTGCAAGAAATACACCCAAGTGTATCTTGTGAACTCATCCACTATAACCATATCATATTTCTTCTTTACAATGGACATGACATTGACTGGACCAAATAGATCAACATGCAGTAAGTGATAAGGCTCAAGAATTCAGGATTCAGTTTTGCTCTTGAATGAAAATTTTCTTTGTTTTGCCTTTTGACATGAGTCACAAAGACCATCAGGAGCTAATATAGATTTTGGAAATCCCCTCACAAGATCTTTCTGTACTAGCTCATTTATGTTGTTGAAATTTAAATGAGAGAGTCTCTTGTGCCAATTCCTGCTTTCTTCAATTGATGCTCTGCATAACAGAAAGATTACAGAACCATCAGAATTTGTTTAAAGTCTGGCTTCATATATGTTACCATGTCTATAACCTTTCAGAAACACTTTGCCTGTAGAATTACTTACAACTTCACAGTGTTCTTCAAAGAAATCCACATGATAACCTCTGTCACAAATTTGACTCACACTTAGCAGATTGTGTTTAAATCCTGAGACTAGAGCTATTGTTTCAATTATGACATTCTCAAGATTGATATTGCCATATCCCAGAGTCTTTCCCATATTTCCATCTCCATAAGAAACTCCTGGGCCAGCTTTCTCCACAAAGTCTGATAGCAGGGCTTTATTTCCAATCATATGTCCTGAACATCCACTGTCCAGAACTAGGATGTTTTTCCTGTTACCCTGCAATCACAAAGACCACTATTGGTTAGTTTTAAGGACCCAGACTTTCTTAGATCCTTTGGCCTTTTTAAGTTTGTTAGCATTTGCAGCGGATTTAGTTTCAGAGTTTATACTAACTTGCTTTTTATCAGACTTTATATCAGACTTTGCATCAGAACTTACACTAGAAGGAATTACACTAACTTTCTTTAAAGAAGGTTTTATTTGATAATAATCATAGTACAAACTATGATATTCCTTACAAGTATAAATAGAATGTCATAAACTACTACAATAAAAACAAGGATTTTATGGTTTAAACCTAACAGACTGACTCTTAACTCCTGATCTAGGAGGTAAAGAGTTTATATCTTTATTTTTCCTGCAAAAAGAAGCAAGATGGTTAGAGTTTCCACAATTATAGCATTTCTTTCTAGGAGCATTAGGAACAAGCATATAATTATTGCTTTTATTCACACCTTCCTTTCCATTCCTATTTTTCCTAGCTTCCTTTACCTTGTTCACATTTTTAATCTCTTTCAGCTTATGCTTAAGATGTTTCTTTGTCATTAAGCCAACATTTACCATAGTTGATTTATCTTGTCTTAGTTTGTCAGATGTTAATTTGTCCTTAACTTCCTTTTCATATTTTGACTTGTCAGAATTTGACACAAACTTGACAGGATTAACTTTAGGCTTTTCAGCTTTCTTGGTAAAGTTAGGTTTAGATGACACAGTTTCCTTTTCTTCTTTATCATCTAGATAACCTAGTCCTTCTTTCCAATTTCCATTTTCTAAGATTTTCTGAGTTGTTCTTCCAGAGTTAGTCCAAGTTTTGATTATCTCCTTTTCCTTTTCCAGTTCAGATTTAAGAGATTTATTCAATTTTAGTCGTTCATCTTTAACATAAAAAGCCTCATCTCTTTCTTTCTGAGTTTGATAGAATATAAATAACTCTTTTTCCAAGTAGTCATTTCTGTTTTTAAGAGCAAGACTTTCAGATTTTAATCTTTCATTTTCTAAAGTCTGATCTCTAAAACTAATGAACATGGTTTTCAGATATAATCTTAGCACAGAAATATCATCAGTATGAAAAGCAAGAGTTGAATGAGGTACCTTCAATTCACCAGTTTCAGAACTGCTATCAGTATTTGCCATCAAAGCATAGTTCACCTCTTCTTCAGAATATGAAGTGTCTGCCCAGTTTTTCTTCTTTGTGATAAGTGTCATTCCTTTAGCACCTTTTCCTTTCTTGCAGTCAGGAGAGATGTGGCCTCTTTCCCCACAATTGAAGCATTTGACATTTGAGTTGTCTCCTCTGTCAGACTTTCCTCCTTTGCCTTTAGTCTTTCTGAACCCTTTCTTTTCAGAACTTCCACCTTTCCTAGAAAACTCCTTTCCCTTTCTGAATTTCTTGTAGGCTATATTTGTGATACCCTTTACCATAAGATCACACAGTTGCATCATTTCTGCATCAACATCCACTTCAGATAAATTTTCAGATTCTGAATCATCATCATCAGAATATGATGACTCTGAATCAGACTGTATGATGAGAGTCTTTTCTTTGCCCCTCTTTGAGACAACCACTTTAGGAGATTCCTCATCAGCTTTAAGAGCAACTTTCTTTGACTTTCTTCCATGCCTTTTGCTCCTTTGATCCATCTCAAGTTAATGAGTCTTGAGCATACCATAAATTTCATCAAGAGTAGTTTCAGCAAGGTCATAGTTGTCTCTTATGGTAGTAGACTTCAAATCCCAATTTTCAGGAAGAGCTAAAAGGAATTTTAGATTTGAATTTTCAAGATCATATTCCTTGTCCACCAGTGACAGATCATTCAAGAGTTTGGCAAACCTGTCATATAAATCAATTAATGATTCATCAGCTTTTGAATCAAAGTGCTCATACTCTTGTGTGAGTATAGTCTTCCTGTTCTTTTTGATGGCTTCAGTTTCCTGGCATCTTGTCTCCAAAGCATCCCATATTTTCTTTGTAGTCTTGTATCCAATTACCCTGTTTGACATGACATTGTCAATTGCACTATGAAGCAGATGCCTTACCCTTGCATCCTTGGCAATAGATGAGATGTCTTCAGGTGTGTAATCACCTTTCTCCTTTGGTATCATCTTTGCTGGTTGACCAGCAACTACAATAGAGAGCTTGGTAGGCTTATATGGTCCATCATTAATTCTATCAAGGTATTCTGGATCTGTGGCTTCCAGAAACATAGCCATATTTACCTTCCATATAGGATACTCAGATGCTCTCAGTATGGGAACCCTAATACTCTCATATCGACTGTGTGTCTAATTGTTTTGAGTATCTTGAGTTTTGGTGGGCTTAGGCGGAGTTTGTGTTTTATCAGACATGATTTTAAACTGGATCTCACTGTTTGTATATTAACAGAGAGGCTTTTATACCACTTGTTAGGTCACACAACACTATAGAAGGGGGTTGAATATAGTGTTATTACAATCAAATCAATTTAGAACATAAGTATGTAACATCAATCAAGTTTATTCAATATAATAAGCTCTGTTACAAAGTAGGTTAAACTACTCTCTCAGTGATGAACAATATCACTAAGAGCTGCTAGGTTACAATGAATAATGTTCTCGTGAATGATAACACCTATAGTGTAAACCCTAAGTTATGTTTATATAGTACACAGTTACAAGATATCTTCTAATTGATATGGAATATAATTCTGCCTCCTAAAATATATCAATCATATATTATCTTCTACAAGTCTTCTAGTTGTCCAACTCTTCATGCATACCTTCTTTTGTTTTAGTCCAGATCCTCTCCTGTAAATCAGCTGCATTCCTTATCTGAAGTACCTGCTCTTAAGTCCTGATATAAATCCTGACGCCTTAAGTTCTGATATAAGTTCTGACTTCAGTAAGTTCTGATTTCCAGTAAGTCCTGATAAGTCCTGAAACTAAACACAATATATTAGACATGACATCACAAATATATCTAACATAGGTTTATTTTGAACTTAACATCATAATCTCCTGGATTTAAAAAAAATCAAAATTTGACCATTTTCTCCAAAAAAATGAAAAATTCACAGAAAAAACCTAACATTCACTATCTATCTCAATTACAAGAATTTAATTTGAGGGAACACGATTATTTTTGCTTCAAATATGGTCGGAGTTATTCAAATTTCAGCTTCTCATTCTCCCAAAGTTTTAAATTTTTCAATATTATAAAATTTTAGAATGCTCATCATCCTCAAAAAATTCTAAAACTTTATACGCGGAATTCCGATATTGCTAGAAAATTGTGTGTGCCTCGCACGGGCTATTATGCTAGTTTCAATAATTTGCGCAAAGATTTTTCTATTCAGGAACCTAGTTTATATGTTCAAGCACAACATGATGCTCTAAATAGGTTCTTGATGTTGGAAAATGTGGGTTTTTGCCTCACATTGTCAAGTCATATTTGAGCCATTCTTGAGTTAGCGAAATATTGCGTACATGTAACAAATGATGATTAGAATGTGTGTGCTCCTCCGTGAGAGCTTTCTGAAATACTTTAAATCACTCAAAATGACTAAGACATGATTGGGATATGATTATCTAAAGTTCAACTCTTAATAATGGAAAATGCTAATGTGTAAGTTATATCTCACATTGAAATAGATATTGGATTTTCATTGCTTTATATATCATAACACTCTAGTAATGTCTAAATGTGTTACTAAGGTATTGCTCCATCCTCTACATGCGTGCAGGAGTGCAAATCATGGGATTTTGGGACTTATCTGAAGCTTTTAAAGGCCGCGTGTGCGACGTACGAACACGAATGTAGCAGTAATTTAGGTCGTTCAATCACGGACTAGTTTTTCTAATTTTATATTTCCATTGAGTTTGGGCTCTTAAATAATTAATTCGTTTTTTATACGGATAATTATAATTAATTTGACAAAATATTAAATCGAGTCAGTTACGGATTAATATTAATGGAATAAATTAATTAACACGGTTTTAATAAATTAATTAATGGAGTAGCGCACGAGTTTTGTTGTCCAATATATTCATCACTGTCGGAGGGTTTTATTTAATCGAAATCCTAGCTGCTCTCTATTCTATCTGTCTTTGCCGGTGATAGTTTCTTGCTCGTGTCAAGCTCATTGGAAGTGACGTTCTGCTTCACTACAACTCGTTTTATCCTGGGAAGCGATTCCCTCGCACATACGGTGACAGCTAATACGCTTTAAGGATATAGTTGCGCACAGGACTCAGGTTTTTGGTTCCTGCCTCCTTGTTCTTAATTTTTGTTTCGTTCATCGTTTGTATATGCCACTCTGTTATTCACACACAAACACGATTGTTACTATAACTTGCTTTTTCGCATATTGTATAAAAGTCTTAAAGCGTATTATATTTATTTATATCTATAGTGACTGTTAATTACATGTTTGCTTATTTGTTTGAGTTACAAACTAATGAAGAATCAAACTGTGAACAATGTGATGAACATGGTGGCTGATTCTAACGCACAGATCGAAGGATCTGATCGAAGGATCTGATGGGGGTCACCAGCAGGTGCCTAACCCTAACGCACAGATCTTAGTATCAGATGGGGGTTAGACATATACTGGACATGTGGTTGCGGGATATGTGCTTGTGGGACACACTGTCATTAGGCAGTTTAATGTGCCATTTGGATAGGCATTGGCATGATTCATTTCACCAATTATACATGTAGTGCCTACGGGGTTGCATACACCTGTAGTACAGGCACACGTACCAACTGTTACACCAGCGCTGCTACACCTGTTATGCCAACTGTTCATGCTGCACATGCTGATAAACCCGAAAAGTTCAATGGAATGAATTTCAAACATTGGCAGCAAAATATGAATTTTTATTTGGACACGCTGTATCTGGATCGTTTCCTGAAGGAATAGGTACTGTTACTCACTGCTGAGAATAACATGCAGACTATGTATGTTGTTGATGCTTGGAAGCACTCCAAATACATCTGTCAGAATTATGTACTGAATTATTTGGATGACTCGTTATATAATGTGTATAGCTTGAATAAGTATCATTTTTGCTTGACATAGTATCAAAATATTTTTAAGTTAATAAATTTATTGGGTACTTCCATCCTTTGGGCATGCCCTTGAAAGTAACCATATTCTTATTTGGCTGTCCAATATGTGAAATCATCTAAGTTAACTTTATCAGGGCGACTTTATAGATAGGGCGCGCCTTGAAGGGACATTTTCAACTTTTTTTAACCAGGTAATTTTAATTAAAGTACTTTTTTGTTGGCTCTGCTATAATTAAGGCGTGCCTCCTGACGCTTTTATAATTTTATGTAGGAACAACTTGTTTACCCATTATTTTGCATGCTATCATCTGTGAAGAATTTTTCTAAGTTAACTTTTCTCAGGGTGCTTCTACCATCTGGGCGCCCCCTAAGTTGCAATTATTATAAAGAAAAGGATGCATCATTATATAAAGGCGCACCCTTATTCCTTAAGGCACGTCCTATAGAAACATGCAGTTGGATAATTTTTTTCATTTTTATTCATAATGCACACTAGTGTAGAAATTACACCAGTCCCATGGCTACTATGCTTTGTGGGGAAATTATTGAAATGTTTGATCCTTCAACTAGTCCTAAAGTAAGTACTTACATGCACTACCCCCTAGGCTAGGAGGAATTTATTTACTACTAGTCTATTACATAAAATCTACTTTTAACTATTATAAAGTAAGGGACCGAAGCCGCACCCAACTGATAATACTTTCGCAAGTATTCCGCATTCCAAGCTCGAGGAATAAGTTTTCCATCCAAATTTTCCAAACGATAAGTCCCCCTCCAAAGTATGGCCCTTCCCAATTAACTCCAAGCACTTCATGCTGAGCTATCATTGTATTTAGAATCACTTTTCTTAGAACAAGATCAGCAACCTTGAATGGTATGGGTTTTATATTCTTATTAAAACACCTCACAATCCTTTGTTGATAAGCTGCTAGTTTTAATTGAGAATTTAATCTAGCTTCCTCCAACAAGTCCAATTGAAGCCTCTGATTAACCTGTGCATCTTCTTCAACACACAAATCTCTTCGCAAGGATCCAACTCCTACTTCTACAAGAATCATGGCTTCATACCCATAGGTTAATATGAAAGGGGATTCTCCAATAGTAGACTTTGGAGTTGTGTTATAAGACCAAAGAACCATCGGAAGTTGTTCTAGCCAATCACCTTTCTTTTCTTCCAACCTTGCCTTCAGAGTATGCTTAATGATTTTGTTTATGGCTTCAGTTTGGCCATTACTTTGCGGGTGAAAAATAACATCAAAGTCTTTTTTAGTTTACAAGTCCTCACAAAGCTTTTTCAACTCTTGCTATCAAACTTTTTCCATTGTCGGATATGAGCTTGTACGGAATCCCGAATCTGCAAACAATTGAATTGAAGACGAAGTCCTTGATTTTCATTTTTTCTTTGCCGCAATTTTTGCCAAAGGCATAGCTTCTACCCATTTAGTAAAATAATCAACAACCACAACATCGTACTTGACACCCCCTCTTGCCCTTGGTAATTATTTAATGAGATCGATTCCCCACATAGAAAAGAGCCAAGTACTCACCATTGAAGTTAACGATGCCATATGGGCAGTAGAATAATTAGCAAATCATTGGCAATAATCACATGCTTTGACAAACGTAAAAGCATACTCTTTCATAGATGGCCAATAATATCCTTGCCTAAGGACTTTTAATGCTAGCGAACCACCCTCCGACTGGTTGCCACAAATACTTCCATGAATCTTCCTAAAAATATAACTGCTTTACTAAAGATCTACACACCGTAAAAGTGGTTAATTAAAACCTCTTTTGTATAGAACATCGTCATATTCCACATATTTTGCAGCTTGGTAGAGAAGGCGCCGATCTTGGTTCTTGTCCACGGGTAAAGTTCCCATACAGATATAATTATGTATCTGAGTCATCCAAGTCTCTTACGGAACCTCTTCTACTTGGAACAAATTTAACTCGAGAATACTCATGACTTCTTGAATTCCCAACCGAATATGTCATAACAATACATTTTCCATCTGTGATCCCATTTTTGCCAAGGCATCTGCATTACCATTCTGTTCTCTTAGCACACCTTCCAGCCTAACATTAAAACCTTCTAATTAGTCGCTACACACTTCTCATGTATAGCTCGATCTAAGGCCCCCGAGCCTGGAGTCCTCCATTAACCTGATTAACTACCAACTCTAAATCACTCTGAGCTATCAAATTTACAAATCCCACTTCCAATGCCATTTCTAGTCCATTAATCAGAGCTTTGTATTTGGCGTCATTATTTGTAGCATAAAACTTATGGCACTCATCAAATGATTCCCTTCCGGAGTAATTTGAACAATTCTGGTGCCTGCTCCATCATTGTTAACAACTCCATCCACAAGAAAAATCCACCAAGGGTGTGGAAACTCTTATTTCACTATTTTAGGTTTATTCCCTCATGAAGAAGGTTCAACCAACACTATATCTCTCTCATCTACCTCAAAATCGAACTCAAGTAAGAAATTAGCCAAGGCTTGACCTTTAACTTCTGTTTGGGGATAATATTCCAAGTTGAATTGCCCCAACTCAATCGCCTATTTCAACATTCTTCCTGATGACCCCAACTTTTGCAGGATTTTCCTTAGAGGATAGACAATACGAACTGCTATCTTGTGAGATTGGAACTATAGCTTCAATTTTCATGCAGTAAGGACGGGAGCATACACTAACTTTTCCATGCTGGTATATCAGGTCTCAACATCTAATAGTCCTTTACTCACATAATACACCGGTGATTGTTAACTTCTTCTTTCCTTACTAGAGCTGTGCTAATGAAATATTCTAACACCACCAAGTATAGAATCAATGTCTCTCCATCCACAAGCTTTGCCAATATAGGAGGACTTCCCAATTGCTCTTTGATCCTTTAAAAGGCTTCTTCACATTCTGGTGTTTATACAAAATCTTTTCCCAAAACTTTAATGGCTTTAAAGAATTCTTTGCACCCGTCTGAGGATTTAGAGATTAAATGATTTAGTGTCGCAATACTCCCCATCAAGCTTTGTACTTATTTGACACTAGTGGGGGATTTCATATCCAACAAATCTTTGATTTTAGTTGGATTTGCTTCAATTCCTTAATGATTTACCATGAATCCCAGGAACTTCCCTGACTCCACCCTGAATACATTTTTACGGGTTCAACTTCATCCTATATCTCCTCAGAATATGAAACATCTCAGCAAGTTGTGCTACATGATCTCCAGCTTTCTTGGCCTTTACTAGCATGTCATCTACGTATACCTCCATAGTCTTCCCTGTCTACTTTTTGAACATTTTTTTTACCAATCTCTGATATGTGGCTCTAGCATTGATAAGACCAAAAGGTATCCCGATATAGCAATATAATCCTCTATCAGTAATGAATGAAGTGTGTTCTTGGTAGGGCCCATATATGGGAATTTGATTAAAACCGGAGTAGGCATTTATGAAACTTAGCAGAGCGTGTCCTGCTGTGGCATCTATTAACTGGTCGATTCTTGGCAAAGGAAAACTATCTTTTGAGCATGCTTTATTCAGGTCGGTGAAATTCATGCAAGTCCTTCACTTCCTATTGGGATTTTTTAGTAATATCGGGTTTGCCAACCACCCTTGGTAAAAGATTCTCTGATCAATCCGACCTTCAAAAGTCTATCAACTTCTTCTGCCAGGGCTACATCCCTTTCTCCACTCACTGTCCTACGCTTTTGTCGGACCCCCTTTTATTTGGAGTCGATATTTAAATGATAGAACATGACCTTTGGATCAATTCTAATCATATCTGAATGGTTCCAGGAAAACACATCAAGATATGCCAAGAGAAATTTTGAGAGTTCTTCCTTTAGTCTCAGATCTAATTGAGAGCTAATTCTCAAAATTTTACTTGGGTCCTTCTCATTAACTTGGATAGAGATAGTGTCTTCCACCGACCTTATCTTTTCCACGAGCAAAGGAATGCGTGGATCCAAGTTGAGCTTTTGATCATATTTTATACTTCTCCTTTGAGAAGGCGCGCCCTCTGAGAGAGGGGCATCAACTTCTTCTAGGATCATCCTAAATGAAGGAACGCCCTCTGCAAGAGGGGCATCAACTCCACTTGAAGTCTTTTTTGATAAAAGCGTGCCATCTGTAAGAGGGGCATCAATTTCAATCAGTTTACTTTAGACTTTGCAGTGTCTCGACTCTCCCTTCAAGCTGCCCTCCATTGAAATCTCCTCGGACTAGATCATCTTTTATCAACACCTCATCCTCCCAAAGTTCAATTTTTGGAATATCCTTCAATACCAAGGTTGTAGAAGTTGGTCTAGTGTAGTACTCACCTTCATGCTCAACAAAGTAGTGATATCGGATCTCCTCACTTGGCTGCTCCATAATTTTCTCCGACTCATCATCTGAGATGCTTCCGACCTCTCCTCCATTCCTTCGAAACCCTTTCATAGCTTGGCGGTAGCACTCCCGAGAATCATAATATGAACCTTTTATGCTTCAAACCCCATTCGGGATAACGAATTTTATTTCAGATGATGAACAGAAGTGATGACCCTTACCTCTTTTAGAAATGGTTTTCCAAGCAACACATTGTGAGAGGATTCTTGATTGAGGAATTTGAACTTGAGCATCTTAGTTACGGAAATGGGACTTTCTCCCAAGGTACATGGCAGCCGAATCTAACCCATGACTCTGACGCCTTCACCAAAAAACCCATAGACCCAAACATCTTCCATGAACATATATCAGTCATGTAAACCAATATTTTTGTAAGTATTGTAGTAAAGGATGTTTTATGAACTTCCATTGTCCATGAAGGCTCTGTAAATATTCTTAGTCCCAATCTGAAGAGATATAACTAAGGCATCATTGTGATGGTGATGTACCCACCTTTCTTTTGCTTTCTTGAAGGTGATGTCCATAGTTTCCCTTTTAAATACATTCGGTGGCATGATCTCCAAGCTATGAATATCAATTAGAGGCATGTACCTCGCCTCTCTCGTGTATCTTCCCAGAGCTCGGTTGCTGCACTCCATGTCAGGATCTCCTCTGAATATTGCTCGAATGCTCCCATCTCTGACAAATTTATTTTCTCCAAGGACCTCGTTGTTAGATCCACGGGGTGTATGACCGCCTTCCTCCCTTGCTTTGTCAGAGCTACTCATGTGTCTTCTTACCTCCTTAGCCACCCATTTTCCAATGTAGCCCACTCTGATCAAAGCCTTAATCTCATCTTTTAGCTGACAGTATTTATGAGTATTATGCCCAGAGGATTCATGATATTCACAATAATTCTTCTTATCCTTACTCTGCCAGGATGACAGAGCATCCGGTTTTCTGAAAAATCCCTTATTCTCGTTGACCTCAAATATGTGCTCAATCGAAACTGCCAAAGGGGTATAACCACTAGTCCTACTATCATAACTTGAGGGATGACTCCACTCTCTTTGCATGGTGGCGACATTCACTCAGTTCGGACTTCAACTATCTCTTCGATATCTTGGACTTGAGGATCTGTCCCTTTTCCTTAGTTTACCCTTCTGGCTTACTTGTGAGACAGGGCGGACTTCTGCTAGAGACTGTGCCCCGACTTTAAAAGATTATGCCTGGTCCAAGATGTCCGCTATATTTTCCAGATCTTTCCCTTATAAATGCTTCCATAAATCTAAACCCACTCTTAGCTCAGCTATCAAGAAACTTTTAGTGAGTCATCTGATGCACCCCTCACATTAGTCGACTCAGCATTGAACCTTTTAAAGTAGGATGTCAGACTTTCATTCTCTTGTTGCCTGGCATTATCCAAAGTCATATCTGGTGGAGCATATCTTAGAGTGTTAGATATATTTGAGATGTCATGTCTAATATGTTTCATGTTTTGTTTTCAGATCTTAACAAACAGGAAATATCAGTACTTACTGGAATCAGTACTTACTGGAAGTCAGAACTTAAGGATATCAGGACTTAGATTATCAGAAGATAAATATCAAAAGATGGATATCAGAACTTAAGTACGAGAGGACTAACAGTTAAGGAAGGAAGCTGGTTTACAGGAAAGAAGATCGAGACTAATACAAAAGAAGATATGCATGGAAAGAGTTAGAAGATAAGAAGACTTGTATAAGATATCTGATTGATATATTTTAGGAGGCAGAATTATATTCCATATCAATTAGAAGTTATCTTGTAATTGTGTACTATATAAACACAGACATAGGTTTACACTATATGTGTTATCATTATCGAGAAGATCATACATTGTAACCTAGCAGCTCTCGTGATATTTGTTCATCACTGAGAGAGGACAGTTCCATTGTAACAGAGTTTATTATATTGAATATATCTGTTTATTGTTACTTGTGTTCGAAATCGATTTGATTGTATTCTACACTGTATTCAACCCCCCTTCTACAGTGTTGTGTGACCTAACAATTGGTATCAGAGCCTATGTTTTAACACACATACAGTAAAGATCCAAACAATTATGTCTGAAGAAGCAGAAAATCCAACCAAGCCCACCAAAACTGAAGAAACTAAAAACACTCAAATCCACAGTCGATATGAGACTATTAGGGTTCCCATACTGAGATCTTCTAAGGAACCCATATGGAAAGTGAAGATGGCTATATTTCTGGAAGCTACTGATCCAGAATACCTTGACAGAATTAATAAAGGACCGCATAAGCCAACCAAACTCTCTGTTGTAGTTACAGATCAGCCAGCAAAGACCATACCAAAGGAGAAAAGTGAGTATACAGCTGAAGATATCTCATCCATTGCCAAGGATGCAAAGGTAAGGCATTTGCTGCATAGTGCCATTGATAATGTCATGTCAAACAGGGTAATTCATTGCAAGACTACAAAGGAGATATGGGATGCTTTGGAGACAAGATGTCAGGGAACTGATGCAATCAAGAAGAACAGGAGGACTATACTCCCTCAAGAGTATGAGCACTTTGACTCAAAAGCTGATGAGTCATTAACTGAATTATATGACAGGTTTGTCAAACTCTTGAATGATCTGTCACTGGTGGACAAGGAATATGATCTTGAAGATTCAAATCTAAAATTCCTTTTAGCTCTTCCTGAAAGTTGGAATTTGAAGTCTACTACTATAAGAGACAACTATGCTCTTGATGAAACTATTCTTGATGAAATTTATGGTATGCTCGAGACTTGTGAACTTGAGATAGATCAAAGAAGCAAGAGATATGGGAGAAAGTCAAGGACAATTGCTCTTAAGGCTGAGGAGGAAACCCCCAAAGTGGCTGTCTCAAAGAAAGGCAAAGGAAAGGCTCTCATCATAGAGTCTGATTCAGAATCATCAAGTTCTGATGATGATGATTCAGAAACTGAAAGTTTACCTGAAATAGATGTTGATGAAGAGATGATGAAATTGTGTGCTCTTATGGTGAAGGGTATCATAAAGATAGCCTACAGGAAATTCAGAAGGGGAAAGAAGTTTTCCAAGAAAGGTGGAAATACTGATAAGAAAGGGTTCAGAAAGTATGAAGGCAAAAGTGCAAAGTCTGACAGAGGAGACAACTCAAATGTCAAATGCTACAATTGTGGTGAAAGAGGCCACATATCTCCTGACTGCAAGAAAGGAAAGAGTGACAAAGGCAAGGCACTTGTCACAAAGAAGAAAAGCTGGACAGACTCTTCAGATTCCAAAGATGAGGTGAATTATGCTTTAATGGCAAATGCTGATGGCAGCCCTGAAAATGTTGAATTAAAGGTACCTCAAAAAACTTATGCCTTTCATACTGATGATATTTCTGAGTTGAGATTATATCTTAAAACCATGTTTATTAGCTACAAAGATCAAACTTTAACATGTGAAAGATTAACTTCTGAAAATCTTGCTTTTAAGAAAAGGAATGATTATTTACAAAAAGAGTTAGTTATGTCCCATCAAACTCAGAAAGAAAGAGATGTTGCTTTTTATGTTAGAGATGAATTGCTAAAATTGAATAAATCTCTCAAAACTGAGTTAGAAAAAGAAAAAGAGATTATCAGGACTTGGACTAACTCTGGCAGAACAACTCAGAATTTATTAAGTAGTGGAAACTAGAAAGAGGGCTTAGGTTATGGAGATGATAAAAATGAAAAAGGAACTGAACAAATTGAGCCAATTGTTATTAAACAAACTATTAAGCCAAAGGTAAATCCTGTTAAGTTTGTAGCTAAAACTGTAAAGTCTGATTCTGAAAAGATGAAAGAGTCTGTGACAGAAGTTAAGGAGAAGTCAACTTCTGACAAATTAGAATAGGATAAACCAGCTGAAGTCAACATAGGCTTAATGACAAAGAAGCAGCTTAAGCATAAGCTGAAAGAAATAAGGAATGTCAACAAGGTTAAGGCGGCTAGGAAAAATAGGAATGGAAAGGAAGGTGTGAATAAAAGCAATAATTATATGCTTGTTCCTAATGCTCCTAGAAAGAAATGTTATAACTGTGGAAACCCTAACCATCTTGCTTCTTTTTGCAGGAAGAATAAGAATATAAACTCTTTACCTCCTAAATCAGGAGTTAAGAGTCAGTCTGTTAGGTTTAAGTCACAAAATCCTTGTTTTCATTGTGGTAGTTTATGGCATTCCATTTACACTTGTAAGGAATATCATAGTTTATACTATGATTAATATCAAATAAAACCTTATTTGAAGAAAGTTGCTTTAATTCCTTCTAGTGTAAGTCTGATGCAAAGTCTGATATAAGTTCTGATAAATAGCATGTTAGCATAAACTCTGATATTAAATCCGCTATAAATGCTAATAAACTTAAAAAGGTCAAAGGATCCAAGCAAGTCCGGGTCCTTAAAACTAACCATTAGTGGTCTTTGTGATTGCAAGGCAACATAAAAAACATCCTAATACTGGATAGTGGATGTTCAGGACATATGACTGGAAATAAAGCCCTACTCTCAGACTTTGTGGAGAAAGCTGGCCCAGAAGTTTCTTATGGAGATGGCAACATGGGAAAAACTCCGGGATATTGTAATATCCCAAATCTTTATTATATGAGCTTCTAAATATCATTGTTGGCTTTAATTGAATATGGTGTATGTTTTTCGATAAGCTAGATGGTATGTATGTGAGTATATTTGTTCTGTGGATTAGATAGATTATGCGTCCTCCTTCCTTTTGTGATATCGAGGACGGAATCCGTTTAAGGAGGGTAGATTGTAATGACCAAGACTTTTCAAAATTTGTTTATTATTATTATAAAAATATTTAATCAGTCGTTAAATGAGAATTATGTGAATTATTTGAGGGATATATTTTGTGAAGTTAAGATATGTGTGAAATCATGTTTATTTGATTATATGATGATTGGTATATTTTATTTTTATCTGTTTGTCGAGCTGTGTTATTAAATCCTAATTATTAGGGGTTGTTGTAGTGTTTAATTTCTATAAAATTGTTTATTGTCCATAAAATTATTTTTATGGCTTTATAATTTCATTAAATATTTATAAAGATTTATAAAATTTAGAAAATAATATTTTGGCAATTATTTCTTTTTAAATGATTTTCTGTGTGAATTAAAGTAGGGTATTTTTATTAATTTCAAAAATTATGAAAATTTTATTTTATATGTAATTAATTATTTTAGGATTTTTAAAATTATTTTGGTATTTTTTCAGTGTATGGTTGCCCATGCATTTGTTTGTTATTTTTTAAATCAGTCCGGGACCGGGCCATAAAAAGGAGTATGTGTCCCATTTTCTAAAACGTGGCAGTTTTTAACAATTCAGTTTATTTTTATTTTTACAAACAAACATCAATCCCTCTCCTGTTCTTCATCTCATCTCTCCTCTCTCGCAATCTCTCTCTTTCTCTAATCTCTCTCGCTGTCTCTCTCTCAATATCTTCTCCCTCTTTTCTCTTTTCAGTTTTTATTTCCCCGAACTTTCCCCTCTTTCCCGTTCGTGGCTGCTCCGGTTGGGGCTAATTTTTCCGGCAATCTTGGCCGGATTCTGCTTGGCCTCCAGTTGTGTGCGAGTGTATGTATATATGTGTTATACGGTGTGCGTGTGTGTGTTTATGTGTACTCTGTGTGTGGGTTGTGTATGCTTGTGTGTGTGGGTCGCGTATGTGTGTGTGTGAATCGAGTGTGCACGTGTGTGAGTCGCGTGCGTGGGTGTTTGGTTGTTGTGTTGTATTGTATCTAAGTTTTTGAATATAATTTATGCTTCATTAGGTTTATGCATAGAATAATTGATATTATTGATTTGGTAGTATATGTAATTTAGAGGTTATATGAATATAAGATTTGGCTAATGATGTTGTGAATTGTGTTGTCAAATGCGTTTAGAAATAAGCTGAGTTCTTGTTAAATTAGTAGATTTTAACTAGTTCATCGTATGATAATGATTTTATACTCTCTGGAAAGATAATGGAATTATCTACAATTTTCATTCTTTGTGTTTTTCCAAATTCGGCCTGCAATTATAATAAAATCTGCCATTTGTAAAATTTATCATGTTATTTCAGTTTGATACATCCTGACTTCAAAAATTTGTAGTAAATTCATTATTTTATCTATGACTTTTAACTATAGCAATTTGGAAAGATTAATTCAGGATCTACAATTGTTACTTATAGTTCATTAACCAATTATATGATTTAAGAGTCTCAAATACTAAGTTACTTGCGAAAATAGGGCTGAATCTGCTTGTGCAGCTGTTTATTTTAAAGTTTCTGAATTCGTTACTTGGTCATTTTTAGCGAGCCTTACCATTTTGGAAAGTTCGTGAAATATCCTACAAATTTTATGTTTTAAACTTTTCTTTTTAAGTTCATCTAGGTGTTGTAAAATGTCATTCTTTCGAGGCTGGTTAACATAAATTTTAGGTTCGGTAGCTATTTTGTATGTTATAACTCGACATATGGTTTTGTGCTAATATATGTGATTGCTAGTTATTGTTTAACAGATTAAATATATGAACCTATAGTATAGAAGTGTTGGTTAGTGTTTTGATATGTGCTTTTTAGTTTATTAAATTATAGATTTAAGTTAGCCTACTTGATGACATACTTGACTTGTGCACATGTACATTGACTTGTTATTTGTATATGTGATAGCAGCGATATGTTTTATGGAAATACATGTTAGTATATGCCTATTTGAGATTGAGTTCTGTTAGTCCCTAACAATGCAACAAGAATTACAGAAGGGGGGTTGAATGGAATTCTTGAACCTTTTTCCGAAATATAAAATGTTCTAACTTAAGATATATCATATATATATATATATATATATATATATTTGCAAAGTGCGGAATAACAAGTTAAATATGAATCAAAACACAAGTCTTTAAAATTTCTGGTGGATTAGAAAGTATCCACCAGATATATATATATATATATATATATATATATATATATATATATATATATATATATATATATATATATATATCGAGAGAACTCTGTGAAGCTTGAATAGCTCACAACTGCTTACAAATAAGAACAACTAAACTTACAGAGAAATGCTAAGAATCCAGCTTACAAATGTTTCTCTAAGAATTTACTTGCTTAGTCTTGTTATTGTTCTAATTGCTACTCTTGGTTTATATATCACCAAGATTATACAGTAAAAGACAAGATAATAAAACAAAACTGTAATAACCCCAATTTTTGGGAAATTTTTGTAACCCTTGTGAATAGTGTTTTAGCTGAATGAGAAAACTTTTCACGCCACACTATGTAGGGGTTCTGTTATGGATATTCTGGGATATTATTAGTACTCTATGAAGTATATAAGTGTATGTAAAGATCGTCAGAATCCAATTCCGAACACTTTGGTTTTTCCCGGAAATCCACAAGATACGGAGAGAATTGAGTATAAGGTAATAGGATAAAAAGGATTTAAATTAAAGGATTATAATAAAGGATCATAAAAAAGAATATAATGTATTGAGAAAGGTTAAGGGAACCTAAGTAATAAGATCCCGGGTATGATCCTTCAAACGATAAACGAGAACGAAAGTTAAGCAAACCGTATAACAGATCAGCGGTCATTAGGCAAACGATTAGGAAGTTAATCAAAGGGATTAGGGGGAATGATGTCATCCAACCAATAGAAAGAGGACAAGGAAGGGAGGATGACATCATGAGGATGACATAAGCATGACATGGGAAGGAAGGAGGTGTGGTGGCTTTGTAACCACACAAATCCAAGGGCAAGAAGGTAATTGACTAAAGCAAGCACAAAAACCAATCAACCAAGCCAAGTAAAATCATTTTCATCAAAAATCAAAAGCAACCAAGGCTTTGTTCTTCATTGCTCACGGCTTTTCACTATTCAAAAGGCAAGAGAAATTCAAAATCCAAGATCCAAGCTTCCTAAATTGGTAAGATAATTCCCTAATCATCTTCATGCTTAGTTAGGACTATATCATGAGTTTAAGCCATTAATTCCTTCTCAATCTTCTTCATTTAATCAAAGAAGAAGACAATGAATAGTGTTTTCAAGTTTTTAACTTGAACTTTTTCTTGTTTTTCTTGAAGATCCAAGCATTCTTAAGACTTCTCAAAGCTTCTTAAGGCTTCCTAGCTCCACCCACCACTTCAAGGAAGGTATACCATCTCCAAACCCTAGATTCCTATATATTATAAGATGATTTTGATTAGTGGGTTGATATTGTAGTTTGTTGTTATGATTTAGAGTTTGGGATTTGGAATGGTAGTGAAATGGAATGGTAATTGTTGTGGTTTTGATTTAAAGGAACTTAAGTATGATTAAAGTTAAGTTTAGGCATAAGTATGAATGATTAAATTGAATTGGTTGGGGTTGTTATGATGTGATAAGGATGGATGTTGGTTGTATGTTGGATTTGAGGTTGGTTTGTGGTTGGTTTTGTATGGTTTAAAATTGGGAAATCGCGTAAACATAGCCGTCGTAACGTCCGATTTACTTTAGACTGCTTTTGTTCATAACATTTGGACCCGAGAACTCCCTGCTAGATTATGACCATTGCCATGTTTAGATAGTTCATGTTACGAGCTTCGTTTTGTTATGTAGTTCGTTTGATTCCGATGTACGGTTTAGGAGAAACGACCGTTTCAAGTAACGGCGTTTCGCGAACGAATCATTTCCCCTCGCCTTACTTTGAAACATAGGTTAAAGACCAAAAAGGGTTAATTAATGTATGAAACAATTATGGTAAGAGTGTTAGGAAGTTGGTAAGACACTCGCGAAGGAATCGCTTTAAAACTCGTAATGGTTAATTTATTAAAATTGGTGGAGCCGAGGGTACTCGAGTGACTTAAGAGAATCAATAAGCGCAAAACAAGCGTTAGAGTCTAAGTTAGTTAAAGTATAGATTTACAAGTGACTTTGGTTTAATTCCAACTTACTTATTGTTTATAGGTTACCAGACTCGTCCCGAGCCTTTTATCACCCCAAGTCGCTCAGGCAAGTATTCTATCCGTTATACTGTTGTTGTGATGTATACATTTGTATATGCATGATCTTGCGATAAATGCATATTGGTTATTTAGCAAATTCTTGCGATATATTGTAGCATGTGATATGGTATATATGCATGCCTGTTTCATATTCTTGAAATATATATCTGTTGGTTCAGTTGATAATACCTATGCTAGAGGATAGCGGTAACTTGCATATACCCTTAGTATAGGGACCCAAAGGTGAAAATATTTTCTAAAACCGGGAGTCGAGGATCTCGAGTAGATTTTTGTATATATGGATATGGATATATATATATATATATATTTATATATATATATATATATATATGGTTATAGTTTTTCCAAACTATTAATCGAATAAGGTTTATTCGATAACTTTAAACTTTATTTTATTATTGAATATTATTTCGAATATTATTCGAAGGCGTATGACTCCTTTTGTTTATTTATCTGAATATTACTTGAATATTCATCGGAGGGCTTATGACTCTTTTATATTATTTATTGAATATTATTTGAATATTCATTCGAAGGCTTATGACTCAGTTTATATTATTTAATGAATATTATTTGAATATTCATTTGAGGATCTATGACTCCGATTATTTGTCGAGGTATATTCTTTATTTTATTAAAGAATAAGGTGTCAATAATCAAACTTATTTTCGATTATTCAAATAAAGATAGTACTTTCATATAAGTATATCTTTGGTTATTTAATACTCGTTTCAAGTATAATTTTTAATACTTCTACTTCAATTATTTTTATAAAGATTATTCTTTATGGGAATATTATTTAAATATTAATATTCAGTCATTTTCTAAATATTCTGGGGACTGATTTACTTCATTAAATCAGCTTCACTCCAAACATTCTTAAAAATGTTTTGCGAGTCTTCAAAATGATTTTTTTAAAAGTTAGAGCGGATCTCAAAACTCATTTTTTTTAAGATCCTCCTTTCGAAGGGGATTTAAATACTCGCTCAAAACCTGAGGGATCCGGCTCTGTGGTGTGTTTTATATTCGCAACAAGGTTGCTGTTTTGATAAATGAATTGATTACTTACCCAACACTCGGGAAGTAAAATTCTTGGAACAAGTTAATCCATTAACAGGCATCGCCTGGGAAATATCGGTGAGTTCTCCTTTCCAAATAGATACGACTTCTTGGTGGAGCCGTATCAACAAGTTTCTACTTGGGGAAAGTGGGGACAAGCTTTACGTTTCAGAGTCATGGATTTCATCTGAACTAGGAGTGGCGTAAGTGGCCGAGTAGCGCCGGCCCAGCCTTATTATATTGGCCCAAATGGCCTGGAAGTTCCGCTAAGGCGGTCCATTCCTTAGGAGTTCAGTGTTCGGTTGACAAGTAAATCCGACAGGTTCTCCTCTACATGTAGAAAATGGTGGGATTGCACTACTACGACTGATCATCGTAAGTGGTCTTCCTGGCGCGGCAAACTCCCGTAATGAGTTCATCATCCAATTGGATAATTTCTGCAACACTACCCAGAGCACTTCAATAGAAAGGCTACGGTTGGGCGATTGTTGAGTGTTGGCAGGGTCAAGTTTTCAAAATGATGTTTACATCAAATGAAGTATCTCGTAACTTCATTTTATTTTGATAATATTTTAAAGATTTAATTTATTCAAATCTTGCCTTATAGTCTCATCTATGTGATGAACTTTTGAAGCTAATTATAACTTGAACGGTGGTAGTTCAAGTAGTATTTGGGAAAGATATAAGTATATTGGAGTATCTTGTAACTTCATCTTTTAAACTTATATCTAATTAATAATTGTCTTATGAATGACAAAGATTTTCAGAAAAACGTTGAGACAAGGTTAGATATATGAGATCACCTTGCAACGATATTTTTTTATACAGTTATACACTGGGACTTTGTGTATATTGTGCATGGAAGAGGACTTCCAATATTTTGAAAAGTATATATGTATATATATATATATATACTGAATATTTTGCGACTTCATCGCATTAAGATATCAACTTGGTTCATTTCTTTTGACCAAGACTTTCATGAGTACTATGAGAAGGATCATATATTGTTAATCATTATACATATTATTTTGGTGGGCTTGCTGCTCACCCTTGCTTTCTTCTTTCATCACACAACATCAGATAGACAAGATGAACCGGACTAAGCTCCCGATTCGCAAGAGGTTAGGAGACGTTCCGCGGTTTTCTAGATGCACTGATGCCGCCATAGCTGAGGTAGGAACTACCAATAGGCTAGGCTTTCAACTTTTGATGTATCAGATTATGTATATTTATGAATTGTAATAATGGCAAAGAAATGTAAATTTATTCAGAAACCTGTTTAAGGTGTATTGGCATATAATTGTGGAATAAAACGACTTGTGATTATTTTTGGATATTCATCTCTGAGACTATAACTTGTGGTGTGTGTGTTTATTGTGGGGTCACAGTACAGAGTAGTTGATTATTTATTAAGATTGGGTGTTGTTAAGGGAAATGGAACTCGTGACAACCCGGATCCCCGACCCCGGATTTGGGGGTGTTACAGAAGTGGTATCAGAGCTAAGCGTTATAAACCTCAGAGATGATGTGACGTTAAGATAATAAGTTCACAAAGATAATAAGAACTCTTGCCAAGTTCATAGTCGGGCTACCTAACGTAGTACTGACAGTTAAAACCCTTATGGGAACCCTTATAAATATCGTGATAGGAGCGTAGTTCGTTATCGTATATGGTAGCGGGACTCCGAACCCTGAGGTTGAGGAGCAACAACGCGATGATGTTTTATTACTAATTGGAGATCGGATTATGGATCCGATAGAGTGTCCTAATGCAGGACCGGATGATGTTGATATTGAGGATGTAGCAGTTGAGGATGTTGTCCTAGAAGGGATAGTTGTTGAGGAGGATCCCATGGAGGATCCTGACAAGATTGGATAAAGGACCACTGATGAATTGATGACCATGGTTAGGTCGACTACCAGAGGTAGGATTGGCCGGTCACTACCGGAGGTTCGTTCAAGTTTGTAAAGATAGTAACCCCTTTAACACGGCTTACTCGTAAGACTGAGAAGTTCGAATGGACAGAGAAATGCGAGAACAGCTTTCAAGAACTGAAGCAGAGGTTGGTGATGGCCCCTATGCTGGCATTGCCGGATGGAAAAGGAGATTTTGTGAAGTGTAGTGACGCTTCGCACAAGGGCTTAGGGTGCGTGCTTATGCAGCACGGTAAGGTAATCGCGTACATGTCAAGACAATTAAGGTAATATGAAATTCGATATCCCCGCCCATGAGCTTAGGCTCGTGGCAATAGTTTTACCCTAAAGATTGGAGGCACTACTTGTATGGAGAGAAGTGCGAGAATTACCTAAGCCATAAGTGCTCTAGTACGTTTTCACGTAGAAAGAGCTCAACATATGCCAGAGGAGGCAGTTAGAGCTAATCAAGAATAATGATTGGGAGATTCTTTATCATTCGGGGAAAGCCAATGTGGTGGCTGATGCCCTTAGTAAAAAGGAGAGACTCAAGATGATAATGTCTTTGGGAGAGTTTATAAGAGATTTTGGAAATAGTAGTGAAGGTAACCGGAGCCGGTACCGAAAAGCTGTTTGAGATTGCAATAGAGACCGAATTATTGGAAAAGAGCATACGGTGCCAGAGAAAGATGATAAGGGAATAATGAGGTATTCCTATAGAATTTGGGTTCCAAAAGTTCAAGAGCGTAAGGATGAGAACTTAGATGAGAGCCATAGTTTGAGGAATAAGATTTAGAGCAAACCCTGAACGTGATAGTCAGGGAGGTCGCCATCAAGATAGAAGGAACCCATGACATAATGGAGTGGAAAATGAGGATTTTAAATTAAAAGATGACCCCAATTATGGGGAGTAGGATGAAACATTTCATACTAAGGAAACAGAAAGTCGAGTAAGGAAAGGAGACCCGAGACGGTACTCCTATACGGCAATTCATGGACCTGTCTAGACAGAACTTAGACTATTATCCCCAACCACCACCTTGAGGAAACAATGCGATAGGAAATTCTTTCAGGACCTTTAAGTCTCTAAGCTCTCAGAGTTCCAAGGAACAGGTTGACCTAGTCGAGGCAAGAGCCTGGCTAAAGGAAATAGAGGAATCATTTGAGATTTTGAATGATTGACGAACCACAAAAGACTGTTTTTGTCACTTACCCTCCTAAGAGAGAGACCACCCGCTGGTGAAAGACCAAGAAAGGCACGGAGCCAGAGGTTAGAATAAACTGATTTAAGTTCAGTCAATTGTTTTCAGGAAAGTACTTCCCAAGGTTATGGAGATAGTGTAAAAGCTTAAGATCCAGAACAAAGGCAGACGAGTATGATGAATTATGAATCTAAGTTGTAAAAGTTATCAAGATTCGTTCTGAAGACACGAATCCAGAATGACGGGATGTTTGAAATCAATGCTTATGTTGTGTTGGTTCATGAAATAACGATAAGAGAAAGGAATATAAAGGCAAGAGAGTTTGAGGAATGATAAGGGAGTTGGGTATGAGGAAACCCTAAAGACTCGTAGAAATAGAAATAGAAAAGTAGGTAATCGTCCGGATGAGAGTGATTCACCATGAGTTAAATTGATGGTTGAAGGTATAAGAGATACATATATTTTATCCCCTGTAAGTTGGGAAGATTCGAGGAAACCTTGAAATAGTTCGAAGGATAAATAATGAGACGCGGATAGACTGAGGAGACAAGGAAGTAAGAAATTAGGAAAAATTGGATGAAGGAAGTGACCTTCAAGAATGTGAAGTGTAAGACCGGTGGCATGATACCCAGAAAGGGAAACGCCAGGTATGAAAGATATCCCAACATTGAGGTGACTGTTGAGATAAACAACAAAAGTAAATAAGGAATTATTAAGAAGAAGTTCATGTTGAACATGACCAATATCTTCCAGAACATCCATGTTATCATTACCAAATCAGGAAAGAAAAGCGGATGACCATTGTTATCTTTTGGAGGCCATATGGATTGACCTCAATTTGAATAAGGATGCTATTATGAAGTTAGGTATAGACTATCGAGGTGGGAATGATGAAGAAGATAATCTATCAAGGATATATGACTTGGTTTATCCATGGATGGATGCAGGTACCTTTTAAAGGTGGAATTAAGGATAGAACATCGGTAACTTAAAATGAATCCTAGGGGAATGCATAAAGGTTAAAATTTCACCCTTAATAGGGACAGTATGAGTTTTGACAGTATGATTTGGAAAGGGTTAATGTAGCAACAACCTTTAAGAATCAGTGGAGAAATTTTTCAGAAGTATAGACAATGGTTCTAGTAATAGTAAATGGTATTTTAATATGCCCTGTATCTAGGGAATACAGGAGGAACGATTGAAGGATAACCTTAGAGGTTTTACAAGGAGAAAGGTAATATTCAAAATTTTCAAGAATAGAAATGTTGATAAAGGAAATATGACGTAATTATAATGTTGCCAAGTGAGGCACGTGCTAAACCACGAGAAAGTATGGATCGAACCAGTAATGGTCGAAATTGTTCAGGGCAATTAGGACTTAAGATAAAAGATGTTCTAATTATGATTGAGCGTCAGTCATGACAGTGATTAACCTCTAAAGACTGAGGCAATAACTTATGGAAAAATGGTGATTTTTTTTTTACTCATCAGATTTTAAGGAAAACATCTTCACATAAGCTGTGATTGAAATAAGGTAGAAAATATATTTGGAGGTGGTTAAAATGACATTGACTGTAAGGAAATTTTACTATCAGGAAAGGCTAAAGAGGTGGCCGACACTTTAAAGGTAAGAGGATAATTATAGGTGCTTGTGCCAAAAGAATACAGTGATGATGGTTAAAACTGTGAAGGTTGTATTATGGTTTGGAAGATTGACATTCCTCCTGATGACTGTGCAATACCCAACCGTAATAGTAGTTGGTAAAGGTTTAATTCGTGTAATCGCCATGAACGGGCTATCTATCTTATAAGGTCCTATCTTGAGATAAGCCAGAACCATGTTTCAAAAAGGACTAGATGAACCCTTGAGTTAATTCTTCTATTTAGGGCGTATGATTAAGAATGGTATTAACCTGCTATCGTTGCTTCGATTGAAACTCTTCTGCACTTTTATTTGCTTCATGTCATGTATGTATGTCAGGATCAGGAGTGTTCTTCATGAATCAGGAGTGGTGATTATGTTACCTCCTTAGAATGATTTGATATGACATGGATAGACTCCGTATGGTTAGCTATTAAGACTTCATGGAAAATGAATGACTACAGTAGGTCAGTGGTGGACCATAGTAAGGCAGCAATGATTCTGTGAGTAATGAGCTGATTACAACCGTGAGAGTTGTATTGGAATGGGTGTTGAGATTGAGTACCACTAATCGGGTCGTGGTAGTGTATAAGTTATCATTGATAGACTAATTAAGTAGAGTATCTACCTAGTGAATAATTATTCTTTCTTATCAATAGAGAGTCGTATTATTATACGAGGAAGGTTGCGGTGCAAGCATAGAATTCTAGTAACGATGATGTATAGAATGAGATCCCAGATTCGATTTTCGATGTCGAGGGAGTTTCAAAGGTGATTATGTATAAGCTCAAGGAAGAGTGTGGGTCCATAGAATGATGGATGGAATAGAAATATTTAGGCATGGGAAATACGATGCTATAATACTTGATGCTGATATAAATACGTATATGTTTTGTTCTCCTATGACAAACCTCTATAGTTCAGAGGTAGGTTCCAAGCCAGATATTTTGTGGCAGTATATTTTTTTTATATATACAATTCTCTTCAGTTCGTTCTTTTCTCTTCTTTTCATTTCATGTAAGTTGAGAAGAACAACCCTTCCAGAAGGGGAGGTATTGCCGAATGACTGTCTATCTGTGTGATAGAAGCCTAGTAGGATACCAACTATTGTTTAATTGCTTGTCAAGTACTAAAGGCTGGCCACCTTCTGTACTAACTATGCGAGATAACAAGTGTTCATGATCATAGTGATCTCTCAATAAATTCTTTTACTTCTATATGAAGGATTAAGCTTTCGAAAATAGAAACAGCTGAAAAAGGAGTAGTAAAGTTATGGTGGTATTCAGAATGGGAACACATTCGTAATACTAAGGTTGACGTGGTTATTAAAAGGTTATAGAACGCTAACGAGCAAAAGTATAACCAGTATAATATTAGGAACGGAAGGTAGTAGCGATTACGAACTCGAAAAGAATGGGTATTGAGAAGCAAAAGCTCTAATGCTAAACGCTATAATGAGAGTCTGTGCAATAGACTTGAAAAAAATTTGGAATGATCACTTAACGCGGATTTAGTTATATCACGACAATAGATCATATGTCATTATCGAGGTGTCACCTTATGAGATCCTTGAGGGAAGATAATGTCGATCTCCCTTATGTTAGGATGAAGTTGTAGAGCGCAAGATGCTCGGACCCGCAGTAGTCCAAAAGACCAGGGATATAATAGATCTAATCAGAGGACGGCTGGTAGTAACCCAAGATGGAAATAAGAGGTATGCTGATTTGACTCAAAAAGGACAAAGAGTATGAAATAGGGGGCCTAGTAATGTTATAGGTATCCCCTTGGAAACCCTTGAAAAAGGATTGATGAGGTTCGGAAAGAAAGGAAAGCTAAGTCTACAATTTGTTGGACCCTTGGATATATTAAGACGTTTGGGAAGTTAGCATATGAGCTAGCCCTACCCCCGAACCTGTAGCAAGTTCATAACGTGTTCCACATATCAATGTTAAGGAAGTGTAATTCGGATGCCAGACAAATAGGGGCATATGAGCGCATAGACATGCAACCAGACGTAACCTATATGGAGCAACCAGGAAGGGTATAGAGTAAAAAGGAACGAGTGCTTAGGAGAAGGGTTATCAAACTAGTAAGAGTTTGATGGTAGAACCACAATATGGGAAAATTTACTCGAGAGTTAGAAAGTGCAATGCTAAGAGAGTATCCCTATTCATTTTCTATCTGATTCCGGGACGGAATCCTTTTAAGGAGGGGAGACTGTAATAACCCCAATTTTTGGGAAATTTTTGTAACCCTTGTGAATAGTGTTTTAGCTGAATGAGAAAACTTTTCACGCCACACTATGTAGGGGTTCTGTTATGGATATTCTGGGATATTATTAGTACTCTATGAAGTATATAAGTGTATGTAAAGATCGTCAGAATCCAATTCCGAACACTTTGGTTTTTCCCGGAAATCCACAAGATACGGAGAGAATTGAGTATAAGGTAATAGGATAAAAAGGATTTAAATTAAAGGATTATAATAGAGGATCATAAAAAGGAATATAATGTATTGAGAAAGGTTAAGGGAACCTAAGTAATAAGATCCCGGGTATGATCCTTCAAACGATAAACGAGAACGAAAGTTAAGCAAACCGTATAACAGATCAGCGGTCATTAGGCAAACGATTAGGAAGTTAATCAAAGGGATTAGGGGGAATGATGTCATCCAACCAATAGAAAGAGGACAAGGAAGGGAGGATGACATCATGAGGATGACATAAGCATGACATGGGAAGGAAGGAGGTGTGGTGGCTTTGTAACCACACAAATCCAAGGGCAAGAAGGTAATTGACTAAAGCAAGCACAAAAACCAATCAACCAAGCCAAGTAAAATCATTTTCATCAAAAATCAAAAGCAACCAAGGCTTTGTTCTTCATTGCTCACGGCTTTTCACTATTCAAAAGGCAAGAGAAATTCAAAATCCAAGATCCAAGCTTCCTAAATTGGTAAGATAATTCCCTAATCATCTTCATGCTTAGTTAGGACTATATCATGAGTTTAAGCCATTAATTCCTTCTCAATCTTCTTCATTTAATCAAAGAAGAAGACAATGAATAGTGTTTTCAAGTTTTTAACTTGAACTTTTTCTTGTTTTTCTTGAAGATCCAAGCATTCTTAAGACTTCTCAAAGCTTCTTAAGGCTTCCTAGCTCCACCCACCACTTCAAGGAAGGTATACCATCTCCAAACCCTAGATTCCTATATATTATAAGATGATTTTGATTAGTGGGTTGATATTTTAGTTTGTTGTTATGATTTAGAGTTTGGGATTTGGAATGGTAGTGAAATGGAATGGTAATTGTTGTGGTTTTGATTTAAAGGAACTTAAGTATGATTAAAGTTAAGTTTAGGCATAAGTATGAATGATTAAATTGAATTGGTTGGGGTTGTTATGATGTGATAAGGATGGATGTTGGTTGTATGTTGGATTTGAGGTTGGTTTGTGGTTGGTTTTGTATGGTTTAAAATTGGGAAATCGCGTAAACATAGCCGTCGTAACGTCCGATTTACTTTAGACTGCTTTTGTTCATAACATTTGGACCCGAGAACTCCCTGCTAGATTATGACCATTGCCATGTTTAGATAGTTCATGCTACGAGCTTCGTTTTGATATGTAGTTCGTTTGATTCCGATGTACGGTTTAGGAGAAACGACCGTTTCAAGTAACGGCGTTTCGCGAACGAATCATTTCCCCTCGCCTTACTTTGAAACATAGGTTAAAGACCAAAAAGGGTTAATTAATGTATGAAACAATTATGGTAAGAGTGTTAGGCAGTTGGTAAGACACTCGCGAAGGAATCGCTTTAAAACTCGTAATGTTTAATTTATTAAAAATGGTGGAGCCGAGGGTACTCGAGTGACTTAAGAGAATCAATAAGCGCAAAACAAGCGTTAGAGTCTAAGTTAGTTAAAGTATAGATTTACAAGTGACTTTGGTTTAATTCCAACTTACTTATTGTTTATAGGTTACCAGACTCGTCCCGAGCCTTTTATCACCCCAAGTCGCTCAGGCAAGTATTCTATCCGTTATACTGTTGTTGTGATGTATACATTTGTATATGCATGATCTTGCGATAAATACATATTGGTTATTTAGCAAATTCTTGCGATATATTGTAGCATGTGATATGGTATATATGCATGCCTGTTTCATATTCTTGAAATATATATCTGTTGGTTCAGTTGATAATACCTATGCTAGAGGATAGCGGTAACTTGCATATACCCTTAGTATAGGGACCCAAAGGTGAAAATATTTTCTAAAACCGGGAGTCGAGGATCCCGAGTAGATTTTTGTATATATGGATATGGATATATATATATATATATATATTTATATATATATATATGGTTATAGTTTTTCCAAACTATTAATCGAATAAGGTTTATTCGATAACTTTAAACTTTATTTTATTATTGAATATTATTTCGAATATTATTCGAAGGCGTATGACTCCTTTTGTTTATTTATCTGAATATTACTTGAATATTCATCGGAGGGCTTATGACTCTTTTATATTATTTATTGAATATTATTTGAATATTCATTCGAAGGCTTATGACTCAGTTTATATTATTTAATGAATATTATTTGAATATTCATTTGAGGATCTATGACTCCGATTATTTGTCGAGGTATATTCTTTATTTTATTAAAGAATAAGGTGTCAATAATCAAACTTATTTTCGATTATTCAAATAAAGATAGTACTTTCATATAAGTATATCTTTGGTTATTTAATACTCGTTTCAAGTATAAGTTTTAATACTTCTACTTCAATTATTTTTATAAAGATTATTCTTTATGGGAATATTATTTAAATATTAATATTCAGTCATTTTCTAAATATTCTGGGGACTGATTTACTTCATTAAATCAGCTTCACTCCAAACATTCTTAAAAATGTTTTGCGAGTCTTCAAAATGATTTTTTTAAAAGTTAGAGCGGATCCCAAAACTCATTTTTTTTAAGATCCTCCTTTCGAAGGGGATTTAAATACTCGCTCAAAACCTGAGGGATCCGGCTCTGTGGTGTGTTTTATATTCGCAACAAGGTTGCTGTTTTGATAAATGAATTGATTACTTACCCAACACTCGGGAAGTAAAATTCTTGGAACAAGTTAATCCATTAACAGGCATCGCCTGGGAAATATCGGTGAGTTCTCCTTTCCAAATAGATACGACTTCTTGGTGGAGCCGTATCAACAAGTTTCTACTTGGGGAAAGTGGGGACAAGCTTTACATTTCAGAGTCATGGATTTCATCTGAACTAGGAGTGGCGTAAGTGGCCGAGTAGCGCCGGCCCAGCCTTATTATATTGGCCCAAATGGCCTGGAAGTTCCGCTAAGGCGGTCCATTCCTTAGGAGTTCAGTGTTCGGTTGACAAGTAAATCCGACAGGTTCTCCTCTACATGTAGAAAATGGTGGGGTTGCACTACTACGACTGATCATCGTAAGTGGTCTTCCTGGCGCGGCAAACTCCCGTAATGAGTTCATCATCCAATTGGATAATTTCTGCAACACTACCCAGAGCACTTCAATAGAAAGGCTACGGTTGGGCGATTGTTGAGTGTTGGCAGGGTCAAGTTTTCAAAATGATGTTTACATCAAATGAAGTATCTCGTAACTTCATTTTATTTTGATAATATTTTAAAGATTTAATTTATTCAAATCTTGCCTTATAGTCTCATCTATGTGATGAACTTTTGAAGCTAATTATAACTTGAACGGTGGTAGTTCAAATAGTATTTGGGAAAGATATAAGTATATTGGAGTATCTTGTAACTTCATCTTTTAAACTTATATCTAATTAATAATTGTCTTATGAATGACAAAGATTTTCAGAAAAACGTTGAGACAAGGTTAGATATATGAGATCACCTTGCAACGATATTTTTTTATACAGTTATACACTGGGACTTTGTGTATATTGTGCATGGAAGAGGACTTCCAATATTTTGAAAAGTATATATGTATATATATATATATACTGAATATTTTGCGACTTCATCGCATTAAGATATCAACTTGGTTCATTTCTTTTGACCAAGACTTTCATGAGTACTATGAGAAGGATCATATATTGTTAATCATTATACATATTATTTTGGTGGGCTTGCTGCTCACCCTTGCTTTCTTCTTTCATCACACAATATCAGATAGACAAGATGAACCGGACTAAGCTCCCGATTCGCAAGAGGTTAGGAGACGTTCCGCAGTTTTCTAGATGCACTGATGCCGCCATAGCTGAGGTAGGAACTACCAATAGGCTAGGCTTTCAACTTTTGATGTATCAGATTATGTATATTTATGAATTGTAATAATGGCAAAGAAATGTAAATTTATTCAGAAACCTGTTTAAGGTGTATTGGCATATAATTGTGGAATAAAACGACTTGTGATTATTTTTGGATATTCATCTCTGAGACTATAACTTGTGGTGTGTGTGTTTATTGTGGGGTCACAGTACAGAGTAGTTGATTATTTATTAAGATTGGGTGTTGTTAAGGGAAATGGAACTCGTGACAACCCGGATCCCCGACCCCGGATTTGGGGGTGTTACAAAAACCTATCAAGTCTAATACTATGCTACTTCATTACTAAATTCCAGCATCTTTGAATATTTTCATAATAGCATGGAAATGGCAATGCTTCTTTGTTCTCAAAAAACCAGCTGAATAGGCTTCCACATTCCTTTTGTATACACTCGACACATGTGATTGTGTTATCACTGTCAACAGATGTTTGAATTGATTATCCGTCGGGTACATGATCATCCGTCGGGTTGCCTTGTTGATCATCCATCGGTAGCTTTGTTGATCATCCGTCGGGTAGCTATTTGGCACTTGACTTCATTTCATTTATACAGAATTACAAGACATCATCTATATACAATTAATCAACCTATTCTGCATATCTAATTAAAGTCAACATGACTTATATGCTACTACAGAATCCAAACAAAGGTGTTTGCAGAAATGTGTTTTATGACTTATTATTACATAAGCTACTCACTCGATGGATAAGAAATTATCATCCGTCGGGACTATATTGAGTCATCCGTCGGGACTATATTCCTTATCCGTCGAGTGCTATAATTTTTCACTAAGTTAAATGTACTAAGGTATTTTGTTAATGAAATCATCAAGTCCACAACATATTCACAACAATCTCCCCCAATTTATGTCTACTAGAATTGTAGCCATAAATTAAGAGAAACTTGATGATAACAAAACACCCTAAAAATACAAATTTAAATGGAAGTAGATAAAACTGTAAAGTGCTTCAATTAACAAAATGTACAAAGATTTGCTCACAGTCATTTTCAAGGTGCTCCTCTAGCCTGAGCAGATTAATCTATTTCCTTGAAGATCTGGATCTCTTTCCAAGCTTTCTGTTGTTTTCTTCTATCTGATTTTGGAGCTGTCTGTGGAATTCCAGTTCATCATATTCTGAGAGATTTAGCATTTCTTGCATTTCCAAAAGAGTCTCATTGCTAGAGATGCTCAATTGGTCTTCTAATATGAAGAATCTTTTAACTCCTTTATCATCCATGAATTCTATCAGCCAGTAGGGTCTTAGATGCACTCTACTTCCTGTGTAAGGAATAGTTAGAGTCTTTGGGAGTGCATCTTTGGCTCTAATACTCCTCAGTTCATCAATCTTCTTTAGAACAAGTCTTCTAGCTGTTACATTGAATCCAAAGTTCTTCTTGAAGGATAAATAAACCTTTATCAGCACAAATTGGCTTTCTTGAAGGATCCTGTGAAGTGGCCACTATATCTCTTTTCCTCCCTTTTACTTGAATACTAACCTTTCAGGTAGATTCCTGTAAGCATCAATTCCTCTAACTTCTTCAAGTTCATCTAGATAGAGGTTTAATCTGAGAATTCCTTGATATTATAGATGTATATGATATCTCCCTTGTTGACTTTGGTTTGAGCTTTGGTTAGGGACTTGGATCTGAGAGTTGAGGGCTTCACTTTCTTGACTGCTCTGGTCTTTGTCTTCTTTGGCTTCATGAATTGAGGCAGATTGAGTTCAGGTATTGGTAGGCTATCCCTGTCTATTGGCTCATCCTTTGGAATGATAGGTTCACCATGAAATTTCTTGGATGGGTCTATCTTGAATTCTCCATGTGCCATAGAGGGCATGGATGTTTGAGTTATTACAGATGTAGACTCTTTAGGAAAGTACCCTTCCATCTCCTCATCACTGAAATCCAACTTTCTCTTTATTCTTTGCTTGTACCTTGGCTTCTTTGTCTGTGGAGGTTCATTTTGCATTATTTGATCTTGAGATTCAACTGTTTCAGATGGTTGTGCAAAAACTTGATGTGTAGGTTTCACAGCTTGTAGCTTGGCCAAGATAGCAGCTTGCTCCTTCTTTTGTTTGACCTTTTTAGCATCTAAAGCAGCTTGCTTCTTTTCTTTCTTCAATCTTGCCTTTTCTTCTCTCTTTGCTTCAGCAAATTGAGGGTGTCCATCCACCACACAAATTTCTTTACCATTCATGAAAACTTTAGCAATTCTTCTTTTCAATGCTGAATCAGCTGGATCCTTGTAGAATGCTATGGACCTGGCCAATAGCTTCTTTTTATCAGGCTTTGGTGTCTCATACACTGTGTCCAAGGGGTTCTTTAGTGAAGATTTTGGATAGTTCACCCTTGGCTTCAAAATTAGCTTAGCCTTTGGAGATTTGATACAGGATGGTTGTCCTCTTTCCAGATTCTTCATGCTCATTTCATTCACAGATATTTGCCTGACATGAGAGTGATGAATGGCTAATTTTTCTGGCTTCTTTACTAACCCAAATCTCTTTTGTATATCCTCATCAATTTTCTCCCAGTTGATTGGACTCAACTGCTTCTTCTCAGTTGCTCTCAATGTGGCTGCTGCTTCATTTATGAGATCAATACTGTTTGTTGTTGGTGGCTTGGTGAAAGCAATTGTAGGCACAATTACTTTACTGACTTAAATGTTAAGCTGTTTCTCCCCCTCACTTGATCCTTTCTCCCCTTTTTTGTTATCATCAAGTAGTGTGGGAGGGAGTTGAGCTGCCACCCGTTGTTGGAGTAATGCAGTTTGAGCTTCTTGATTATTTAGTATCTTGGCCATTGACTTCTCTACAGCAGATAGTCTTGAGTCCATGGCCTCAACTTTCCTGTTTAGATCAGCCTCCTTCCTTAGTTTGTGAGCAATTTCAGTCATGGTGGTTGCAGGGAGTCTAGCATCCATCCTTTCAATAACATCCTGCTTGACTTCAGAAATTCCCTGTTTGATGGCATCCACACTCTGACTGTGTTGGAGGGCTTGAATCTTATGCAGCTGGAGTGCTTTAAGATGTGCTTTGAGTAGTTGCTTTGTGCTAGCATTGGAAGATGCCTGAATGGCTGCTTGGGTGTCATAAATCAGCTTGAAAAGTGTTGATTGGAGATGTGATTAGGAGCATTCTTTTGTGAGCATCCAGACAGAAATATATGCATCTCCCCCTATGTCCATGCTGTCTTCCTCATCATCACCACCATCATCCCCAAAAGAAGTCTCATCCAGTTCCAAATCACTACCAATATTGGAAGGCATAGCAGTGATTGCATCCTTTGATCTTTATAAAGATTGTGTTGTATGCACCAAATTCAACAATCTTTCAGCCTCCTCATTGCCCTGTACAGCTAGAGTTTGGTAAGCTGTCACAGGGTGAGTAAATGTCTCAGCATCCAGGGAAATAGAATCTATAACAGCTTGATATTCTTGCTGAAATAGCCTTTTCCTTTCTGCATCATTGACACTCATTGACTCACTTGCAATGGTTTCCACCCTTATCACTCCTGTACCTGCATTTCTCTCTTGATCTCTCTTTTGTTGCATCAAGGTCTCACCTTGGCTCCCCACCCTCACACCCTCACCTTCACCATCTAAGGTGGGACTCCTCACACTCACTTTTGCCAATCCTGAAGAACTGGATTGCATTTGTTCATTCTTTTTCTCTCATTTTTCCTGGGAGCAACCCAGACTCTCACTCATTTCACTCCCTTCCCTCAATCCTAGGAGTGATTGCACTACCACTAAGTCTTCTGCACTTGTGATAATTGATGAAATTTGAAGTTGTGCAGAGACACTCAACGGATAAGGGATATCCGTCGGGTTAGCAGTTTGACTATTCGACGGATAACTGCTGTTAAGCTTATCCGTCGGGATACAATCACTGCTCGACGGATGAACAATATCCATCGAAAGAGTAAAAAAATGAGTTTGGAGTGGAGACTATTGTAGACTCTATGCAGATTGATGAAAATTTTGGCACAGATGTCTCAACAGTCTCAAAAAGAAATGGCAAGTGAGCCAACAAATCATCTAAAAGATGATGCTCACTTGCTTGGATTTTTAGCTTCTCCAAGAGAGATAGAGATGAAGAATTTGGAAGTGATGTGTTTATCATGTCAACATCCAAGGAGTGTGTGGGAGAGTTTGGTGTTTCAGGGGCTTCAATTGTTAGAGATTTTGGCTGTGACTCCACATTTGTTGGAGCCACATCAAACTGACTTTGAGGGGGTGTAGTGACTGTGACTTTAGCATCAGTTAACCTTATCCTTAGGGTTTCTTTGATGTTCACCCTGTCCCTCACCTTTCTTACCCACCTTCACACCCCCCTCTTTTGGTTTGGTGGATTTTACAACTGGCATCTTTTGAGAGACACCATAGGGGGCTTTCTTTGTCTTGGTTTTTAAAATTTTGGGTTTGGCAGCTTGGGTAGGCAACTGTTGGGTCAATGACATAGTTTTCATAGCTACACTAGAATGCAAAAAAATGTGTGAGACTAGAAGAGTAGAGACAGATGAACTTACCTCACTTACCTGAGGTGCCTCCATAACTGGAAAATAGAAGAGTGGCACCTCTTTGTGATGGTTTTCCCTGTTCAAATCTGCAATGATTCTCCTTTCTTGAACCCAACAGTCTAATTTATTGGTTGGGTTCTCAAGCACAATATCCTCAGAGAGGTGGTTAGCAATCATCATTAAAAATCTAGCATATTAAACATTTTTACACCTCTTATTTAGCTCTCCTAACTTAAACCCCAACTCAATTATAACAAGATCACTAAAGTTGAAAATTTTATCAGTTACAAGCATGTAAAACATGTTAAGCATAGAGATATTAACTGAATCAAAATTACTGATTTTACCAGAAAATACCTTAGTAATTACATCACATAAATAACTCCATTCCTTCCTAAGACCTAACCTCCTAATTTCACTTAATTTTGTAGTAGAGAGTGCATAGCCCATGGAGTTAAGCATATTAACAATGTCAGTGTATGTGTGTGGTGAAGTTACAGTATTATCAGGAATTTTGAAACATGCTTTAACAATGTCACTATTAACACAGAATTCCTTACCTTTAATAATGAAAGTGATAGTCTTATCAGCTGAGTTGTATGTTGCAGTCGTCCACATCTCTTCAACAACTTCACAGTATATGGTGGGTGATTCCAGCATGGCATAGTTGAGTTTACAGTTCTTCACAAAATCCATCATCTTGTGGTAGTCGCCAAACTGTTGAATCCCCTTGTTCACAAGAGCAGTGAAGTTGTTCTTCTCATAGATAAATCCAGTTTGAGACATTATCTTGATGACTGGTGCCATTGTTAGAGAGTAAAAACTTGCAGAGAGAGAGAGTAAGTGCTTTTGAGAAAGAGAGAAGTTAGAGCAGATGATTTGAGAATGATAAAAAGAGAAGCAATGAAAATGAGTTATGCTTTTATACTCTCTCCAAAATAAGTGTCAAAAATAATAAAGTAAAATAAAGTAACCAATAAGAATTGCCCAAAATAGCCATTTAAAAATAAACTGTAAAAATTTCATCAATTATCCGTCGTGTTATGCTTACAAACTGTAAGTATACTCGATGGATAATGTTCAGAGAATCAATGGCTAAAAATAAGACAATTTGACGGATGAGAATAAATAGTTATCGAGTTATAAATATTCCAGAAAAATAATTGATTTTGCTAAAAAATATATTCCGACGGATGATCAAACTCGATGGATAATGATCATCCGTCGGGATGTAAATTTTGACTTAGCCAAAATTTCATCCAACACTGAAAAATCAATTAAATTTCTGGCTGCATTACAACTTGCAAATTCTCTATAAATATTTAAGAGTAATTTAACATACCTACTCACTTACCAACCTTGAAAAGGTGGATTCATCCAGTGGCTTGGTAAATATATCTACAAGTTGCTTTTCACTTGGAACAAAATGTAGTTCCATAGTACCATTCATTACATGTTCCCTTATGAAGTGGTACTTGATGTCTATGTGCTTTGTTCTTGAATGTTGTACTGGATTTTCAGTGATGGCAATTGCACTTATGTTATCACAGAAAATAGGAATTCTTTCCACTTGCAGACCATAGTCTAGCAATTGGTTTCTCATCCACAAAATATGTGCACAACAACTGCCAGCAGCAATATACTCAGTTTCAGCTGTTGAAGTAGAAACTGAATTTTGCTATTTACTGAACCAGGACACAAGCTTGTTTCCTAAAAATTGACAGGTTCCTGTTGTACTTTTTCTATCAATTCTACAACCTACATAATCTGCATCTGAATAACCAGTTAGATCAAAACCATAATCTCTAATGTACGAAATGCCAAGTTTTGGTGTTCCCTTGAGATATCTGAAAATTCTCTTAATAGCTACTAAGTGAGATTCTCTAGGATCAGCCTGAAATCTAGCACAAAGACATGTAGCAAACATTATATCTGGCTTACTAGCTGTTAAGTACAGAAGTGAGCCAACCATGCCCCTATAACTTGAAATATCCACAGACTTTTCAGTAGTGTTTAATTCAAGCTTAGTTGTAGTGGCCATGGGAGTTTTTGCAGATGTGCAATCCATTAGATCAAACTTCTTTAAAAGATCATAAGTGTATTTAGTTTGACTAATGAATATTCCATCACTAACTTGCTTAACTTGCAAACCAAGAAAGTAAGTTAGTTCTCCCATCATGCTCATTTCATACTTACTTTGCATCAATTTGGCAAACTTCTTGCAAAGTTTTTCATCTGTAGATCCAAAAATAATGTCATCTACATAAATTTGAACAAGTATACTAGAGTCATTAACATTTCTAAAGAATAAAGTTTTGTCTACAGTACATCTAGTAAAGTGATTCTCTAAAAGAAACTTTAACAAAGTGTCATACCAGGCTCTAGGTGCTTGATTCAGACCATAAAGTGCTTTCAAAAGATTGGTAAACATATTCTGGAAAATTTGGATCTTCAAAGCCAGGAGGCTGACTGACATAGACTTCCTCCTCCAAATCTCCATTCAGAAAGGCACTTTTGACATCCATTTGATAGACCTTGAAATTGGCATGGGCTGCATAGGCTAAAAAAATTCTGATGGCTTCAAGTCTTGCAATAGGAGCAAAGGTTTCATCAAAATCTATTCCTTCTTGTTGACAATAGCCCTTAGTAACCAATCTTGCTTTGTTCCTGACTACTATGCCATTTTCATCCATCTTGTTTCTGAATACCATTTGGTATCTATTGGATTCTTTCCTTTAGGCTTGGGCACCAGCTTTCATACCTTATTCCTTTCAAATTGGTTTAGCTCCTCTTGCATAGCTAAAATCCAATCAGGATCCAACAAAGCTTCTTCTACTTTCTTTGGTTCTTCCTTAGAGAGGAAGCTGCTATGTAGACATTCTTCTTGAGTTGCTCTCCTTGTTTGAACTCTAGAAGATACATCACCAATGATAAGCTCAAAGGGGTGATTCTTTGTCCATTTCCTTTGTTGAGGTTAGCTCTAGATGAAGAGGCCTCATTGTTGTCTTGATGTGTGATTGAGTTTTGATTATTAGAAACTCCCTCTGAGTTTATGGATCTTTGATTTGAGAAAGGAGAACTTTCTGTAAGTGATCTATTCTGACTTTTAGCTTCTTTTGATGACCCGACGGATGGTCAATTTTGAGTACCGATGGATGAAGCTGGTTGTCTCCCGATGGATAAAGCAGATTGTCTCCCGACGGATGAAGCATTCTGCAACTCGACAGATGTTGAATTTTGTGCTTCATTGGTAATGGATTTTTCTGCATTATCCTGTGATACTGTTTCTTGATCACTTTCATCATCACTGTCATCACTAACCGTCTCCATATTGTCAAATTTGAGGCTCTCATGGTAATCTTTATCTTGCAGTCCTTCAATTTTTTTATCATCAAACACAATATGTATTGATTCCATAACAATGTTGGTTCTCAGATTGTAGACTCTGTATGCTTTACCAATAGCATATCCAACAAAAATTCCTTCATCTGCTTCAATATCAAACTTCCCATTCTGATCAGCTGATTTCTCAAGATATAACATTTGCAGCCAAAGACATGAAGAAAATTTAGAGTTGGCTTCTTGTTCTCGAACAATTGATAGGGAGTCATGCATTTTGCTTGATTAACCAGAGAAATATTCTGAGTGTAGCATGCAGTATTTACAGCTTCAGCCTAGAAATATGTTGATAACTTAGATTCTTCAAGCATTGTCCTTGCAGCTTCAATAAGTGATCTATTCTTTCTTTCGACTACTCCATTTTGTTGTGGAGTTCTTGCTGCTGAAAACTCATGCAAAATCCCATTTTCTTCACAAAATACTCTCATGACAGAATTCTTGAACTCAGTTCCATTGTCACTCCTGATTCTTCTAACTTTGAAATCAGGATGATTGCTGACTTGCCTTATGTGATTGATGATGATTTCACTAGCCTCATCTTTGGACTTAAGGAAATATGTCCAAGAGAACTTTGAGAAATCATCTACAATTACTAGGCAAAATCTTTTCCTTGAGATGGACAACACATTGACTGGTCCAAACAAATCCATGTGTAGCAGTTGCAAAGGTTCTTCAATTGTTGAATCAAGCTTCTTTCTGAATGATGTTTTAATTTGCTTTCCCTTTTGGCAAGCATCACACAGTCCATCCTTAGAAAACTCCACTTGAGGAATGCCTCTAACCGGTTCTTTATTTACAAGTTCATTCATGGTCTTGAAGTTTAGATGGGATAGCTTCTTGTGCCATAGCCAACTTTCATCTTGACTAGCTTTACTGAGAAGACAAGTAACAGCTTCTGCATTTTATGAGTTGAAGTCAACTAAGTACACATTCCCTTTTCTCACACCAGTGAGAACCACTTTGTTGCTTCTCTTGTTTGTCACAACACAGGCTTCTGAAGTGAAGGTTACTGAATTACCTTTATCACACAGCTGGTTGATGCTCAACAAATTGTGCTTGAGACCATCCACTAAGGCATCCTCCTCAATAATGACATTGTCTTTTGAAATCAATCCATATCCCACAGTATAACCCTTGCTGTCATCTCCAAAAGTAATACTTGGGCCAGCTCTCTCTTCTGTGAGCAGGGTAGAATCACCAGTCATGTGTCTTGAACAACCACTATCCAAGTACCATAGATTCTTTCTGTTTCCCTGATTACTTGAAGAACTTATTTCTGTTTCATCAGACTTGGCCATTAGGGCTAGATTGACATAGCTGACATCCTCATCCAGACCATCTGCTGCCCAGTCATTTTCTTGTGTAATGAAAGCCCTTTCCTTTTGTTTGAGCAACTCAAAATATTTTTGTTTATAATCCACAGGCTCAAACTTCTTCTTACTGGAATCTGACTTTCTACACTCACTGAAAAAGTGCCCTGCCAAGCCACATTTGAAACATTTGAATTTTAATTTATCCACCATGTTTCTATTTGGCTTAGCTGCTCCAAAGTTCTTCTTGAACTTGAGCTTGGCAAATCTTCTGGAAAGAAATGCTAGATGTTCATCAATATCTTCCATGTTATCTTGGCTCAAAGAATCATCATTTTCTGCTACCAGCTCTTTGCCCTTGTTTTCACAGACCTTTGAAGTAGACAACATCATTTATCTTCATCTCCTTCTCTTTCTCTAACTCAGCAACCAGTACAATGGATCCTCCTTTCTTTCTCCCTTTCTCCATTCTTTCATCTTGCTCTATTTCAAGCTCATAAGTCTTTAGAATGTCATACAGTCTCTCTAGTGTAAACTCATTGTATTCTTGTGAGTTTCTCAAAGAGACTGTCATTGGTTTCCATTCTTTTGGTAGGGATCTCAGAATTTTGAGGTTAAAATCTTTGGTTTGGTAGACTCTTCCATGCAACTTTAAAGCATTTAGTAGCTTTTGAAATTTACTAAAGATATCAGTGAGAGTTTCACCTTCTTCAAAGTGGAAATGCTCATATTGCTGAATTAGTAGCTGCATCTTATTTTCTCTGACTTGTTCAGTGCCATCACAGATAATTTGAATTGTATCCCAAATTTTCTCGGCAGTTTTGCAATTGATGATGCTGTCAAACATATCACCATCAACTCCATTAAACAGAATATTCATGGCCTTCTTGTCCTTCCTGACTTGTTCAATATCAGGATCTGACCATTCATGCCTTGGCTTGGGAACTGATGGCTTATTTCCAGTTGCAGCTCTCATTGGTACATGAGGGCCTCTCTCTATACAATCTACATAGGCCACATCTTGAGAAAGTAAGTGAAGATGCATCTTTACCTTCCAGTGATGGTAATTATCTTTGTCTAGAAAATGAATCTTGACTCCAACATCCTTCTTGTTCATCTTGCTGTTTGTTGTGATCTTTAAACTCTTTGTTTTTTAAGAGCTTGCTCTGATACCAATTGTTAGTCCCTAAAAATGCAACAAGAATTACAGAAGGGGGTTAAATGGAATTCTTGAACCTTTTTCCGAAATATAAAATGTTCTAACTTAAGATATATATATGACAGTGTTTTGATTTGCAAAGTGCGGAATAACAAGTTAAATATGAATCAAAACACAAGTCTTTAAAACTTTCTGGTGGATTAGAAAGTATCCACCAGAGATATATATATCAAGAGAACTCTGTGAAGCTTGAATAGCTCATAGTTGCTTACAAATAAGAACAACTAAACTTATAGAGAAATGCTAAGAAAACAGCTTACAAATGTTTCTCAAAGAATTTACTTGCTTAGTCTTGTTGTTGTTCTAATTGCTACTCTTGGTTTATATATCACCAAGATTACACAGTAAAAAGACAAGATAATAAAACAAAACCTATCAAGTCTAATACTATGCTACTTCATTACTCTATTCCAGCATCTTTGAATATCTTCATAATAGCATGGAAATAGAAATGCTTCTTTGTTCTCAAAAACCCAGCTGAATAGGCTTCCCCATTCCTTTTGCATACACTCGACGCATGTGACTGTGTTGTCACTATCAACAGATGTTTAAATTGATTATCCGTCGGGTACATGATCATCCGTCGGGTTGCCTTATTGATCATCCGTCGGGTTGCCTTATTGATCATCCGTCGGGTAGCTTTGTTGATCATCCGTTGGGTAGCTATTTGGCACTTGACTTCATTTCATTTATATAGAATTACAAGACATCATCTATGTTCAATTAATCAACCTATTCTGCATATCTAATTAAAGTCAACATGACTTATATGCTACTACAGAATCCAAAAAAAGGTGTTTGCAGAAATGTGCTTCATGACTTATTATTACATAAGCTACTCACTCGATGGATAAGAAATCATCATCCGTCGGAACTATATTGAGTCATCCGTCGAGACTATATTCCTTATCCGTCGAGTGCTACAATTTTTCACTAAGTTAAATCTACTAAGGTGTTTTGTTAATGAAATCATCAAGTCCACAACATATTCACAACAAGTTCCGTTGCTAATTATTAGAGTGTGATTTGAATATGTGTATAGTTACTAGTCTATGTGATATATGTGCAAGGTGATTTATTTAAGTGTTTACTCGAGTTGAATTGGTGATGCTAAATTATATAACTGTAAGTTCAAATATTATAAATTATTAAGTATACTTAATTGTTTAGGTGCCGCAAGTCTGGGCGGGTAATTTTCCTTAATTGTTTATGTGCCGCAAGTCTGGGCGGGTACTTTTCTTACTTGTTTACTTTTATGTTGCTGCAAGTTGAGGCAGCTTTATTTTGTATGGTTATAAGGTTAAATTGTGGAATTGAAAAACAGGTGGATAGTCCTAATTACGAATACTTCATGCCAAAATTTTCTAAAATTCTCCTGTATCTAAATCTATTTGACTTATTTGATTTCAATAATTTGAAAGCATGTTATGACTGTTAGCTGTAACACGTATATGATATGTCTGGGTAAGAACATTGAATTGACTTTTGGGTTGTATTTGTGGTGTGGTTATTCATGGTATTGTCCATATTACGAATAGGTCATGCCGAATTTTCCGTAGAAATATTATCATAAGTTAAGCATTCTCGTGTTAAATAATATTCTGAGTTGGTAGTAAGTTTTATACTATAATGTGTGCTACTTGTTATGTGCTATATAATGTGCCATGTGTATATATGTATATATATATATATATCATGAAAGGGTAGAAATAAGATACTCATTTCAGAAGGTTACTAAAGTAGTATCTTTTTGCTTATGATAGGATCGGGCATTAAGGGCGTGAGACCAAGCAAAAGAAAAGAAAAAGGGAGAGTTGCATAGTGGTTCAGTAGTTACGAATGATTCGAGACGAATAGAACCAGACATTGGGGATCAAGACTGAAGTTGGATAAGATTTTGTATCAGACCGCAGAACCGCATTAGCGACATATCAAAGAATTAAGAATAGGAAATGGTGACGTCTTGAGAAAGCATTATGAGATATTTATGTTATTGCGAGGGTGTATGATTGATAAGGACCAAAGGCAAGTATCCCTATCATTACTTATTATTCAAGTGATATTTATTTTAAATCTTCTTATGCAAGTATTGTTTTCCCTATTCTCAGTTCTGAATAGATAAATGTTTTACATATCGCTGAAATAAATGATTCTGTTTATGCAAATACTCTTCTGCTATTCTATATTCAGAATAGCTAAGTGATTTTACTTATCAAATGAATGGATTTATAAATGTTTTGGATTTTGAGCAAGATGACATTGTTTTGACTTTTCTGCCCAAGTAAATGGACGAATAAAAGTTTATAAGAGTGTCGAGTATTATGACCCCTTTCAATAAAATGTTTTAAGATTGGATGGTTGTGTAAGAGGTCGTGGCGGCGGTCCAACGGAGATTTAGGTATTATACAGGATATAATACATTTAGGCCAATATGTGCCTTGGGTGCCCCATTTGTTTAGTTGGATATGCTTTGACATACCGGTGTTGCTCCGCGGCTGATCACCGGCGGCAACACACCGTCGTTCGAGGTATCTAATCTAAATTATTATATTATTTTTGATAATCTTATAAGGAATGTTTTATCAACTATTTTGGTTTTAAATAAAGGTGGAATATAGTGTTGATTCGGTTGCTGATTGATGTTGATATTTAAGTTGTTATTTAATATCAAATCTGGTATTAATGCAGATGATTGATGTTGACTTCCATATTTTAGCGCGGGTAGGTTGTGAGCATCAAAGTTCGTATTGATATTTAATTTGATATGACATTAAAATGAATATTAATATCAAGAGTTGAGTTTTGAATAAAGTTTATGATTTAATCCATAATCATTGTTTTTTGTTATTGTTGTTTACGATATTTCTGTAAACACTATTTTACGAGTTTTATTCTCGTCAAGATTCAAAGTATTGCTGAAGCATTTCACTCAAAAATATCAAAAAAAAGAGTTTTGAATACAAGGAGAAACAATTATCCGATTCTTCAATAAATTTTCTGTTTTAGCAATTATGATTTTAAAAATGTTCTGCTCTAATGCAGATGTCGATTTTATATCAACGACCATATATATGCTATAATGAACTTGTTGAGCATTTCTTTCGCTCATACTTGCCTGTTTTCAAATTTAAACTCCAGTGAGGATTAACTTGCGCTATTTAGCCGCGTAATTCGAAGAAGCAAAGAAGAAGCTTTTGGAAGGTGGTTGGTCCAGGGTTTGCGGACTAGTGTAAGTTTTATTGTATAAAGTTGTTTATATTATATTATGGTTGTGTATTTTATAGTTGGGCCTAGTATACTTCTTTTCGAAGTTATACTAGCGGGTTAGTATTGAATTGGTATTTATTGAAAAGAGATTTAAAAGAAAGTGAAAATTTATTTATGGAATTTGGATTCTTGTTTCAAGAATTGTAACCTTAAAAGATCTTGGATTAGTTTGGGGTCATAGATACTAAATATCTTCCGCTGGCATTTGTTTATTGATTAAATAAGTTAATTTGGATTGAGATTTTATAGTGACAACCAAATCCTCTGATCCCGGATTTGGGGGCGTTACAGGTTGCTCTTTTAAATATGCCAGATACTGTCATGAAACCTATTTTTAGGTTTTGATACCTCTGTCAAGTTGTGATATTGGACTTCCACTTTTCTTATATGGTGGATAGTTATTGGTACTGTGACACCACCTACTCATTCGGTGTCAGAATTTTGTTCTTTGGATTTCATTTTCTTCAAAAATATCAGCTTTGAACTCTTTTCAGTTTTATTTATTTGATTTTGAATTCCTTTTATATTCTTTTATTTTGACTGAGATGAACAACCCTAACTATAGGGGACACAAGGTATACATGTCTGTGTGATAGGAGTTGGATGGGACGCCATAACTTCTATGTGTTGTGATTACAAGAAGGATTACAACCTTTAGTAGTGTCTTAATTTGGGCACGCAATACCAAGTTTATTTGATCATATTGATCTCTCAGTTATTCTTTTATTTCAACAATACTTTTTCTCAAATTCAGATTTTTGTCCCGTTTTGATATAAAATTCTTTTTTTTTTGAAATTCCATTATTTTATTATCTCAAATATTCGAAGCTATGCCAACCAAGTTAAGCTGAGTTATCCTGGTCGAGTCAAAGTAAGGCTATGTGATGGGATTACCAAGAGCAACAGTGGACTGCTATGCGGTTATAATATCAGTGGCGTATACCGAAGTCGGTCTGTTTCTTTATTTATCTCTCTATTTATCTCTCTCTCTTTCATTCTCTCTATCTTTCTTTCTATTCTTCTTTCTCGCAATCAGTAAAAGTAATTCTATTGAGAAATTGGTCAAATGGTATGTGGAAAGAACAATGGTGCGGAGTGAAGCTCATGTGATAACTGTGTGGCATAAGGAATTTCAGTGTTATTTGAAATTTTGGGAAAAGTTACATGTGCAAGATTGGAAAGTTGATAAGAAGAACCTTAGTGCTTTCTTCTGCTGATTCCGAGGATGGAATCCTTATATGAGGGGTAGAATGTAATATCCCAAATCTTTATTATATGAGCTTCGAAATATTATTGTTGGCATTAATTGAATATGGTGTGTGTTTTCTGATAAGGTAGATGGTCTGTATGTGAGTATATTTGTTATGTGGATTAGATAGATTATGCGTCCTCCTTCCTTTTGTGATATCGAGGACGGAATCCGTTTAAGGAGGGTAGATTGTAATGACCAGGACTTTTCAAAATCTGTTTATTATTATTATAAAAATATTTATCAGTCGTTAAATGAGAATTATGTGAATTATGTGAGGGATATATTTTGTGAAGTTAAGATATGTGTGAAATCATGTTTATTTGATTATATGATGATTGGTGTATTTTATTTTTATCTGTTTGTCGATCTGTGTTATTAAATCCTATTTATTAGGGGTTGTTGTAGTGTTTAATTTTTATAAAACTGTGTATTGTCCATAGAATTATTTTTATGGCTTTATAATTTCATTAAATATTTATAAAATTTAGAAAATTTAGAAAATAATATTTTGGCAATTATTTCTTTTTAAATAATTTTCTGTGTGAATTAAAGTGGGGTATTTTTATTAATTTCAAAAATGATTCAAAAATTATGAAAATTTTATTTTATATGTAATTAATTATTTTAGGATTTTTTAAAATTATTTTGGTATTTTTCCAGTGTATGGTTGCCCGTGCATTTGTTTGCTATTTTGCAAATCAGTCCGGGACCGAGCCCTAAAAAGGGGTACGTGTCCTATTTTCTAAAACGTGGCAGTTTTAACAATTCAGTTTATTTTATTTTTACAAACAAACATCAATCCCTCTCCTATTCTTCATCTCATCTCTCCTCTCTCGCAATCTATCTCTTTCTCTAATCTCTCTCGTTGTCTCTCTCTCAATCTCTTCTCCCTCTTTTCTCTTTTCAGTTTTTATTTCCCCAAACTTTCCCCTCTTGCCCATTCGTGGCTGCTACGGTTGGGGCGAATTTTTCCGGCCGAACTTGGCCGGATTCTGCTTGGCCTCCAGTTGTGTGCGAGTGTATGTATATATGTGTTATACGGTGTGCGTGTGTGTATTTATGTGTGCTCTGTGTGTGGGTTGTGTATGCGTTTGTGTGTGGGTCGCGTATGTGTGTGTGTGTGAATCGAGTGTGCGCGTGTGTGAGACGCGTGCGTGGGTGTTTGGTTGTTGTGTTGTATTGTATCTAAGTTTTTGAATATAATTTATGCTTCATTAGTTTTATGCATAAAATAATTGATGTTATTGATTTGGTAGTATATGTAATTTAGAGGTTATATGAATATAAGATTTGGCTAATGATGTTGTGAATTGTGTTGTCAAATCCGTTTAGAAATAAGCTGAGTTCTTGTTAAATTTGTAGTTTTTAATTAGTTCATCGTATGATAATGATTTTGCACTCTTTGGAAAGATAATGGAATTATCTACAATTTTGATTCTTTAGGTTTTTCCAAATTCGGCCTGTAATTTTGATAAAATCTCCCATTTGTAAAATTTGTCCTATTATTTCAGTTTGATACATCCTGACTTCAAAAATTCGTAGTAAATTCATTATTTTAACTATGACTTTGAACTATACCAATTTGGAAAGCTTAATTCAGGATCTACAATTGTTACTTATAGTTCATTAACCAATTCTATGATTTAAGAGTCTCAAATACTAAGTTACTTGAGAAAACAGGGTTGAATCTGCTTGTGCAGCTGTTTATTTTAAAGTTTCTGAATTCGTTACTTGGTCATTTTTAGCGAGATATCCTACAACTTTTATGTTTTAAACTTTTTTGTTTAAGTTCATCTAGGTGTTGTAAAATGTCATGCTTTCGAGGCTGGTTAACTTAAATTTTAGGTTCGGTACCTATTTTGTATGTTATACCTCGACATATGTTTTTTTGCTAATATATGTGATTGCTAGTTAATGTTTAATAGATTAAATATATGAACCTATAGTATAGAAGTGTTGGTTAGTGTTTTGATATGTGCTTTCTAGTTTATTAAATTGTAGATTTAAGTTAGCATACTTGATGACATACTTGACTTGTGCACATGTACATTGACTTGTTATTTGTATATGTGATAGCAGCGATATGTTTTATGGAAATACATGTTAGTATATTCCTATTTGAGATTGAGTTCCGTTGCTAATTATTATAGTGTGATTTGAATATGTGTATAGTTACTAGTCTATGTGATATATGTGCAAGGTGATTTATTTAAGTGTTTACTCGAGTTGAATTGGTGATGCTAAATTACATAACTGTAAGTTCAAATATTATAAATTATTAAGTATACTTAATTGTTTAGGTGTCGCAAGTCTGGGCGGGTAATTTTCCTTAATTGTTTATGTGCCGCAAGTCTGGACGGGTACTTTTCTTACTTGTTTACTTTTATGTTGCTGCAAGCTGAGGCAGCTTTATTTTGTATGGTTATAAGGTTAAATTATGGAATTGAAAAACAGGTGGATAGTCCTAATTACGAATACTTCATGCCAAAATTTTCTAAAATTCTCCTGTATCTAAATCTATTTGACTTATTTGATTTCAATAATTTGAAAGCATGTTATGATTGTTAGTTGTAACACGTATATGATATGTCTGGGTAAGAACATTGAAATGACTTGTGGGTTGTATTTGTGGTGTGGTTATTCAGGGTATTATCCATATTACGAATAGGGCATGCCGAATTTTCCGTAGAAATATTATCATAAGTTATGCGTTCTCGTGTTAAATAATATTCTGAGTTGGTAGTAAGTTTTAAACTATAATGTGTGCTACTTGTTATGTGCTATATAATGTGCCATGTATATATATGTATATATATATATCGCGAAAGGGTAGAAATAAGATAGTCATTTCAGAAGGATACTAAAGTAGTATCTTTTTGTTTATGATAGGATCGGGCATTAAGGGCGTGAGACCAAGCAAAAGAAAAGAAAAAGGGAGAGTTGCATAATGGTTCAGTAGTTACGAATGATTCGAGACGAACAGAACCAGACGTTGGGGATCAAGACTGAAGTTGGATAAGATTTTGTATCAGAGCGCAGTAACCGCATTAGCGATATATCAAAGAATTAAGAATAGGAAATTGTGACGTCTTGAGAAAGCATCATGAGATATTTGTGTTATTGCGAGGGTGTATGATTGCTAAGGACCAAAGGCAAGTATCCATATCATCACTTATTGTTCAAGTGATATTTATTTTAAATCTTCTTATGCAAGTATTGTTTTCCCTATTCTCAGTTCTGAATAGATAAATATTTTACATATCGCTGAAATAAATGATTCCGTTTATGCAAATACACTTCTGTTATTCTATGTTCAGAATAGCTAAGTGATTATACTTATCAAATGAATGGATTTATAAATGTTTTGGATTTTAAGCAAGATGACGTTGTTTTGGTTTTTCTGCCCAAGTAAATGGGAGAATAAAAGTTTATAAGAGTGTCGAGTATTATGACCCCTTTCAATAAAATGTTTTAAGATTGGATGGTTTCGTAAGAGGTCGTGGCGGCAGTCCAGCGGAGATTGAAGTATTATACAGGATATAATACCTTTATGCCGATATGTGCCTTGGGTGCCCCATTTGTTTAGTTGGATATGCTTCGGCATACCGGTGTTGCTCTGCGGCTAATCACTGGTGGCAACACACCGTCGTTCGAGGATTCCAATCTAAATTATTATATTGTTTACGATAATCTTATAAGGAATGTTTTATCAACTGTTTTGGTTTTGAATAAAGGTGGAATACAGTTTTGATTCGGTTGCTGATTGATGTTGATATTTAAGTCGTTATTAAATATCAAATATGGTATTAATGCAGATGATTCATGTTGACTTCCATATTTTAGCGCGGGTAGGTTGTGAGCATCAAAGTTCGTATTGATATCTAATTTGATATGACATCAAAATGAATATTAATATCAAGAGTTGAGTTTTGAATAAAGTTTAAGATTCAATCCATAATCATTGTTTCTTGTTATTGTTGTTTACGATATTTCTGTAAACACTGTTTTACGAGTTTTATTCTTGTCAAGATTCAAAGTATTGCTGAAGCATTTCGCTCGAAAATATCAAAAAAAGAGTTTTGAATACAAGGAGAAACAATTATCCGATTCTTCAATAAATTTTCTATTTCAGCAATTATGATTTTAAAAATGTTCTGCTCTAATGCAGATGTCGATTTTATATCAAAATGACCTTATATATGCTATAATGAACTTGCTGAGCATTTCTTTCGCTCATACTTGCCTGTTTTCAAATTTAACCTTCAGTGAGGATTAACTTGCGCTATTTAGCCGCGTAATTCGAAGAAGCAAAGAAGAAGCTTTTGGAAGGTGGTTGGTCCAGGGTTTGCGGACTAGTGTAAGTTTTATTGTATAAAGTTGTTTATATTATATTATATTATAGTTGTGTATTTTATAGTTGGGCCTAGTATACTTCTTTTCGAAGTTATACTAGCGGGTTAGTATTGAATTGGTATTTGTTGAAAAGAGTTTCAAAAGAAAGTGAAAATTTATTTATGGAATTTGGATTCTTGTTTCTAGAACTGTAACCTTAAAAGATCTTGGATTAGTTTGGGGTCATAGATGCTAAATATCTTTCGCTGGCATTTGTTTATTGATTAAACAGGTTAATTTGGAATGAGATTTTATAGTGGCGACCAAATCCTATGACCCCGGATTTGGGGGCGTTAAAGATATGGCAGTATTAATCTTGGGAATGTCATCTTTGAATCAGTAGCTCTTATCTCAGGACTTAAACATAATCTGTTGAGTGTGAATCAAATCTGTGACAGAGGTTATCATGTGGATTTCTTTGAAGAACACTATGAAGTTGTAAGAAATTCTACATACAAAGTGGTTCTGAAAGGTTACAGGCATGGTAACATTTATGAAGCCAGACTTTCAACAAGTTCTGATGCTTCTGCAATCTGTCTGTTGAGTAGAGCATCAATTGAAGAAAACTAAAATTGGCACAAAAGACTCTCTCATTTAAACTTCAACAACATAAATGAGATTGTAAAGAAAGATCTTGTGAGAGGACTTCTAAAATCAGTATTTGCTCCTGATGTCCTTTGTGATTCATGTCAAAAGGCAAAATAAAGAAAAACTTCTTTCAAGAGCAAAACCGAGTCATCAATTCTTGAGCCTTATCACCTACTGCATGTTGATCTATTTGGTCCAGTCAATGTCATGTCTATTGCAAAGAAGAAATATGCTATGGTTATAGTGGATGAGTTCACAAGGTACACTTGGGTGTACTTCTTGCACAAGAAGAATGAAACTGCATACACTCTAACTGATCATGTCAGGCAGCTGGATAAGTTGGTCAAAGATTCTATTAAAATTATAAGAAGTGATAATGTCACTGAATTCAAGAATTCAATCATGGAAGAGTTCTGCAAAGAGCATGGTTTAAACAAGAATTTTCTGCACCTAGAACTCCACAGCAAAATGGAGTTGTAGAAAGAAAGAACAAGACTCTCATAAATAATTTTCACTTCCTTTTAAAACTCTTTTCAACAAATTCCAATTCAATACTAACCCGCTAGTATAACTTCGAAAAGAAGTATACTAGGCCCAACTATAATACACAACTATAATATAATATAATATAAACAACTTTAAACAATAAAACTTTCACTAGTCTGCAAACCCTGGACCAACCACCTTCCAAAAGCTTCTTCTTTGCTTCCTCGAATTACGCAGCTAAACAGCGCAAGCTAATCCTCACTGGAGGTTAAATTTTAAAAACAGGCAAGTATGAGCGAAAGAAATGCTCAGCAAGATCATTATGACATATATAGGGTCGTTTTGATATAAAACCGACATCTGCATTAGAGCAGAACATTTAAAATCATAATTGCTGAATCATAAAATTTTAGTTGAGGAACCCCAAAATTGATTCCTTAATTGTATTCAAAACCAATTTGATATTTTTGAGCGAAATACTTCAGCAATACTTTGAATCTTGACGAGAATAAAACTCTTAAAACAGTGTTTACGGAAATATCGTAAACCATAATAACATGAAACCATGATTATGGATTGAATCATAAACTTTACTTAAAACCGAACTCTTGAAATTAATACTTATTTTGCTGTCATATTAAATTAGATATCAATACGAACTTTGATGCTCACAATATTCCATACTGAAGTCAACATCAATCATCTATACTAATACCACCTTTGATATTTAACAACAACGTAAGTATCAGCATAAATCAGAATCTGAATCAAAACTGCATTTTACCATTATTCCAAAACAGAAACAGTTGATAAATCATTTATTCTTATGAATATCAAAAACGATATGATAATTTAGATTGGGATCATCCTCCGACGGACGTACTATCACATGCTGATCAGCCCGTGTGATAGCACAAGGTCATGATTCATAGAAACGTGACCCCAAAAACACGAGTACTCAAACAAAAGGCAATATACCTGCCTGTGGCAAAAATTGTGTCATAATATTCCATATGGCACTTAGAAATAGCCATCCGCTGGACCGTCCGTCTCGGTCACTTACGCAATTATGATCCAATCTTAAAACCTTTTATTGAAATGGGGTCATAATAATCGACACCCGAAATAATTTTATTCCCCCAATTCTTGGGTAGGAATATTCGCAACCAAATCATTTTTCTCAAAATCCCAGAACATTTATAAATCTGATAATTGGATAAGTAAAAACACGTGCCTATTCTGAATATAGAATAGCAGATGAGCATTTGCATAAACATAATTATTTAATTCAACAATATGTAAAACATTTATCGATTCTAAACTGAGAATAGGGAAAGCAATACTTGCATGATAAGATTCAAAATAAATATCACTTGAACAATAAGTGATGATAAGAATACTTGTCTTTGGTTTTTAGCAGTTAGTCACACTCGCAAAGACGCATCTATTCTGACATTCTGTCTTAAAATATCACCGTCTTTCTTTTCAACACTTCACCGATATGCTGCTCCGGCGATTGCTAGAAGCCAGATATCCAATGACATTCTATCTCATTCTTTATCCAACGTCTTGTCCAGATCACTCGAACGATCCGCATCTATAATTAAAAGATACAACTTTAATCGTCTAAACGATAATAATTCAACGGACTGCGCGTCAAAAGCCTATCGTCTACCCATACGATAGCCAACACATAAATATAACAGACAAACACAGGACTTTTGACTCATGTACACATGTATTTCACATAACACATAAGCACATAACTCACGTATCACATAATTCATATCACATGTGACTCGGTTCGTCAAAAGGCTCGACTCGGTATGTTTAAAACTGAAATCGGGTCAAAATACGATTTTTCGGTCACTACACGACTCATAATCGATTTACAAAACAAGCGACCTTTCGAAATAAAAGGTTTTGGGTCTCGCAAGTATTTTTAATAAAAGCGAAATATTTTTCTGAGTCTATACGCATTCGTTTCGTATTAAACGGACGAACGGTTTAGGAATTATTTGGCTTAATTATAAATAATTATATTTTATTTAACTATTTATAAATAAAATTAATTGATTAAATGATTTAATCAATCAATTAAATCCATAAATAATTAACTAAAATAAATTATAAATAATTAAAATAAATATGGATTTTTGAAAATAATAAAATAAAATAATTTTTGGAATTTAAAATAATTCAGTTAATTATTAAAATAATTAACCAAATTAATTTTGGAATAAATATGAATTTTCAGAATTAAAAACTGAATTTTTGAATTATTTTTAAAATAAAATCTGTAAAAACAGATTTATAATTGGGGGTTTAGGGTTTTTGAAGATCAAAAGCGGGTCAGGTGAATGGGTTGGGACCGGGTCGCCAAGAACCCAAACGGGTCTGGACGAACCCAGTTCCCGGTGAGAACTCCGGCCACCGGATTCGTTTTCCGGCTGGTCTTTTCTGGCTACAATTCAATCATTCAACCTCAATTCTTCTTAAACAACAGCAATAACCATCCTCTAAGTCTGATTATGCAATTAACACCAGGATTCGATTAATCAGAAGCGGAAATCGGCCGGAACAGCCAAGAAAACTGGTAAACTTTATCTGTTGAATTTTGTTTTTATAAAAACATATAGATAACATAAAGGTTTTGTATACCTGTAAAATAATCCCGATAAATTGTAACTCGGTACATTTTATCTCGTTTAATTCAAATTACAAGCCCGGAAAATAGTAATTTATGGGGGGGAAAGCTGTAAAAAGATAACTACAAGAAAAATATAATATTATGTCACAATTCCCCGAAAATTATGAATATTTCAAAAATACGGAAATAACGAATATTCGAAATTTTTTTGATTTTATACAAATACAAATTTTGCGGGCTTTGATGTCTCGATCGGGTCCCGATCCGTTGATTTTTTTGAAAAATTGAAATATTTTCTAAATTAACAGAAAACCCCGAAAACACATAAAATACATTCAAAAGCACATAAAACGAGATAAAACGAGTACCTCGATAAAGACACTAATAAACACGCATCCAAATTACGAATCAATTCATATAAATGCATTTTAAACACGTAACGAGTATCCGAAAAATACTCTGGTCCTTACGGGACCACACACAACTCTCTCGCATGCTATCTCATGGTCAGACACACTTTTAAATAATATTAAACACATAATAATTCATTTAACACGTAACAAAATAGCTGTAAAATATTATTTTAAATATTTTCAAACCTCACTCTATACCTGGGTGAACACTGTTAAAATACCGAATAATATTTCTGACACAATTAAAATATTGAGGCGAGTAAAATATCCACTCGATCCTCAAGACGGGAAAATACACTCAGTTTACCGACATCGATAAAACGACCGGCTTTCAGATAAAATTTTGAAATAGTAAAAGTATTTAAATACTTTCACAATACTAACAAATATTAATACCAGCTATCAATTAGCACATCATTTCAAATTAAAGACACGAACCCACGAAACAAGAATAAAATTCTAAAATCTGGAAAGCGCATAAATATATTCAAATAATAATAATAATATTAATTCTGAAAATACAGGATATTACAATCTACCCCCCTTATAAGGATTCCGTCCTCGAAATCAGCAGAAGAGAGCACTAGGGATCTTCTGGAAAACTTTCCAATCTTGCATATGCACTTTTCTCAAAATTTTCAGATAACTTGGATTCCTTGTATAACATATTGATTACAGAAGCTTCACTTTGCACCATTGTTCCATCCACATCCTTTGACCAATCCCTCAATAGAATCACTTTTACTGATTGCGAAAAAGAAGAATAGAAAGAAAGATAGAGAGAAAGATAGAGAAAAAGAAAGAGAGAGAGAGAGAGAAATATAAAGAGAAATCAAGAAACAGATTGACTTTATTGTACGCCATTGATATTTTAATCGCAGTGCACTCCAATGTCGTCCTTGGTAATTCCATCGCACCGCCTTACTTTGACTTGACCAAGATAACTCAGCTTAACTTGATTGGCATACATTCGAATGTTTGGGATGATAAAATCATGGACTTACAAAGAGAAAAGAATTTCATATCATAACAGGACAAAATCTGAATTTGAGAAAAAATATTGTTGAAATAAAAGAATAACTGAGAGATCAATATGATCAAATGAACTTGGTATTGCGTGTCCAAATTAAGACTCTACTAAAGGTTGTTAACCTTCATGTATTCACAACACACACAAGTGATGGCGTCCCATCCAACCCCTATCACACAGACATGTATACCTTGTGTCCCCTAAAGTTAGGGATGTTCATCTCAGTCAAAATAAAAGAATATCAAAGGAATCCAAAATCAAATGAATAAAACTGAAAAGATTTCAACGCTGATATCTCTAGAGAAAAAAATGAAATCCAGAAAATAAGATTCTGGCACAAAAGGATTAAACGAATGTTAGGGAATATATCCTCTAACAGATACCTCTTTTGAGAGAGGTCAAAAGAAATTATAAAAAGAGGAGGTATCGCCAAAGTCTTATTATTTATCTTCAATTTGAACTCTTCGATTGACTCATCATCCGATTGTAGACACTTCTTCACGTTCCACAGATATCGATAATCTTCATCGTCGTCGAATCGTAATAACCTCGAAATATTTCACCATAGAAGTTTGCAGCTTCCTGGAGTCCCATCCAGCTCAGCACAGCCATCTCAAACGAATGCGCCTATCTTAACTTATTCGTTGGTACTATATCCAATAGTCCAACAGGAACTCGATATGAGCACAAACGTCCTCACATAGCTATACACACTCCTACACACTCTCGTTTCTAGTTTACTATAACCTCAGCTCTGATACCAACCTGTAACGCCCCCAAATCCGGGGTCAAGGGATTTGGTCGTCACGATAAAACCTCAATCCAAAATAACCTGTTAAATCAATAAATAAATGCCAGCGGAAGATATTTATCATTTATGACCCCAAACTAATCCAAGATCTTTTAAGGTTAGAGTTCTAGAAACAAGAATTCCAAATTCCATAAATAATTTTCACTTCCTTTTAAAACTCTTTTCAACAAATTCCAATTCAATACTAACCCGCTAGTATAACTTCGAAAAGATGTATACTAGGCCCAACTATAATACACAACTATAATATAATATAATATAAACTTTAAACAATAAAACTTACACTAGTCCGCAAACCCTGGACCAACCACCTTCCAAAAGCTTCTTCTTTGCTTCCTCGAATTACGCAGCTAAACAGCGCAAGCTAATCCTCACTGGAGGTTAAATTTTAAAAACAGGCAAGTATGAGCGAAAGAAATGCTCGGCAAGATCATTATGACATATATAGGGTCGTTTTGATATAAAACCGACATCTACATTAGAGCAGAACATTTAAAATCATAATTGCTGAATCATAAAATTTTAGTTGAGGAACCCCAGAATTGATTCCTTAATTGTATTCAAAACCAATTTGATATTTTTGAGCGAAATACTTCAGCAATACTTTGAATCTTGACGAGAATAAAACTCTTAAAACAGTGTTTACGGAAATATCGTAAACCATAATAACATGAAACCATGATTATGGATTGAATCATAAACTTTGCTTAAAACCGAACTCTTGAAATTAATACTTATTTTGCTGTCATATTAAATTAGATATCAATACGAACTTTGATGCTCACAATATTCCATACTGAAGTCAACATCAATCATCTATACTAATACCACCTTTGATATTTAACAACAACGTAAGTATCAGCATAAATCAGAATCTGAATCAAAACTGCATTTTATCATTATTCCAAAACAGAAACAGTTGATAAATCATTTATTCTTATGAATATCAAAAACGATATGATAATTTAGATTGGGATCATCCTCCGACGGACGTACTATCACATGCTGATCAGCCCGTGTGATAGCACAAGGTCATGATTCATAGAAACGTGACCCCAAAAACACGAGTACTCAAACAAAAGGCAATATACCTGCCTGTGGCAAAAATTGTGTCATAATATTCCATATGGCACTTAGAAATAGCCATCCGTTGGACCGTCCGTCCCGGTCACTTACGCAATTATGATCCAATCTTAAAACCTTTTATTGAAATGGGGTCATAATAATCGACACCCGAAATAATTTTATTCCCCCAATTCTTGGGTAGGAATATTCGCAACCAAATCATTTTTCTCAAAATCCCAGAACATTTATAAATCTGATAATTGGATAAGTAAAAACACGTGCCTATTCTGAATATAGAATAGCAGATGAGCATTTGCATAAACATAATTATTTAATTCAACGATATGTAAAACATTTATCGATTCTAAAGTGAGAATAGGGAAAGTAATACTTGCATGATAAGATTCAAAATAAATATCACTTGAACAATAAGTGATGATAAGAATACTTGTCTTTGGTTTTTAGCAGTTAGTCACACTCGCAAAGACGCATCTATTATGACATTCTGTCTTAAAATATCACCGTCTTTCTTTTCAACACTTCACCGATATGCTGCTCTGGCGATTGCTAGAAGCCAGATATCCAATGCCATTCTATCTCATTCTTTATCCAACGTCTTGTCCTGATCACTCGAACGATCCGCATCTATAATTAAAAGATACAACTTTAATCGTCTAAACGATAATAATTCAATGGACTGCGCGTCAAAAGCCTATCGTCTACCCATACGATAGCCCACACATAAATATAACAGACAAACACAGGACTTTTGACTCATGTACACATGTATTTCACATAACACATAAGCACATAACTCACGTATCACATAATTCATATCACATATGACTCGGTTCGTCAAAAGGCTCGACTCGGTATGTTTAAAACTGAAATCGGGTCAAAATACGATTTTTCGGTCACTACACGACTCATAATCGATTTACAAAACAAGCGACCTTTCGAAATAAAAGGTTTTGGATCTCGCAAGTATTTTTAATAAAAGCGAAATATTTTTATGAGTCTATACGCGTTCGTTTCGCATTAAACGGACGAACGGTTTAGGAATTATTTGGCTTAATTATAAATAATTATATTTTATACCATTTATAAATAAAATTAATTGATTAAATGAATTAATCAATCAATTAAATCCATAAATAATTAACTAAAATAAATTATAAATAATTAAAACAAATATGGATTTTTGAAAATAATAAAATAAAATAATTTTTGGAATTTAAAATAATTCAGTTAATTATTAAAACAATTAACCAAATTAGTTTTGGAATAAATATGAATTTTCAGAATTAAAAACTGAATTTTTGAATTATTTTTAAAATAAAATCTGTAAAAACAGATTTATAATTGGGGGTTTAGGGTTTTTGAAGATCAAAAGCGGGTCAGGTGAATGGGTTGGGACCGGGTCGCCAAGAACCCAAACGGGTCTGGACGAACCCAGTTCCCGGTGAGAACTCCGGCCACCGGATTCGTTTTCCGGCTGGTCTTTTCTGGCTACAATTCAATCATTCAACCTCAATTCTTCTTAAACAACAGCAATAACCATCCTCTAAGTCTGATTATGCAATTAACACCAGGATTCGATTAATCAGAAGCGGAAATCGGCCGGAACAGCCAAGAAAACTGGTAAACTTTATCTGTTGAATTTTGTTTTTATAAAAACATATAGATAACATGAAGGTTCTGTATACCTGTAAAATACTCCCGATAAATTGTAACTCGGTACATTTTATCTCGTTTAATTCAAATTACAAGCCCGGAAAATAGTAATTTACGGGGGGGGAAGCTGTAAAAAGATAACTACAAGATAAATATAATATTATGTCACAATTCCCCGAAAATTATGAATATTTCAAAAATACGGAAATAACGAATATTCAAATTTTTTTTGATTTTATACAAATACAAATACAAATTTTGCGGGCTTTGATGTCCCGATCGGGTCCTGGTCCGTTGATTTTTTTGAAAAATTTAAATATTTTCTAAATTAACAGAAAACCCCGAAAACACATAAAATACATTCAAAAGCACATAAAAGGAGATAAAACGAGTACCTCAATAAAGACACTAATAAACACGCGTCCAAATTACGAATCAATTCATGTAAATGCATTTTAAACACGTAACGAGTATCCGAAAAATACTCTGGTCCTTACGGGACCACACACAACTCTCTCGCATTCTATCTCATGGTCAGACACACTTTTAAATAATATTAAACACATAATAATTCATTTAACACGTAACAAAATAGCTGTAAAATATTATTTTAAATATTTTCAAACCTCACCCTATATCCGGGTGAACACTGTTAAAATACCGAATAATATTTCTGACACAATTAAAATATTGAGGCGAGTAAAATATCCACTCGATCCTCAAGACGGGAAAATACACTCAGTTTACCGACATCGATAAAACGACCGACTTTCAGATAAAATTTTGAAATAGTAAAAGTATTTAAATACTTTTACAATACTAACAAATATTAATACCAGCTATCAATTAGCACATCATTTCAAATTAAAGACACGAACCCACGAAACAAGAATAAAATTCTAAAATCTGGAAAGCGCATAAACATATTCAAATAATAATAATATTAATTCTGAAAATACGGGATATTACAATCTACCCCCTTATAAGGATTCCGTCCTCGGAATCAGCAGAAGAGAGCACTAGGGATCTTCTGGAAAACTTTCCAATCTTGCATATGCACTTTTCTCAAAATTTTCAGATAACTTGGATTCCTTGTATAACATATTGATTACAGAAGCTTCACTTTGCACCATTGTTCCATCCACATCCTTTGACCAATCCCTCAATAGAATCACTTTTACTGATTGCGAAAAAGAAGAATAGAAAGAAAGATAGAGAGAAAGATAGAGAAAAAGAAAGAGAGAGAGAGAGAGAGAGAAATATAAAGAGAAATCAAGAAACAGATTGACTTCATTGTACGCCATTGATATTTTAATCGCAGTGCACTCCACTGTCGTCCTTGGTAATTCCATCGCACCGCCTTACTTTGACTTGACCAAGATAACTCAGCTTAACTTGATTGGCATACCTTCGAATGTTTGGGATGATAAAATCATGGACTTACAAAGAGAAAAGAATTTCATATCATAACAGGACAAAATCTGAATTTGAGAAAAAATATTGTTGAAATAAAAGAATAACTGAGAGATCAATATGATCAAATGAACTTGGTATTGCGTGTCCAAATTAAGACTCTACTAAAGGTTGTTAACCTTCATGTATTCACAACACACACAAGTGATGGCGTCCCATCCAACCCCTATCACACAGACATGTATACCTTGTGTCCCCTAAAGTTAGGGTTGTTCATCTCAGTCAAAATAAAAGAATATCAAAGGAATCCAAAATCAAATGAATAAAACTGAAAAGATTTCAACGCTGATATCTCTAGAGAAAAAAATGAAATCCAGAAAACAAGATTCTGGCACAAAAGGATTAAACGAATGTTAGGGAATATATCCTCTAACAGATACCTCTTTTGAGAGAGGTCAAAAGAAATTATAAAAAGAGGAGGTATCGCCAAAGTCTTATTATTTATCTTCAATTTGAACTCTTCGGTTGACTCATCATCCGATTGTAGACACTTCTTCACGTTCCACGGATATCGATAATCTTCATCGTCGTCGAATCGTAATAACCTTGAAAGATTCCACCATAGAAGTTTGCAGCTTCCTGGAGTCCCATCCAGCTCAGCACAGCCATCTCAAACAAATGCGCCTATCTTAACTTATTCGTTGGTACTATATCCAATAGTCCAACAAGAACTCGATATGAGCAAACGTCCTCACATAGCTATACACACTCCCGTTTCTAGTTTACTATAACCTCAGCTCTGATACCAACCTGTAACGCCCCCAAATCCGGGGTCAAGGGATTTGGTCGTCACGATAAAACCTCAATCCAAAATAACCTGTTAAATCAATAAATAAATGCCAGCGGAAGATATTTATCATTTATGACCCCAAACTAATCCAAGATCTTTTAAGGTTAGAGTTCTAGAAACAAGAATTCCAAATTCCATAAATAATTTTCACTTCCTTTTAAAACTCTTTTCAACAAATTCCAATTCAATACTAACCCGCTAGTATAACTTCGAAAAGAAGTATACTAGGCCCAACTATAATACACAACTATAATATAATATAATATAAACAACTTTAAATAATAAAACTTACACTAGTCCGCAAACCCTGGACCAACCACCTTCCAAAAGCTTCTTTTTTGCTTCCTCGAATTACGCAGCTAAACAGCGCAAGCTAATCCTCACTGGAGGTTAAATTTTAAAAACAGGCAAGTATGAGCGAAAGAAATGCTCAGCAAGATCATTATGACATATATAGGGTCATTTTGATATAAAACCGACATCTGCATTAGAGCAGAACATTTAAAATCATAATTGCTGAATCATAAAATTTTAGTTGAGGAACCCCAGAATTGATTCCTTAATTGTATTCAAAACCAATTTGATATTTTTGAGCGAAATACTTCAGCAATACTTTGAATCTTGACGAGAATAAAACTCTTAAAACAGTGTTTACGGAAATATCGTAAACCATAATAACATGAAACCATGATTATGGATTGAATCCTAAACTTTACTTAAAACCGAACTCTTGAAATTAATACTAATTTTGATGTCATATTAAATTAGATATCAATACGAACTTTGATGCTCACAATATTCCATACTGAAGTCAACATCAATCATCTATACTAATACCACCTTTGATATTTAACAACAACGTAAGTATCAGCATAAATCAGAATCTGAATCAAAACTGAATTTTACCATTATTCCAAAACAGAAACAGTTGATAAATCATTTATTCTTATGAATATCAAAAACGATATGATAATTTAGATTGGGATCATCCTCCGACGGACGTACTATCACATGCTGATCAGCCCGTGTGATAGCACAAGGTCATGATTCATAGAAACGTGACCCCAAAAACACGAGTACTCAAACAAAAGGCAATATACCTGCCTGTGGCAAAAATTGTGTCATAATATTCCATATGGCACTTAGAAATAGCCATCCGCAGGACTGTCCGTCCCGGTCACTTACGCAATTATGATCCAATTTTAAAACCTTTTATTGAAATGGGGTCATAATAATCGACACCCGAAATAATTTTATTCCCCCAATTCTTGGGTAGGAATATTCGCAACCAAATCATTTTTCTCAAAATCCCAGAACATTTATAAATCTGATAATTGGATAAGTAAAAACACGTGCCTATTCTGAATATAGAATAGCAGATGAGCATTTGCATAAACATAATTATTTAATTCAACGATATGTAAAACATTTATCGATTCTAAACTGAGAATAGGGAAAGCAATACTTGCATGATAAGATTCAAAATAAATATCACTTGAACAATAAGTGATGATAAGAATACTTGTCTTTGGTTTTTAGCAGTTAGTCACACTCGCAAAGACGCATCTATTCTGACATTCTGTCTTAAAATATCACCGTCTTTCTTTTCAACACTTCACCGATATGCTGCTCCGGCGATTGCTAGAAGCCAGATATCCAATGACATTCTATCTCATTCTTTATCCAACGTCTTGTCCTGATCACTCGAACGATCCGCATCTATAATTAAAAGATACAACTTTAATCGTCTAAACGATAATAATTCAACGGACTGCGCGTCAAAAGCCTATCGTCTACCCATACGATAGCCCACACATAAATATAACAGACAAACACAGGACTTTTGACTCATGTACACATGTATTTCACATAACACATAAGCACATAACTCACGTATCACATAATTCATATCACATATGACTCGGTTCGTCAAAAGGCTCGACTCGGTATGTTTAAAACTGAAATCGGGTCAAAATACGATCTTTCGGTCACTACACGACTCATAATCAATTTACAAAACAAGCGACCTTTCGAAATAAAAGGTTTTGGGTCTCGCAAGTATTTTTAATAAAAGCGAAATATTTTTCTGAGTCTATACGCGTTCGTTTCGTATTAAACGGACGAACGGTTTAGGAATTATTTGGCTTAATTATAAATACTTATATTTTATTTAACTATTTATAAATAAAATTAATTGATTAAATGAATTAATCAATCAATTAAATCCATAAATAATTAACTAAAATAAATTATAAATAATTAAAACAAATATGGATTTTTGAAAATAATAAAATAAAATAATTTTTGGAATTTAAAATAATTCAGTTAATTATTAAAATAATTAACCAAATTAATTTTGGAATAAATATGAATTTTCAGAATTAAAAACTGAATTTTTGAATTATTTTTAAAATAAAATCTGTAAAAACAGATTTATAATTGGGGGTTTAGGGTTTTTGAAGATCAAAGGCGGGTCAGGTGAATGGGTTGGGACCGGGTCGCCAAGAACCCAAACGGGTCTGGACGAACCCAGTTCCCTGTGAGAACTCCGGCCACCGGATTCGTTTTCCGGCTGGTCTTTTCTGGCTACAATTCAATCATTCAACCTCAATTCTTCTTAAACAACAGCAATAACCATCCTCTAAGTCTGATTATGCAATTAACACCAGGATTCGATTAATCAGAAGCGGAAATCGGCCGGAACAGCCAAGAAAACTGGTAAACTTTATCTATTGAATTTTGTTTTTATAAAAACATATAGATAACATAAAGGTTCTGTATACCTGTAAAATACTCCCGATAAATTGTAACTCGGTACATTTTATCTCGTTTAATTCAAATTACAAGCCCGGAAAATAGTAATTTACGGGGGGGAAAAGCTGTAAAAAGATAACTACAAGATAAATATAATATTATGTCACAATTCCCCGAAAATTATGAATATTTCAAAAATACGGAAATAAGGAATATTCGAAATTTTTTTGATTTTATACAAATACAAATACAAATTTTGCGGGCTTTGATGTCCCGATCGGGTCCCGGTCCGTTGATTTTTTTGAAAAATTGAAATATTTTCTAAATTAACAGAAAACCCCGAAAACACATAAAATACATTCAAAAGCACATAAAACGAGATAAAACGAGTACCTCGATAAAGACACTAATAAACACGCGTCCAAATTACGAATCAATTCATATAAATGCATTTTAAACACGTAACGAGTATCCGAAAAATACTCTGGTCCTTACAGGACCACACACAACTCTCTCGCATGCTATCTCATGGTCAGACACACTTTTAAATAATATTAAACACATAATAATTCATTTAACACGTAACAAAATAGCTGTAAATATTATTTTAAATATTTTCAAACCTCACCCTATATCCGGGTGAACACTGTTAAAATACCGAATAATATTTCTGACACAATTAAAATATTGAGGCGAGTAAAATATCCACTCGATCCTCAAGACGGGAAAATACACTCAGTTTACCGACATCGATAAAACGACCGGCTTTCAGATAAAATTTTGAAATAGTAAAAGTATTTAAATACTTTCACAATACTAACAAATATTAATACCAGCTATCAATTAGCACATTATTTCAAATTAAAGACACGAACCCACGAAACAGGAATAAAATTTCCACCATTTTATTCCTTCTAAAATCTGGAAAGCGCATAAACATATTCAAATAATAATAATAATAATAATTCTGAAAATACGGGATATTACAATATTTTTTACATTTCTTTCTTGGAGCATCTGCAACATAAGCAAAATTGTTGCTTTTGTTTATCCCTATTTTTCCATTTCTATTTTTCTTTTTCTTTCTCGCATCTCCGGTTTTAGTTTCTTTAACAGGGGTCTTAGGATTTTGTTTGTTCATAAGCTTCTCTTTAGTATTAGAAGACTGAACTTATTCTTCAGTTTTCTTCTCTTTATCATCATCAATAATTTCTTTCTTGATAATCAATTCTTCTTCACTGAAGTTGAGTTCACATGCTTTGAATATAGGTGCATTAACCTCTTTCAAAAAGGTTGGAGCATTCTCGGTTTTCTTTGCTTTCCCTTTGTCACCTACAGTCTTCTTTTGGTCATTCATGGCATCATATTCAAGGCCAATAGCAATGTTTGCACATGGCTTATTCTTCTCATGTACCTGTCTGACCAGTTTAGATGCATTTCTGAAAGATTTCATCTTCACTTCATTCTTTTCCAGCTTCTCCCTTAGCAATGCTTCAATTTCATTTGCACACTTGAGCTTGTTCTTTAGATATGCATTTTCTTGTTTTAAAGCATCAAGCTCTACCAACAACAATTCAATTTCTTGCTTCTCACTTTTAAGCTTCTCATTTATCTTTGTTAATCTGCTAACTTCTTCATTAGCAGCAACCATGCTTGTGTGAATGTGAAACATTTCTGTACTCATCTTTTCAACAGTTTCCTTATATTGATTCATATTTAAATCAATAGTGGTAAGAGTTGGTGTCTGTGCTTTTGATGAGGATGATTCACCTTGCTCCAAAGCCATTAGAGCATAGTTTCCAACTTCCTCATCTTCATCATTATCTAAATCATCCCAACTCTTTCCCTCTACAATGTAAGCTTTGCTTTGTTGCTTTTTCAGAAGAGCTTCATACTTTGCTTCCAGTTCAAGATAAGCTTTGTCTTTCTTTGCCTTCTTGGGTTTCCTGTATTCTGTAGCAAAGTGGCCTAGTTCATCACAATTGAAGCACCTTATATTAGATTTGTCAACAGATCCAGTTTTGTAGCCATTCTTACTATCAGAATTGTAATTCCCTTTTTCTTTCCAGCTGCTGTCTTTATTGAAAGACTGTACTTTACTCCTAAAGTATCTTGGCTTTTTTACTCTAATATTAAAGAATTTTATAGCCAAATAAGCCATTGACTGATCTAGCTCATCCAGTTCTTCAAGAGTGTAGAACTCATCTTTTTCTAATTCTAGAATGACTTGTTCCTCGGAATCATTTGTTCTTTGCTCACTTGTTGAGGCAACTGGTATTTGAGATCTTGACTCATCAGTCGATGTTTGGCTTTCAATTACAATTAAAGCACTTGAGCCATCTACAATATGTCCTTGGTCAGATCTCAATGATTTTCTCTGAATCATTTCAAGTTCATATATTTTGAGAATTCCATATAGAACTTCCAGTGTTATCCTACTTAAGTCTCTTCCTTCCCTGATTGCTGAGATTTTCTGTTCCAAATGATCAGGGAGAGTAAGCAATAACTTCAGGTTCACTTCTTCAGCTTCATAATATTTGTCATGAAGCTGCAAATCATTTATCAGCTTGTTAAACCTTTCAAACACATCAGTAATACTTTCCTTTGGCTTTGCCATAAAACCCTCATACTGTGAAATCAATATTCTTCTTTGGTTTGACCTAACTTCTTCAGTTCCTTCACAGAGTATCTCAATCTTTTCCTATATTTGCTTGGCAGTGTCACAGTTGACAATGTTATTGTACATCACATTGTCAAGTGACTCAATCAACATTAATTGCAAGCTACTATCCATGGAGTCTTTCTCCTTTTCAGGGTCAGAATACTCAGAAGGATCTTTTGGAGCAAAATGAGTTGGGATAACCATGTCTTCATCTGTAGATTCAATACTAACCCGCTAGTATAACTTCGAAAAGATGTATACTAGGCCCAACTATAATACACAACTATAATATAATATAATATAAACTTTAAACAATAAAACTTACACTAGTCCGCAAACCCTGGACCAACCACCTTCCAAAAGCTTCTTCTTTGCTTCCTCGAATTACGCAGCTAAACAGCGCAAGCTAATCCTCACTGGAGGTTAAATTTTAAAAACAGGCAAGTATGAGCGAAAGAAATGCTCGGCAAGATCATTATGACATATATAGGGTCGTTTTGATATAAAACCGACATCTACATTAGAGCAGAACATTTAAAATCATAATTGCTGAATCATAAAATTTTAGTTGAGGAACCCCAGAATTGATTCCTTAATTGTATTCAAAACCAATTTGATATTTTTGAGCGAAATACTTCAGCAATACTTTGAATCTTGACGAGAATAAAACTCTTAAAACAGTGTTTACGGAAATATCGTAAACCATAATAACATGAAACCATGATTATGGATTGAATCATAAACTTTGCTTAAAACCGAACTCTTGAAATTAATACTTATTTTGCTGTCATATTAAATTAGATATCAATACGAACTTTGATGCTCACAATATTCCATACTGAAGTCAACATCAATCATCTATACTAATACCACCTTTGATATTTAACAACAACGTAAGTATCAGCATAAATCAGAATCTGAATCAAAACTGCATTTTATCATTATTCCAAAACAGAAACAGTTGATAAATCATTTATTCTTATGAATATCAAAAACGATATGATAATTTAGATTGGGATCATCCTCCGACGGACGTACTATCACATGCTGATCAGCCCGTGTGATAGCACAAGGTCATGATTCATAGAAACGTGACCCCAAAAACACGAGTACTCAAACAAAAGGCAATATACCTGCCTGTGGCAAAAATTGTGTCATAATATTCCATATGGCACTTAGAAATAGCCATCCGTTGGACCGTCCGTCCCGGTCACTTACGCAATTATGATCCAATCTTAAAACCTTTTATTGAAATGGGGTCATAATAATCGACACCCGAAATAATTTTATTCCCCCAATTCTTGGGTAGGAATATTCGCAACCAAATCATTTTTCTCAAAATCCCAGAACATTTATAAATCTGATAATTGGATAAGTAAAAACACGTGCCTATTCTGAATATAGAATAGCAGATGAGCATTTGCATAAACATAATTATTTAATTCAACGATATGTAAAACATTTATCGATTCTAAAGTGAGAATAGGGAAAGTAATACTTGCATGATAAGATTCAAAATAAATATCACTTGAACAATAAGTGATGATAAGAATACTTGTCTTTGGTTTTTAGCAGTTAGTCACACTCGCAAAGACGCATCTATTATGACATTCTGTCTTAAAATATCACCGTCTTTCTTTTCAACACTTCACCGATATGCTGCTCTGGCGATTGCTAGAAGCCAGATATCCAATGCCATTCTATCTCATTCTTTATCCAACGTCTTGTCCTGATCACTCGAACGATCCGCATCTATAATTAAAAGATACAACTTTAATCGTCTAAACGATAATAATTCAATGGACTGCGCGTCAAAAGCCTATCGTCTACCCATACGATAGCCCACACATAAATATAACAGACAAACACAGGACTTTTGACTCATGTACACATGTATTTCACATAACACATAAGCACATAACTCACGTATCACATAATTCATATCACATATGACTCGGTTCGTCAAAAGGCTCGACTCGGTATGTTTAAAACTGAAATCGGGTCAAAATACGATTTTTCGGTCACTACACGACTCATAATCGATTTACAAAACAAGCGACCTTTCGAAATAAAAGGTTTTGGATCTCGCAAGTATTTTTAATAAAAGCGAAATATTTTTATGAGTCTATACGCGTTCGTTTCGCATTAAACGGACGAACGGTTTAGGAATTATTTGGCTTAATTATAAATAATTATATTTTATACCATTTATAAATAAAATTAATTGATTAAATGAATTAATCAATCAATTAAATCCATAAATAATTAACTAAAATAAATTATAAATAATTAAAACAAATATGGATTTTTGAAAATAATAAAATAAAATAATTTTTGGAATTTAAAATAATTCAGTTAATTATTAAAACAATTAACCAAATTAGTTTTGGAATAAATATGAATTTTCAGAATTAAAAACTGAATTTTTGAATTATTTTTAAAATAAAATCTGTAAAAACAGATTTATAATTGGGGGTTTAGGGTTTTTGAAGATCAAAAGCGGGTCAGGTGAATGGGTTGGGACCGGGTCGCCAAGAACCCAAACGGGTCTGGACGAACCCAGTTCCCGGTGAGAACTCCGGCCACCGGATTCGTTTTCCGGCTGGTCTTTTCTGGCTACAATTCAATCATTCAACCTCAATTCTTCTTAAACAACAGCAATAACCATCCTCTAAGTCTGATTATGCAATTAACACCAGGATTCGATTAATCAGAAGCGGAAATCGGCCGGAACAGCCAAGAAAACTGGTAAACTTTATCTGTTGAATTTTGTTTTTATAAAAACATATAGATAACATGAAGGTTCTGTATACCTGTAAAATACTCCCGATAAATTGTAACTCGGTACATTTTATCTCGTTTAATTCAAATTACAAGCCCGGAAAATAGTAATTTACGGGGGGGGAAGCTGTAAAAAGATAACTACAAGATAAATATAATATTATGTCACAATTCCCCGAAAATTATGAATATTTCAAAAATACGGAAATAACGAATATTCAAATTTTTTTTGATTTTATACAAATACAAATACAAATTTTGCGGGCTTTGATGTCCCGATCGGGTCCTGGTCCGTTGATTTTTTTGAAAAATTTAAATATTTTCTAAATTAACAGAAAACCCCGAAAACACATAAAATACATTCAAAAGCACATAAAAGGAGATAAAACGAGTACCTCAATAAAGACACTAATAAACACGCGTCCAAATTACGAATCAATTCATGTAAATGCATTTTAAACACGTAACGAGTATCCGAAAAATACTCTGGTCCTTACGGGACCACACACAACTCTCTCGCATTCTATCTCATGGTCAGACACACTTTTAAATAATATTAAACACATAATAATTCATTTAACACGTAACAAAATAGCTGTAAAATATTATTTTAAATATTTTCAAACCTCACCCTATATCCGGGTGAACACTGTTAAAATACCGAATAATATTTCTGACACAATTAAAATATTGAGGCGAGTAAAATATCCACTCGATCCTCAAGACGGGAAAATACACTCAGTTTACCGACATCGATAAAACGACCGACTTTCAGATAAAATTTTGAAATAGTAAAAGTATTTAAATACTTTTACAATACTAACAAATATTAATACCAGCTATCAATTAGCACATCATTTCAAATTAAAGACACGAACCCACGAAACAAGAATAAAATTCTAAAATCTGGAAAGCGCATAAACATATTCAAATAATAATAATATTAATTCTGAAAATACGGGATATTACAATCTACCCCCTTATAAGGATTCCGTCCTCGGAATCAGCAGAAGAGAGCACTAGGGATCTTCTGGAAAACTTTCCAATCTTGCATATGCACTTTTCTCAAAATTTTCAGATAACTTGGATTCCTTGTATAACATATTGATTACAGAAGCTTCACTTTGCACCATTGTTCCATCCACATCCTTTGACCAATCCCTCAATAGAATCACTTTTACTGATTGCGAAAAAGAAGAATAGAAAGAAAGATAGAGAGAAAGATAGAGAAAAAGAAAGAGAGAGAGAGAGAGAGAAATATAAAGAGAAATCAAGAAACAGATTGACTTCATTGTACGCCATTGATATTTTAATCGCAGTGCACTCCACTGTCGTCCTTGGTAATTCCATCGCACCGCCTTACTTTGACTTGACCAAGATAACTCAGCTTAACTTGATTGGCATACCTTCGAATGTTTGGGATGATAAAATCATGGACTTACAAAGAGAAAAGAATTTCATATCATAACAGGACAAAATCTGAATTTGAGAAAAAATATTGTTGAAATAAAAGAATAACTGAGAGATCAATATGATCAAATGAACTTGGTATTGCGTGTCCAAATTAAGACTCTACTAAAGGTTGTTAACCTTCATGTATTCACAACACACACAAGTGATGGCGTCCCATCCAACCCCTATCACACAGACATGTATACCTTGTGTCCCCTAAAGTTAGGGTTGTTCATCTCAGTCAAAATAAAAGAATATCAAAGGAATCCAAAATCAAATGAATAAAACTGAAAAGATTTCAACGCTGATATCTCTAGAGAAAAAAATGAAATCCAGAAAACAAGATTCTGGCACAAAAGGATTAAACGAATGTTAGGGAATATATCCTCTAACAGATACCTCTTTTGAGAGAGGTCAAAAGAAATTATAAAAAGAGGAGGTATCGCCAAAGTCTTATTATTTATCTTCAATTTGAACTCTTCGGTTGACTCATCATCCGATTGTAGACACTTCTTCACGTTCCACGGATATCGATAATCTTCATCGTCGTCGAATCGTAATAACCTTGAAAGATTCCACCATAGAAGTTTGCAGCTTCCTGGAGTCCCATCCAGCTCAGCACAGCCATCTCAAACAAATGCGCCTATCTTAACTTATTCGTTGGTACTATATCCAATAGTCCAACAAGAACTCGATATGAGCAAACGTCCTCACATAGCTATACACACTCCCGTTTCTAGTTTACTATAACCTCAGCTCTGATACCAACCTGTAACGCCCCCAAATCCGGGGTCAAGGGATTTGGTCGTCACGATAAAACCTCAATCCAAAATAACCTGTTAAATCAATAAATAAATGCCAGCGGAAGATATTTATCATTTATGACCCCAAACTAATCCAAGATCTTTTAAGGTTAGAGTTCTAGAAACAAGAATTCCAAATTCCATAAATAATTTTCACTTCCTTTTAAAACTCTTTTCAACAAATTCCAATTCAATACTAACCCGCTAGTATAACTTCGAAAAGAAGTATACTAGGCCCAACTATAATACACAACTATAATATAATATAATATAAACAACTTTAAATAATAAAACTTACACTAGTCCGCAAACCCTGGACCAACCACCTTCCAAAAGCTTCTTTTTTGCTTCCTCGAATTACGCAGCTAAACAGCGCAAGCTAATCCTCACTGGAGGTTAAATTTTAAAAACAGGCAAGTATGAGCGAAAGAAATGCTCAGCAAGATCATTATGACATATATAGGGTCATTTTGATATAAAACCGACATCTGCATTAGAGCAGAACATTTAAAATCATAATTGCTGAATCATAAAATTTTAGTTGAGGAACCCCAGAATTGATTCCTTAATTGTATTCAAAACCAATTTGATATTTTTGAGCGAAATACTTCAGCAATACTTTGAATCTTGACGAGAATAAAACTCTTAAAACAGTGTTTACGGAAATATCGTAAACCATAATAACATGAAACCATGATTATGGATTGAATCCTAAACTTTACTTAAAACCGAACTCTTGAAATTAATACTAATTTTGATGTCATATTAAATTAGATATCAATACGAACTTTGATGCTCACAATATTCCATACTGAAGTCAACATCAATCATCTATACTAATACCACCTTTGATATTTAACAACAACGTAAGTATCAGCATAAATCAGAATCTGAATCAAAACTGAATTTTACCATTATTCCAAAACAGAAACAGTTGATAAATCATTTATTCTTATGAATATCAAAAACGATATGATAATTTAGATTGGGATCATCCTCCGACGGACGTACTATCACATGCTGATCAGCCCGTGTGATAGCACAAGGTCATGATTCATAGAAACGTGACCCCAAAAACACGAGTACTCAAACAAAAGGCAATATACCTGCCTGTGGCAAAAATTGTGTCATAATATTCCATATGGCACTTAGAAATAGCCATCCGCAGGACTGTCCGTCCCGGTCACTTACGCAATTATGATCCAATTTTAAAACCTTTTATTGAAATGGGGTCATAATAATCGACACCCGAAATAATTTTATTCCCCCAATTCTTGGGTAGGAATATTCGCAACCAAATCATTTTTCTCAAAATCCCAGAACATTTATAAATCTGATAATTGGATAAGTAAAAACACGTGCCTATTCTGAATATAGAATAGCAGATGAGCATTTGCATAAACATAATTATTTAATTCAACGATATGTAAAACATTTATCGATTCTAAACTGAGAATAGGGAAAGCAATACTTGCATGATAAGATTCAAAATAAATATCACTTGAACAATAAGTGATGATAAGAATACTTGTCTTTGGTTTTTAGCAGTTAGTCACACTCGCAAAGACGCATCTATTCTGACATTCTGTCTTAAAATATCACCGTCTTTCTTTTCAACACTTCACCGATATGCTGCTCCGGCGATTGCTAGAAGCCAGATATCCAATGACATTCTATCTCATTCTTTATCCAACGTCTTGTCCTGATCACTCGAACGATCCGCATCTATAATTAAAAGATACAACTTTAATCGTCTAAACGATAATAATTCAACGGACTGCGCGTCAAAAGCCTATCGTCTACCCATACGATAGCCCACACATAAATATAACAGACAAACACAGGACTTTTGACTCATGTACACATGTATTTCACATAACACATAAGCACATAACTCACGTATCACATAATTCATATCACATATGACTCGGTTCGTCAAAAGGCTCGACTCGGTATGTTTAAAACTGAAATCGGGTCAAAATACGATCTTTCGGTCACTACACGACTCATAATCAATTTACAAAACAAGCGACCTTTCGAAATAAAAGGTTTTGGGTCTCGCAAGTATTTTTAATAAAAGCGAAATATTTTTCTGAGTCTATACGCGTTCGTTTCGTATTAAACGGACGAACGGTTTAGGAATTATTTGGCTTAATTATAAATACTTATATTTTATTTAACTATTTATAAATAAAATTAATTGATTAAATGAATTAATCAATCAATTAAATCCATAAATAATTAACTAAAATAAATTATAAATAATTAAAACAAATATGGATTTTTGAAAATAATAAAATAAAATAATTTTTGGAATTTAAAATAATTCAGTTAATTATTAAAATAATTAACCAAATTAATTTTGGAATAAATATGAATTTTCAGAATTAAAAACTGAATTTTTGAATTATTTTTAAAATAAAATCTGTAAAAACAGATTTATAATTGGGGGTTTAGGGTTTTTGAAGATCAAAGGCGGGTCAGGTGAATGGGTTGGGACCGGGTCGCCAAGAACCCAAACGGGTCTGGACGAACCCAGTTCCCTGTGAGAACTCCGGCCACCGGATTCGTTTTCCGGCTGGTCTTTTCTGGCTACAATTCAATCATTCAACCTCAATTCTTCTTAAACAACAGCAATAACCATCCTCTAAGTCTGATTATGCAATTAACACCAGGATTCGATTAATCAGAAGCGGAAATCGGCCGGAACAGCCAAGAAAACTGGTAAACTTTATCTATTGAATTTTGTTTTTATAAAAACATATAGATAACATAAAGGTTCTGTATACCTGTAAAATACTCCCGATAAATTGTAACTCGGTACATTTTATCTCGTTTAATTCAAATTACAAGCCCGGAAAATAGTAATTTACGGGGGGGAAAAGCTGTAAAAAGATAACTACAAGATAAATATAATATTATGTCACAATTCCCCGAAAATTATGAATATTTCAAAAATACGGAAATAAGGAATATTCGAAATTTTTTTGATTTTATACAAATACAAATACAAATTTTGCGGGCTTTGATGTCCCGATCGGGTCCCGGTCCGTTGATTTTTTTGAAAAATTGAAATATTTTCTAAATTAACAGAAAACCCCGAAAACACATAAAATACATTCAAAAGCACATAAAACGAGATAAAACGAGTACCTCGATAAAGACACTAATAAACACGCGTCCAAATTACGAATCAATTCATATAAATGCATTTTAAACACGTAACGAGTATCCGAAAAATACTCTGGTCCTTACAGGACCACACACAACTCTCTCGCATGCTATCTCATGGTCAGACACACTTTTAAATAATATTAAACACATAATAATTCATTTAACACGTAACAAAATAGCTGTAAATATTATTTTAAATATTTTCAAACCTCACCCTATATCCGGGTGAACACTGTTAAAATACCGAATAATATTTCTGACACAATTAAAATATTGAGGCGAGTAAAATATCCACTCGATCCTCAAGACGGGAAAATACACTCAGTTTACCGACATCGATAAAACGACCGGCTTTCAGATAAAATTTTGAAATAGTAAAAGTATTTAAATACTTTCACAATACTAACAAATATTAATACCAGCTATCAATTAGCACATTATTTCAAATTAAAGACACGAACCCACGAAACAGGAATAAAATTTCCACCATTTTATTCCTTCTAAAATCTGGAAAGCGCATAAACATATTCAAATAATAATAATAATAATAATTCTGAAAATACGGGATATTACAATATTTTTTACATTTCTTTCTTGGAGCATCTGCAACATAAGCAAAATTGTTGCTTTTGTTTATCCCTATTTTTCCATTTCTATTTTTCTTTTTCTTTCTCGCATCTCCGGTTTTAGTTTCTTTAACAGGGGTCTTAGGATTTTGTTTGTTCATAAGCTTCTCTTTAGTATTAGAAGACTGAACTTATTCTTCAGTTTTCTTCTCTTTATCATCATCAATAATTTCTTTCTTGATAATCAATTCTTCTTCACTGAAGTTGAGTTCACATGCTTTGAATATAGGTGCATTAACCTCTTTCAAAAAGGTTGGAGCATTCTCGGTTTTCTTTGCTTTCCCTTTGTCACCTACAGTCTTCTTTTGGTCATTAATGGCATCATATTCAAGGCCAATAGCAATGTTTGCACATGGCTTATTCTTCTCATGTACCTGTCTGACCAGTTTAGATGCATTTCTGAAAGATTTCATCTTCACTTCATTCTTTTCCAGCTTCTCCCTTAGCAATGCTTCAATTTCATTTGCACACTTGAGCTTGTTCTTTAGATATGCATTTTCTTGTTTTAAAGCATCAAGCTCTACCAACAACAATTCAATTTCTTGCTTCTCACTTTTAAGCTTCTCATTTATCTTTGTTAATCTGCTAACTTCTTCATTAGCAGCAACCATGCTTGTGTGAATGTGAAACATTTCTGTACTCATCTTTTCAACAGTTTCCTTATATTGATTCATATTTAAATCAATAGTGGTAAGAGTTGGTGTCTGTGCTTTTGATGAGGATGATTCACCTTGCTCCAAAGCCATTAGAGCATAGTTTCCAACTTCCTCATCTTCATCATTATCTAAATCATCCCAACTCTTTCCCTCTACAATGTAGGCTTTGCTTTGTTGCTTTTTCAGAAGAGCTTCATACTTTGCTTCCAGTTCAAGATAAGCTTTGTCTTTCTTTGCCTTCTTGGGTTTCCTGTATTCTGTAGCAAAGTGGCCTAGTTCATCACAATTGAAGCACCTTATATTAGATTTGTCAACAGATCCAGTTTTGTAGCCATTCTTACTATCAGAATTGTAATTCCCTTTTTCTTTCCAGCTGCTGTCTTTATTGAAAGACTGTACTTTACTCCTAAAGTATCTTGGCTTTTTTACTCTAATATTAAAGAATTTTATAGCCAAATAAGCCATTGACTGATCTAGCTCATCCAGTTCTTCAAGAGTGTAGAACTCATCTTTTTCTAATTCTAGAATGACTTGTTCCTCGGAATCATTTGTTCTTTGCTCACTTGTTGAGGCAACTGGTATTTGAGATCTTGACTCATCAGTCGATGTTTGGCTTTCAATTACAATTAAAGCACTTGAGCCATCTACAATATGTCCTTGGTCAGATCTCAATGATTTTCTCTGAATCATTTCAAGTTCATATATTTTGAGAATTCCATATAGAACTTCCAGTGTTATCCTACTTAAGTCTCTTCCTTCCCTGATTGCTGAGATTTTCTGTTCCAAATGATCAGGGAGAGTAAGCAATAACTTCAGGTTCACTTCTTCAGCTTCATAATATTTGTCATGAAGCTGCAAATCATTTATCAGCTTGTTAAACCTTTCAAACACATCAGTAATACTTTCCTTTGGCTTTGCCATAAAACCCTCATACTGTGAAATCAATATTCTTCTTTGGTTTGACCTAACTTCTTCAGTTCCTTCACAGAGTATCTCAATCTTTTCCTATATTTGCTTGGCAGTGTCACAGTTGACAATGTTATTGTACATCACATTGTCAAGTGACTCAATCAACATTAATTGCAAGCTACTATCCATGGAGTCTTTCTCCTTTTCAGGGTCAGAATACTCAGAAGGATCTTTTGGAGCAAAATGAGTTGGGATAACCATGTCTTCATCTGTAGATTCCTCAACTCTAACCATAGGAATGAAGGGTCCATTCTTGAGGATCTGAATGTAGAGTGGATTGGCCATCCTGAAAAATAACATCATTTTCTTTTTCCAAAGAGTATAGTTAGCTTTGTCAAAGGTAGGAATTTTGATGCTACTGATTTTCTGTGTATTCATTCTTCCAAGATCTTGAATCTGTTTACTTTCAGATTTTGCTCTGATACCACTTGTTAGGAAATGAATAACACACAGCGGGGGGGGGGGGTTGAATGTGTTTTACTGTTTTTGTGCTTTTCTTGAATGTTTATGGTTGAACAAAGTAAATTAAATCTTGTAGTGAAATGTGTTCATGCTGAATTTAAGCTTGCAGAAAATAAAGAACACAGATCTTCAAAACTCACTTAATTTTATATTAAAATTAAGATTGTTTTGCTACAAAATTTCTAGGCTCTTTGTTGATAAAGAGCTTAGCTTCTTCTTGAGAATGTTACAAGAAATTTGATCTAAATTATTACAACTAACTAAAGGACCAGTGTTAACTTTATAACTTAGTTAACTGCTAGTTTACACAGTGTGTAATAAGACATGCTATTAGCTTTTCTATGTCATTTCTATTTATAGAAAAGTAGATCTTCCATTTCTGGCTTAACATATCTTTAGCATCCCGTGTTCACTTTGATCTTCCTTTGTCAAATAATGTTTACCACCGATCTTGCACATTCTACAAGCTGCTTTTTGTAAACTTGTCAATCCAGCTGGTTGGATTGTTTGTTGATTGTTTATCTTGAATATTGAACTGGTCAGTGATTCTGTACTTTGAAAATTTTACTCGAGATCTCCATTTTAGGCACATAGAGATCTTAACATCTTGATAAGTATAATAACTTATCGAGATCTCTAATGCTCTAGTGAATTTAACTTATAGAGGTCTCTGAGTTCTCGAATGAAACTTTAGCTTGTCGAGATCTCTCAGCATCATGTCTTCACTTTGTCTTGTCGATTACTTAGAGTTCTCTAGTGAATTTTGACTTATCGATATCTCTGAGTTCTCTAGTAGACTTAGACTTATCGATAACTCGGAGTTCTCTAATGAATGTAGACTTTTCGATAACTCTGAGTTCTCTAGTGAAGAAATGACTTATCGATATCTCCAACCTTCATGTCTTTTTGACTTGTCGATATCTCTCTGAGTTCTCTTGTAGCTTTCCTGACTTCTCGATAAGTCATTTGGAGTTCTCGAATGACTTTTCTATAACACTAAATCTGTGACTTGTAGAGATCCCGACTTAGAGTATTTTTATCCAAACAGATTTATTCAACTCCAAGCTTCTTCAAAATTCTTCTAAGGCATGATCTTCTTGATCTTCTTCCAGATTCTATCATTAGGCTTGATACTATTTCAGGAAAAAGACTCTAGTTTGCTCCTTTGACATTTTTACAGACTTTATTGTTACAAGTACAAAATACAGATTAAGATAACAATACAACTTACTTAGGGTTGACAAAATATCTTAGTCTTGTTAAAGTACAAGCATGTCTTTTACAACACTACCCTATAAAATTTGCACTGCAACTTTAGACGTACACTTTTACCAGACAACACTCCTGTAGCATCTCTCCATTTAATCCATCTTGCCTCAATACGGTGCATAACATCCACAACAATATCCATATTGTCGTTGATAATAGATCCTAAATGCTTAAACAAGTAGTTTGGGAACTGTGTTCTCACCAATTGTAATATCCAGTCATTTTTATAATAATTTAAGAAAGGAATAATATAAAAAAAGATTAAAATTGGATAAGGATTAGGATTTAAAATTTGAATTAGACTGATGGGCCTAAAATTTGGATCAGATTCTAATATGAATAACTTGTATGTTAAGAAATTGGGTTTTGTAATATCATAAATACATCTTATTCTTCTTTCTCGTCTTTGTTATTAAAATTTGTAGGCTTTTTCTCTAAAAAACAACAATCTTATAAAATTCTTAGAAAATTCATATTAAGTCAGAATTCGTTGATTCTGAACTTTTTGGAAAGGTCTTTTCATTCTCTACAATTTTCTTGTTTCGTATTTTTGAAGAAAACTTTTTTAGATGGTAAAAAAGGCCAAATAAGCATCTGATCAGAATTAAAATCGTGGAGATATTCGAGATTTTAGATGTTTCCTGTTTGATTGATTGCTATGGATTGAACATTTGTTTTAATCTGAATTATTTATTTGCGTGATTGAGATAAGTGACTATTCATTGCTCTGTATTATTTGTATGCCTACGTGTTCTGTTAGTAACTTTCTGTTGCTTCATACCATATGTTTGATGACATGTTCTTAATTGTTTAGTAAGTAACTATTCAGTACTCCGTATTTATGTATAACGTATTCTGTTATGTTTGATTACGCGTTCTCGAATATTTAATTTTGTTATTGTGAATACGATATCGATATGTGATTAATAAGATAAGAAAATAATTGTTTTCAAAATCCCTCAGTTTTAGATTATGCATCGAATCATAAAATCCGAACATTGGATAGTGTGACATATAGAACTAGTTTATGCATGTTCCAGAACACATACATGCCATATTGAGTTTGTCTTAACGAGGGCGTAAAATGGCCCCCATCAAATATCGAATCATCAAATATAGAGCCATGTCATTGGCATAGAACCGTGGGATTTTGAAATAAGAATTAATTATAGAATACGAATATGAATTTTGATTATGTGAATTATAGTACATGAGTGCATCTTTTTGATGTGTGCATCTTTGGCACAATGGTTATAGAATATTTGTGTGTCTTTATGTGATCTCTGCTAGGTGATACATATCTAAACTGCGTTCTTGAAAAAGAATAAAATATTATTTTGAGTCGTTGGACGGTAGTTGCTTTCTGGGCTTCACGGGTCATTCTTTTAATATTTCAGGTTTAATCTAAGAATTAGAGTTCGAGTGCATTGGAATTTGAGAACTTGTGATTATAGTAGATTAACTTTTGGGCTTCTGTTATCTTCGCGTTTGTAATATCAACCTTTGTAATTGAATTTTTGATCAACAAATTGTATTTATTTTAGTTTCGATTTAGAATTAATAGTCCGAAAGTGCGGGTTGTTACAATGAATCACTGAATTCCGACTTACGATGAATTTTCTATAATTTTTACAAGATTGCTGATTTATGAGTATAAGCCCAACGAATTTTACTGATAAAAACGAGTAAGATGAATATATCGTATTTATAATATTATAAAACCCTATTTCTTAACCTACAAGTTATCCGTTTTAAAATCTGATCCAAGTTTTAGGCCCAGTAGTCTAATTTAATTTTAAATCCTAATCTTTATCAAATTTTAATACCTATTATTCTATTACTCAATTTTTACTATTATTCTAATTTATAACATCCAAATCCACAATCAAAATTATACCGGACCCTCTCTTATAAACTCGACGTCCTCGTCGAGCCCATAAAAACACATACGGAATCCGGGCAGTGCCTTAGCACTTCCGGCGGGGGCAGAGCCCTAATACTATTTATAACATCCAAGTCCACAACCAAATTTATACTGGACCCAATAACCGACCACATGTTAGACCAAAAAAGCTAACGATTTAGTAAAACACATTAGTTGTTGACTTGTATATATAAAGATCTCAAACACTCTTATTTTTATCGATGGGGGATGTTACACCAATACAAACTACAACATCAGACTTATTAGGTTATGCACTAAAATTAGCCCAAAGGTGCTTAGTTTTGAAACAACTCAGATGCAAGTCTTTAGCCTCTAATAAAGTGTGCCAGTGTTCTAAGTTTGCATTTAACTCTTCTCTAGACTTAAACATCAACACAATACCATCAACAAAAAGTATACACCAAGGCACGGTAGCTTGGATATCACGGGGAATCACATCAAAACGACTATAAATAACAATGGACTTAACACTGATCGTTGATGAAGTCCTATCTCAGTTGGAAAATAGTGAGAATCTCCAAATGTGGTCCTAACACATGTTCGTACTGTTAAATACCTATCTTGTATAATGCGTACATATAAATGTAAACAACACAAAATAATTTATTGTGATACACTGTCATAAGTATTTTCAACATCTATAAACACCATATAAAGATTTTACGACATTCTCGATATTTATCCATAAGACCATGAAAGAGATGGATGGTCTCGGTTGTTGATATGTCAGGCATTAAACCAAATTGATTCGATGAAACATCAATGAACCTTCTAAGTCTTACTTCAATAATCCCAAAATTTCATTATATGACTAAGTAACTTAATACCGGAATAGTTATTATAACTTTGAGCATCACCCTTATCTCTTCTATATATAATAGGAGAACACAGGGATAATATTCATGAGATTAAAAAGTCTCATTGAAAAGACTAAACTACCCCTGTTTTAAATATATATATATATATAAAAGATGTAGTTTGTGAGAATTAAACTCGAGATATTTTATTCACCTATACAACCTCATACCACTGCACCATATTGTCACATGTGTTTTTTATCATACACATAATATGTAAGTAAGCTAAATAAATATTTTTTTAAATTTAAAGATAGTTACTTGAATATTTGTACAGTTAATTTTAAAAAATTGAATTCTAGATATAAAGTTAGGCATAGTACATAAATGAATTATTATCTTATTTATTAATCATTTTTTAGTTTAAAATATATCTCATATATTTTTAACATATTTTTTATTATAAAAAGTAATTAAAATGTACATGTATAATTTTTTTAAAAATATTAAAAATAGAATCGCTTATATATAAATAATCTATATTGATATTATATATTTAGATAAGTTCGAATTATAACGAGTCAGTGCATTTTAGTTTATTTCGAATTTGAAATCAGAACTTGGCCCTTTGTTCAGAAAATACTTGAAAGTTAACTATATGACCCAGCCGAAAAATATCGTCACATTCTACGTTTAGTAAATTTAAATTACAAGCTCGGTGAGAATATCTTACCAATAATGTGAATTTTTTTAATTATGTTAATATATGTTAATGTGTTTGAGGTCTTTATAGGATCAAGTCAATTGATTATTTATATTAAAATTATTAACTTCACTGGTAACGCATTATTATTTTTTGGATTTGTCCCGATTTTAAGAATATTTGAAATTTGATATGAGATCTCACGAGATTTGTTAAAACTACGATGATATATTAAATCAATTTTATTTTCATTTTTCAATATTCATTGATCAAGATAATATTGTACACATATTTTGAATTGTTTTAATATTTTAAATTATTCAAATAAAAGTTATATCTTTACCATATTGTAGTATTTGATTCAATGCATTTTATATTATATAAAGAAAAAATATATATTGTTCAATAATTTGAAGAAATTAACCAGTTCAACTGATATTTATAAAACTTTATCGAATTGAAAAATATTTAATTTTAGGAGAATAGTATATAATATTATCAAATTATTATATGAAGAAATATTAGAGTCGTACTGAAAAAACTTAAAAATGGTTTAAATAATGATATAATTACAATTTTTCCTTCGAATTCTTGAAAGAAATCATAAATGTCAATAAGAAGTCTTAAAAATATATAATTTATTTTAAAGTTACAACCATGATTGATACTTAGTTGCGTAAAAATTAGATATGGATTGTTTGTCCGTGATAATGTGAATACCATATATAATTTATAACAATTTATTTATTACATAATTTTAATTTTTGAATAATTATAAATGCATGTTATTTAAGTAATCAATTATCTCACTATATGTTAATAATGATTACACATGTACATAAATCAGATATTTTCCATATAAATCATTGAAACCATCAGAATTTACTAAGAAATGTAACATACAATAATTGTTACATGCTAACACACATATACATATAACTTAATCTTACGTTGTCAACAGTAGTGTAAATAAAAAACTAACATTTTCCCATACATACGTTGAATTTTAAAAACTAATATTTTTCATTAAAATTAACTTTAATATTAACAGTAATGTAAATTTTACATTATTGTATATTATGATCGTAAGTCATTCTGACTTCAGTTATGCATTTTTTATCATTTTAAATTGAGTAAGTTGATTGTAAGTTAGTAGTGAATTCAGTAATAATATAGACCAGTATATATAGTTTATTTATATAAAATTCAAAAAATTTGGTCAACTCTATATTAAAAATATATGTTAATTTTTAGCTTTTTATTTGTAAATATACTAACGACATTCTAGAGATTAAGTTTAATTATTTCGTTTTAAACGTATACTGACTACCATGTTTATATTCTTTTATTAAATACAAATTATACAGCACAAACAAATATATATATATAGTTTGCTTAATGAGCTATATTAGAAACGTTATGTAATTTGGTAATGTCTTGTATGAAAATAATACACATTGATAAATAATCAATTTATATTTGATATATGTTAGACATTGTACAACATTTACAAATAAGAAAACAACTAAGAGCAACTCCAACAACATCCTTGCATTTTCACTACAAATAATATAAATAAATGAGCTCCTAATTATATAGAAGTTAAAATCAAACAATTTCTACAACAATTCTCCTTAAACTCACTCTCTATCTATCTTTTTCTTCATTAAAGTCATTTATGTTAAATAGACAAGTAAAAAAAAATAATATAATAATAGTTGACCGGGGTATTCACTCCTAAAAATGAGGAAACATTCGAAACTCCTAATGTTATAGGGGACTTGTTGAAGAGAAATTTTATCTCCATTTATTCAAAATTTGACTTAAAATCCTATATAAGAATAGTGTTAGAATTGCTCTAAGAACATTATAATTGTATAATGCATAAAAAAATTCTAGAAAAATGACTTGTGTCTCGCACGGGTTATTATGCTAGTTTTTATAAAGATGTACCACAACACTCAACCTCCATTCATTCGGCATTTTAGCCCGTTCCAAGTATAACAATATGAATAATTTACAATAATCAAAATATAATATTTTAATTAAAATTATAGTTAAATAATCATTAATTTAACCGACAAAATTAAATAATAACACAAACATAATAAGCGAGTAGAACAATTTTTACTCCATTGAAGTAGATTAAGAGCGTGTTTGCTACCTTCATATAAGGAGCTTATTGATTTATGATTGACTTATGTACTTATTGACGACTGTGAATATAAATTATAAATCAAAATTTTAACTTATAAGTTGATAAGTTGAAAATTAGGAACAACGTATTTTTTCTTAACTTATTTTAATTTTTCGTATTATTATTAACTTCAGTTTTAAAAATTATACCTTTAAATATTAATCTAATCTAAAGTTCACGAGTTAAGATAATTAAATTTTAAAAATTATTTATTTAAATAAAACAAATTATGACTTATAAGTAAAATTATCCAATCACTATTTAGCAAAAAAAAATAAAAATTATCCAATCACTCATATGACTTATAAAAAAATTCATCTATTAATAATTTTTAAGTCACTTATTTACTTTAATTCATAATTTATTTTAAGATTATGAGCGCTTCACATTTGCTTCACATTTGCATATCCAACATCCCCTTGCTAAACTTGCACTTAACGTGTGCAAATCGTATAAATTACTGCTCTGTCTAAAGTCTAGATCCAAAACTTAACGTACCGGCCCACACACTAAATATTAAGCAGTCCTGCTATTTCAGCCTCCTCTGAATCTCCACTTCACACTCGCCTCGTCGTATATATATTATACTTCCGCTCACTCTCCGTCGCCTCGCCCCCAATTACTCAATGGATGACGCATACGCTAGATCCGCCACCGAGGTACTCTCTTATTATTAATTTAATTAAAAAACAACAATTTAGCTTTATTTTAATTGATTATTATTTCATTTTGTTTCACTCAGTTGTTGAACCTATAGTTTGATGAAAGTTGGGTTATATGTAAGCATTTTGTGTTTTTAATTGTTGATAATAATTTCATTTTGTTCTACTCGATTGTTGAATTGCGATCAGTGAGTGTATAGTTTACTCATAGCTATGTATAAAATGCTTCCGCATTGGGAGGATCATATACGCTAATTCGATTGTACATTCGTGGTTTGCTGATTAATTAAGTTGCATTTGGCGATATTTTGGAGTGAGTTAATTTTTGTGCGTGTGCGGGGAGGATCAATTTGATTAATTAAGTTGCATTTGGTGATATTTTGGAGTGAGATAATTTGAATGTTTTGATATTTTGATTTGTAGGTTTTAGAATATTTCGGTGTTGATCCATCCAAAGGTTTGACGGATAACCAGGTACTTCGGGTTTCTATTATGCTTAGTTGGATTTTGAAAATTAAAATGTCTGACGTGTATGTGAATTGTGAACGATTATCTTTAGATTAAATGTTTATGCGGGGATCGTGCCGGAGTGGCCCTGTCCCATGCTTGATGTTATATATAATTTTAAATGTTGTAAATTTAAATTGTATGTTGATTCTTGAGTTTGATTATGGCTTAATTATTGTGGTTATTTACAGGTTGCAGAACATGCTAGAATTTATGGCCGAAATGGTAATTTCTTTATCACGATAAGCATTCCAGATTGCCTATGCTACTGTTTTAATAAGTTAATGATAAAATTTTGATTATAAGAATTCCCCGGTTCCCTCGGGAAGTTGGGTGAAAATTGGCACATCTGTTGCAGGTGCATTGACTTGGTTCATTGATTTTTCTAGACTTAACTAATGTAGAAAACAATCTTCACTCACTTGCATACCTCCACATGCAGATGACTAGGGTTGTTAGAGCTGTAAATTAATGAATTAATGTTGCATATACACATGTCACTAGAATAGGAAATGTTGGCCGTGGTAAATACGGTGTTGCATTGACTCTCCTTTGAAATGCATGCATAAAGGAGTAAACCCTAGTTAACTATAAGTCTGAAAAGTCAATAGCCATTGATGTTTGGAGTTGTTAACTATAAGATCTACGCTCCCGGTGAATGGTTAATTTGTTAGACAGAATGGAGGTGGAATATATAATTTGTCAAGAGCAGAAAAGTGGAGGTGGGAAAGAGATACCGAAGAAGCTTTTTAAACCTGCGATGCTTCATTTTTTAGTAGTCTTTTGTACACTATATTCACCATATTATTTTGGAATAATATGTGATTTTAAATATCTCCGATGCTACTCTGAAAAAATTAACCTGTTCTGGTTTATGTTTGTGATACCCATAATTTTTGCGTTTCATTTGCCTAATCTACATCTTTATTTTCTTACATGGTACACATATGGTTGCAGTGTTGCCTCAAGAGGGAAGTAAGTATATTATACTCTCTCCCCCACCCTGTCTCTTCCCCCCCCCCTCTCCCTCTCCCGCACACTCACTCATTTTATTTTGTTATGGATATAACACTGAAATGAGAAGCCGACTATGACATTTTCTAATCTCAGGCACTCCTTTCTGGAAACTGGTGCTGAAACAGTTTGATGACTTGCTGGTCAAAATATTGATAGCAGCTGCTATTGTTTCTTTCTTCCTGGCACTGATTAATGGAGAGAGAGGATTAACAGCATTTCTAGAGCCCTCTGTAAGATATGAATATCTGATCTGCTAAAATTGATTTACGTTACCTCCTTATTTAAAATCACTTATTTAACAGTAAATAATATATTTGCTCTGCAAGTAGACTTTCTCTACTTTCTTCACCTATACATATTTTACTATTAAATAGTTGTTGACATAATATATATGCGATAAAAGACATAAACAAACTAATAGTAAAAATGTGAGGTGTGTTCCCTTTTTCTGGCTGTGGGTGCTACATGATGATTTATTTAGTTTTTGAAAAAAATAACTAATTGAATCTGTTAAATTAAAGCTTCACCTTGTGATATTAAGTAAGTTGCCGGCACAAAAACATTTGTAAAATAAGTAATAAGTCCAAATAAAATGCCAAAAGGAGGTGAATCCAATTTTGTGCACAATGTATTACCCATGCACCTCTGATGAAGAAAGATAAAAATTCCCTGCTCTATAAACAAAGCTTTAAGTTTTGGGGATAGATGTTTATTCAACAGGATCTCATGCATACATGGGTTGTCAAGTGGATCTTTGACATCTTTATTTTGGTGATTGATCCCACAGGTAATGTGAGTTGTATCAACTAATTTAAAACGGTGTATTTAAGATGGGTTTGGCTTTGATCTAACCTGCCCACTGCCCCTGCACATTTCTTTTCTTAACCTAAATAGTTAATGTCATTAGGAGGCCAATGTTGGAACCAACACATATTAGGTAGTTACTAATATATTCTAGGAGAAATCGAGGGAAGAAAGTATATTTCAGTGAATTATTGTGAATTATATAATGAGTATGAATGTGTTTCGTTTTCTATCTAAACTTCACTATTTTGGTAGAGTAAAATATTATTATTATAAATTATTTTTAAGGTCCTCAAATGTTATTCTTTCCTATGAGTTTGCTCTGTACTAAATTAATTTGCATGGCAGGTCATCCTTATGATATTAGCTGCAAATGCAGCTGTTGGAGTAATCACAGAAACAAATGCTGAAAAGGCACTAGAGGTCTGTTACCATGTAAAGTTTGTTTATATTTGATACATGTACATTGGTTTGCCTGTGATACTCTGTTATATAACAAATTCAAAGCAGTCAAAATTTCACCAGTAAGACTCTTCTTGCTCGTGTTTCATGTGAGAAACAAATTTCATAGAGAAGTATTCTTTGGTGTTTTAATTTTGTAATTATTAGGCTATTTCCCTTTCCTACAGAGGATTTATTCAAGGATGTCAGTTTACCAAGTATCATAATTATTTTCTTATACAAAGCTGTCTTATTATGTAAAGTCAGTGTATGATCGATAATTATCTTCTTATACAAAGCTGTCTTATTATGTAAAGTCAGTGTATGATCGATACTCGATACATGTACACTGGTTCCCTTTTGATACTCTGTTATTTAAAAAATGAAGAGCAGTCAATATTTTCACGAGTAAGATTCTCTTGCTTGTGTTTCATCTGTGAAATGGTTTCACGGAAGTGATATAATTTTTTAGATACTAGGCTATTTCCTGTCCCGAAGAGGATTGCTTGAGCCTTGATGGATTTATGTCAACCAACTATTTTTTTTATTATTATTATTATCTTATGCAGAATTGTCTTATTACTTTTGTTACTTCTCTCGACTGTTTACAATATGTTAACACTATATATTAATGTCTAACTATTTAACAAAGGGTAACTCTATTGACTTCCACTCTATTACTATATTGCGGAGAGGCTGCTTTATCTTTCGTCTTCATCTACTTGTTTCTTTTTCATGATACAAGCCATTTTTTTCAAGTTCTCTGAAACTAAATGATATTTCTATATAGTCAGTTTGCACAAGCATCAGTTTACTCATTTTTCCCCTTCCATTGTAGGAATTACGTGCCTACCAAGCTGATGTTGCAACTGTTCTACGGAATGGTAAGCAGACTTTCTATAATAACCTTGGTAAATATAAAAGCTTATAATTTTATATTTCAATGGTCAAATACTCAAATTATGTTGTTTATTACTGTATAAGCCATCATGAGCATAATGCTGTAGGATGCTCAAGTAAGTATGTTCATGGATGCCTGAGTGCATTTACAGGCCCCTTGACTTTTTGCTTAAAATCCTATCAAGCCCCTTGTCTTTGTGGAGCACCTATGCACTCCAATACTTTGTATATTCATAACATCTGGATTTTTCTATTATCGTTAGTAGTTCAAGTTCGTTATCTTGGTTCTTCGGAATGGAAAAGCACTTGCCATTCTTAAATTATTAGCGGAATCGTCGTCAGAGCAGGCATATGCCAAACATGAATACCCTCGGAAGCCACGGGCATAGCACTTGTTAGCTCTGTGGCTCCTGGGACTTGAACATTGGCTCGAGGAAATGTTATGAAATTGTGTACAGGATTGTGATAGGTTATATACACAAAGGTAAGGGGCATGAAAGGCTTTTGAACAAAAGGCAGCACATATATGCATTCATCCATCTAGGTACTTCAGTTAGTTCGTCTTTGTTCAAAGGAAGTTCAATACTTTCTGTGTTCAAAATCCTATTTTTGGTGGAAATATATTTGGGCTTCACCTTATGTTAGATTCTATCAAATTCAGTGTTTCAAAAATTGTTAGGCAGTTAACCCACTATATTGCAATGTTATTTTTTACTACTCTTTTGTGTACTGTCTTCCTTGTTTTGGCTTAGTTTCCAATACACAGCATGACATCCTATAACTATCAAGTGCTGGTGGCAAGCTCCTCCAATTTTTTTATTACTATTAAATTGAAGTTAGGAAGTTTTTTTGATTTTGCTCTATATATTTTGACATGCTAATTAATCAACTAGGTTGCTTCTCTATATTACCCGCCACAGATCTTGTACCAGGGGATATTGTGGAAGTTAGTGGTAAGTTGGAATTAATTTGAGCTTTAGTCTTGTGGATTTTTGAATTTTAGTCATTACTTGTTTTCCAAGTTCTGATAATAATATAAATGTTTTTGTTTTTTTTTGGAGTGTATAGTGGGATGCCAAATTCCAGCAGATATGAGAATGGTCGAGATGCTAAGTGATCATTTACGAGTGGATCAAGCAATCCTCACAGGTAATTCCTCTTACTATATCCATATTTTCGGTAGTTCACTAACAATACGCTGGCAATTTAGTCTCCCATTCTGGCAAATGCTACTGAAAGTTACAATTTTGTAAGGGAGCTGCATGACCTGGCTGCAGGCGGGTGGCGGCTCATAAATATTTCATTGTCTTAATATAACTCAATATTTATGGTTTCGGTTAGAACTTAGATGTCTTTGTACAACTCAAAGTGTCAAACAGCACTTATATTCCTGAATAACCAACTTACAGATTTTTAACTTTCTTATTTTGAGGTTTGTCATCCCAAATTTCGTTTCTTAAATATCTTAAACCTAATCCTAAAACAATGATGGAGAATTTACATTCCCAACCTTGCAATTTGCAAATACTTCTAGCAAGTTAATTTAACTTTCAGAGAAAAAAGAAGTGAAGTTTGACAGAGATTTTAAAGAATTACCTTTTGATTTATAAATATATGTAGGGTTCCTGGCTCTTGGAAGATGAAGTTGTGAACAAGAATTGAAGGACATTTGAGAGTGATGTAGGGCAAGGGTTAGAAAAGGGGTGGAGCAAGGGTAATTACCTATCTCCGTGGAGAAGTGGAGAGAAATACACAATAAATCCTTAGATTTAATTGATATCATTCATCTCTATTCCAATAATGAAAGATTACAAGAGTTTAAATAGATAAACCATTACTTTAAAGCCAAGTAATTTCTTTTTTCAGAAAGCGAAGTAATTTCTTGAAAGTAAATACTTATCATTATGTCCTAATATAATAAATTATAGGAAAGAAATCCATAAATTATTTTACTCGAATGTTCCTGCTAAAATACATAATATAAGCAAAATAGCTAATCAAATTCCTAAATAATAACATTAAATTTATACAAATTAATTTGTTGATTCCTGGTTCCAAATCAAAGTCAGAAAGTTCAAAGAAGGATTCTAAATGTTTAAGGATAAACCGATTTGTACTAAGAATCAATGAAACATTAGGAGTGCATTCTATAGTGCTGTCTAAAATTTTACGCTCCTTTCGTAATCCTAATAAGAAATAACCTTACTTGTGTAGAAATCGTTTGAAACTCCATGTCAATTGTTTTAGTTCTGGTTCCTCGGGACCAAATATATCTGGCAGTGTCCAAGTTCAGGACTTCTAGGTAACTGATAATCAAGATCAGGCTTATGAATTAGTGGGGTTATGCAAATAATTTCACACAATAATACAGGGGGAATAGCAAAGCAACAAAAGTAAATATATATATTTATGTAGCAATTTGAGTAAGAGAGGATACACTAATATAGGGATACAAAAATAGTAAATCTGTAAACTGAGATGGTAATTGGTATACTGATCTAGAACTAGAAGATAGGTTGAAATGAACTAAAAAAAACGTTCAATCAATTTCCTGGAAGGCTGGAACTATTTTTTAGTGTTACTTAATACTTTAATTTGTCATAAATTTATCTCACCCTTTCCTGCATCGGATGAGATATGGGTTCAAGCATGTTTTAAGGTCTTATTATTTCCATCATGAGAACGACTATATTTTTTTGTTTTTAGGTAAGTCACTGTTTTGAGTACTTTTTTTTTGGCTGGAATACTCCTTATGAGAAGTACCACCACATATTTAACTCATTGACTCCTTTTTCCCCTCTTTAAGCTCTTGAATCATTTAGTTAAGCACAAGATTTTCGACTTCTTGTTGCATTAGTGTAAAGCTCATATGGGTAGAAGCATGGGATGAGCTTACATATCCTAATTTTAGGATGATTGACTGGTGCAGAATTTTTTTTTTTGGCCTGCTGCTAGTTTTAAATTTTAAATCTGGATCCATTTTCTAGACTTTAGTTCTAGTTTATTTGACCTTTAATGGGATACATATATGAGACATTAACTCTTATGCACACAGTGTCTACCGCTACAATCCTTTCTAACGCACTATGTACTAGCTGAATGGTATAAATAGAAAGGCCTGCTATGTTTTACACTTCTGCTGTGCTATATTGGTTCGTAAGTGTTGTGTACCGTACTACCTCGATTTGTATGTACTAATATGTCCTAATTCTTACTCCGATGACAGGGGAGAGCTGTTCTGTGGAAAAAGAGCTTGATCGCACAATGACAAATAACGCGGTATATCAAGACAAGACAAACACCCTATTCTCGGTAATATGCTATTATCATATGCTGTAGCTGATTAGTATATGTAACTTTTTTGCATATCCTTTTGTCACAAGCTGCATTGACTCTGAGATTGGATAATCTTACCATCTTAATGTAATTTGACATGAATTGGTAATGTTTGAATATGTGTCATTCAATGTTTTCTTCCAGAGGGTTACAGTATTTTCCAGGATTACTAAAATTACAAAAGAGTCGGTCTAGATAGACTACTTGTATATGCCTATATATCAAAGCACCAACTAGCTGTGGTCTTAGCTTGGACACTGATGTACTATTGATCCACACTACGATTAGCCTTCCAAAGCTGGCACTCAGCAATTGGGTGAAACTGATAAAATTGTTTTGGGAGATTTGATCTTTATGATTAGATGAAAACATATGAAGAAGTTATGGAATTTGCTGATGTATTTTGATAGGAATACAGGATGCACTTTATTCCTTGAATATAGGATGAACTTTGTTGAGAGATTGGCTGCACAAATTTGCCCCCTTATCCAAATATGTGAAACGAACTCTCAAGTGTTAGCTCATGGTTCAAACTTCTCCGTTTAACTATATCCATTTCTGTTATTTCAGAAGTATTTAGTTCCTTTTAATAAATTTCATTTTAAAATCTTATCATATTCCTTTATAGAAGTTATGAAGCAATTTTTTTCCATGTTGCACGATTATATGCATTGATAAAATGCTAATCTATTTTTTCGGAAATCTTGATTCAATTATCTTATAACAAGTATTATATCAATTGGTTTTGTGCTCATAGTTAGCTATAATATGTTAGAAATGTGAATTTGACATGGTCACGGGTTTTCAAAGTAAGTGGACTTTTAGATTTCATGTTTATTCTAGATGGAACGTTTTCTTTTCTTGCCATTAAAAATGCCTAGATGGAGAATTTTGGGGAAGGTTTTTGCTCTTGCAGCAGCATGCTTTTGTGTTTTTGCAAAAATTATTTATGTTCTTGTTAAGTGATTATTGTTCATTAACAATTTTTAATGTGGATGCCAGGGAACAGTTGTGGTTGCAGGACGGGCAAGGGCTGTTGTAGTTGGAATTGGCTCTAGCACCGCAATGGGAAGCATACGTGATTCTATGCTTAAAACTGAAGATGTAAGAAAATGAATACACTGGGGGTGGGGGTATCTATATATCTAAATTTTAATAAAGTTCATATATGATTTACAAACTTGGATGCAGGAAGCGACGCCACTGAAAAGGAAACTGGATGAATTTGGAACATTTTTGGCGAAGGTAATATTACTAATATTAAAATGTTCTTTTATTAATACTAGTTTCTTTCTTGAATGTTTGTGTTATTTTTTATTATTTTCTTGGTGAAATATAAAAGAGTTGAGAAAAATTATTGTAGATGAGCTATATATTGTATTGTTGGAGGATCCTGCAAAGAAAGAGGTAGATATTTAAAAAGCTGAAAACAGGGCGCAATATTATAGTATAGTTGTATCTAGATTTAAAAAGAAGCTATTGAATTAACATGTACAGAATGCTCATGGAGAGGCATTTAGGGAAACCTATGTGAAGATTTCTTTTCAAATTTTAAACAGTACAGAAATGCGTTGTTAGTCACTAACCCCATGTCCTTCTTACTTAACCAACAATTGGAAATCTTATATGGAGAATCTTTGCATTTTTAATGTTTATTTTTCTTCTTAGGTCATTGCAGGTATTTGTATATTGGTGTGGATTGTGAACATTGGTCATTTCCGAGATCCTGCTCATGGAGGCATCTTGCAAGGCGCAATACATTACTTTAAGGTGATCTTTCATGGATTAGGAAAATGATTAATGTTTTTGTAAGGTACTTAAATATTTATTTATGTGGTATATCTCGCTTATTTCCCTGTATATATACATTTTTACATTGAATGCATCTCAAAATTTCCACTTATATGTATGGTGTATAAATGCATATATAAATATAGCTAATTTAACTCATGACTTACTCTGTATACCATTCCTTTAAAATGACTTTGTCTCACGTGACCTTCATTGCATGTTACTTATGTTTCCTTAAAAATGAAACTCCACGGACTAGGGATGGCAATCGGGTATTGCAGAATCCATATCCAAACCCAAAAAATTTATCCATACACGAACCCGACCCGAACCCGAAAAATACCCAAAAATGAATACCCGAACCCGATCCATCGGATTTCGGATCGGATTCGGGTATACCCGAAACCAGAAATTTTTTGAATTGGAACCCGAAACCCGAACCCGAATCCGAAATCTGAAAATTTGTATAATTATTGATATTGCAAGTGTTTGGGATCGAACACGCGACTTGTAAAGAAAAAGTTTTAACGTGTCATTTCAACCACTACACCTCATTAATTGTGTTATTATATGTATAGCTAATATTTAAAAATCAACTCAATTGATACCCAGTTTTTTAGATTTATTACTAAAAGATGTTTTATTAACCTTATAAAACTTATCACCTGTTTAAGTGATTAAATAATTATATTTAATTAAACTTTATAATTAGTTAATTTTTAACATAAAAATAAAAATATATGTTCTAAAAATTATATAATAATATGTATAATGTATATTATTAAAATATTTATATATAATAATGTGTAGTATATAAACTTCTAATATTATATATATAACTAGTATATATATAATAATTCGGGTTTTTTCGGATTTCGGGTTCAGATAGAGTTTCGGATTTCGGATCGGGTTTCGGATCGGTATACCTAATATCCAAATCCAAAAATTTTCGGGTTTAAAAATTAGATCCATATCCGAATCCAAATCCGAAAAATCGGGTTCGGTAAATCCAAAATTTCGGGTTTCGGATCGGGTATCCATCGGATTGGATTATTTTGCCATCCCTACCACAGACAGAGAGAAGAGGCGTCAATAATCTTAGATTCGATGTGTGTGTGTGTTGTATGGTCATCTGAATCCAAGGTCCAAGATTTTATTTCTATCTCTTATGCAGTCCATTTTGTATCTTATGCATATTAATGCCTTTTAATTCTTTTGTTATTCCCTTGGGTTCAACTATAAGGTTCTTGTTTCCTGCTGGTTGCTGATTCCTTTGCCTTGATACCTTCTTTTTGTCTCTGACATAAGATCTTTGTTGACTAGATTGCAGTTGCTCTTGCTGTCGCTGCCATTCCCGAGGGGCTTCCTGCTGTTGTTACAACGTGAGTGGGAGCTATGATTGTGGTGATAAAGCTGAATAATTATTCTTAGTGTCTAGCAAGGGAACATGAATGATTAAAGAAAAACAATTATACTAAACAAATAATTTAATTATAAGAGAGTTGTCATTAATCTTGGCTTCTCAGCTGCAGTCATCTGTCTGCTCTTGGGGTTGTATGTGGTAAATGTTGGTTCAGTTTGGAACTCGTCAGTGGAGAGATGACTTAAATCAGAAGTTGCTTAGTTTTTCATTACTAGAGTGCAGTAAGCAATTGAAGCGAGAGGAGATTTTTTTAATATATAAGTGTCGCGTGAGGTTGCTAGATTATTTTGGTGCCATGGGCCATAATGCTAGCATTTGTATTACTGTTACATGACCATTATGATTTAGAAATCTCCTGGGAACTTGGTTTCATCATTATTGATTTGGATGTTGGTATGCAATATATGCTTATAATCAATGATTTCTTATGTTCTGAGGAATGTTGAAGAAGATGATGCTAGTATGCTAGAATGTAGAAGGAGATGCTTAGTTTTTTTGTTCAGTAATATGCTTTATTTGACTTGATATTTTGATTTGTTTAACTACTTGAATAGCTTGACTCTATGTGTTAACATTATTGCAAAATTTGTAATTTTACGTTTCTCCTGACCATAGGTGCTTGGCTCTGGGAACTAAAAGAATGGCTCGCTTGAACGCTATAGTGAGATCTTTGCCCTCCGTAGAGACGTTAGGCTGCACAACTGTAATTTGCACTGACAAAACTGGTACTTTGACGACAAACATGATGTCTGTTTCAAAGGTATCTTGCTATTCACATTCTTTGTCATGTGGTGCAAAATCTATTAATGTCTTGACTTTGGCTCAACAATTAACTACCAAATTTGAAGTGTCCATTATATTATCTATGTTTATTTATTAATTTTAAGCTTTATATTGTTTGTCATGTATAATGTCTATTGTGTCTAGACATGACTAAACATTGGACTAGACTTTGCCAATCAAATGCCTGATTCTGATCTTAAAGTGTTATCACACAAAAAAGGCTAGTTTTTAAATGAGTATAGTTATTTTGCAATTGGATTTCGGTGTTCCTATTTAAGTAGTGCATCTTTTTTGCATGCAACTCATTTCTAGTAAATGGAATAGTTATGTATACTTATATAATAAATCACTTAATTCGTTTCTTAACCTTGCTATCTATACTATATTATAAAAGCCAAAACATTAAAAGTTTAGTACAATAGTGATACTTGGGCTTTAGTGGTTGGGGTACCCATGGACCTAATATTTTAAAATTTAAATACAGTTTTTTAAATTGAAACACATTTTTTTAAGTCAAAAATAGTTTTTTTAATCAATCTATTTTAATTAAATTATATGTAAATTTGTAATTTAAACACATCTCTAAACTTAAAGGACATCAAATTATTATAGAAACCTATTATATTGAAGCGCAATTATTTAATTTACAAATTCATTTTAACTAATATATATATATATAATTTTTTAATAAATAAATTAAAAATTATATGGATTATATGTTTGTTATTATAATTCTCTAGATGTATAAGTTATGTGCATGCTTTTGCAGATATGTGTGCTTCATTCCATAAATCGTGGCCCTCTAGCTGCCGAGTACAATGTCAGTGGAACCACTTATGCACCAGAAGGCTTTATTTTTGATAGCTCAAAATTGCAGGTTAGATTTATCTTCACCCTACTCCTAATATTTTTTGTGATAATCTCATGCATGAAATGATGAAATTGCTAATATGTCACAAAGACTTGAACTGTTTATTTTAAACAAGAGCGATTTTTTTAGCAGATAATGAGTTCGGTTTCTCTTTCCCAGAATCAATTGGCGTTGACAGTTAGTTGACCTAGTAACTGTTTGATGCCTGAAGTTCAATTGGCTTTAGACTTTTAGTTTCTTTTTTATTTTACATCTAGAAATAATAGTTTTGTGTTTGTAGTTCTCCTCCCATGGTTTTGTAAAATTCACTTCTGGTTGTCATTTCTATGGATAGATTCAAGGGCATCTGGTTCCACAATAGTAACTAGTAAGAACTAAAAAAGACTTCATTCCAGACCTTGAATTTAATTGTAATGTGAAAGCTCATGATGTGTCGTGCTACAAATAAAGGACCGGAATAACACTGCCTCTGGAAATGAATTTCAAGGGTTTTTACTGTCAGGTAGAATGGTATCTATGTGACCCACTCAGGCTCTTAGCTATCAACTGCCAGAATGTATTGCTTACTATTCAGCAAGTATACGCATTGGTATTTTTAGCCAGTTAGTCTAATAGCAGGACTGCTATGAGCACTTAGGTTATTGGCATATACTAATTTCTGTTTTTGTGAATTTACAGCTTGAATTTCCAGCTCAGCTCCCTTGTCTTCTTCACATAGCAATGTGTTCAGCTCTTTGCAATGAATCTGCTATACAATATAATCCTGATAAAAGGATGTACGAAAAGATTGGTGAGTCAACTGAAGTAGCACTGCGTATATTGGCAGAAAAGGTGAATATTGATACCCTGTTCTGATCTAAACCTTCTATACACCTACTCTCGTTCTGTTTCTTCTCATTCATCATCAGAATAGCCATTTGGTTGAATTCACTTGTTGCATGCATGTTATATCTTTGTTACAGGTTGGTCTTCCTGGTTTTGATTCTATGCCATCTGCACTGAATATGCTGAGCAAACATGAACGAGCATCCTACTGTAATCGTTATTGGGAGAATGAATTTAAAAAGGTTTGTAAACAAACATCATTAATTATTTACTTTCACTATACATTTAACATCAGTCATCATGTTTTGCATCCTATTAATGTTCTGGCATGTGCCAGTCCCACGATAGTTGCATATCATTTATGTATTCAGTATTCACACAGTCACTACCGTGGTCCTGCTTAGGTCTGATCAATTCTCGCTTATGCTCTGTCTCATTCTTTTTAAGGTGATTAGTGTGCTTAGACAAATTGCCAAATTTGTGTCTGCCTATGCTTTTGTAGCATTTTTAAAACATATTTCAAGGGTTAGAAGGTTCTCCACTGCTCAATATGTTAAGAATAGGTAGGCACTAGGCAGTAGGGTTAAAAGGAATAAGGACTAAAGTGTTTTGGACATTCAGTGCTATTAAATGGTTCATACAATATTGGTTGCTATACACCTACTTAGCACGCATGTATGTATGTGTATTTATAGTATTTTGTAATATCTAGTGCAACATTCTGGATATGATTTGTAGGCTCGTTTTCAACGACATAATTTTGATTAACAAGTCAAACATTTAATATGTGGTAGGTGGTTGCATGTTATAAATACAAACTAAAGACACATTTTGTGGATGTTCTATTCATTGATCTGATTTGTATTGTTTTGCATGAACCTTAAGATAATTTTTGTTGTAAGCCCCGAGATACCGTGATTAACAAGTTAAACATTTAATACGTGATAACTGGTTGCATGTTATAAATAGAAGCTAGAGACACATTTTTACGAATGTACCATTTGTTAATCTGATTTTTTATGTTTTGCATGACCATAAAATACTTTTCATTGCGGGCCCTGAGATTGGGCCTTGCACCACATGTTCTCTTTAAATTCACAGTACAATCAACTGCTTTTGCGGAAATCAGCTTTCTTAGCTTATATGTAAGTTAAGGAAAGCAGAACAATGCTTTTGGCCAGAAAAGCTGAGAAAGGTGTTTTTTGGGTTTGGGAAAGTAATGCCAAATGTTTCTTGTAGTTACCTTCTCTTTTGAATATTTATTTGCAGCTGTTAAAATTTGATTCTTCAACCTATAAATTGGCCAACTGAAATTCAAGTCGTGCTTAAATTTTTCTACAGTCATTATCGTTAGTACTGTTTTTCGTAGATGTCATTTTCTCAAGTACAGTTTTGATTCAATGCCTGCAGATTTCCATTTTGGAGTTTTCCCGTGATCGTAAAATGATGAGTGTCCTTTGTAGCCGAAAGCAGATGGAAATTATGTTCTCAAAGGGGGCACCAGAGAGTATTATTTCTAGGTGCACAAGTATCCTCTGCAATGATAATAGTTCCACCATACCTTTAACTGCAAGTATCAGAGCGGAGCTAGAATCACGATTTCAGAGGTCAGTATAGATGTATTTAGATCCATAGTTGCACACAAGGCATGTAAATCTTGAAATACACACATACGCACACGACTTCCAATGCATTTCACCAAAGGTATAAACTATGTAGGCATGCGTCTATCTATATATTTGCTTAGGTTTGTATGGTGGACCGTTGGTGTTTGTTCGGAATTGGAAACTTGTTTTTTTTTACGGTTTTCAGGTTACATAATTTACGTGCTGTGATTTTCAACTGTAATAAGAAGAAATATAACAATTAGGCAAAACAAAACGTCTGTCATTATTTAAATGAATAAAGTACAAAAAATTCCGCTTAATTTCAACATATTAGTGACCATAGGGCGATAGAGTATGTAAATGTTGACAACAAATCACATTTCGTTTTCCTTCAGATTGTTTCTAATTTTCCTTCTGTAACATATTTTCTCTTGCTTGTTAATGAACTTCTGCCACGGTGCATCTATCAAGTATCTTCTGTGTTTTAGCGTGATATATGTAAAAACTGATGAGACTATTAAAGATCTTTGACAGTATGGGTCTTTTCCCTTTCTTAAACCCTTTTACACCATTTTCCTACATAATATAGTGAAATTGTTGAACGGTTCAATCCCTGCACCAATATCAATTTTTTGCTTAACAGGGGCATCTTTTTCTAACAGGAGATGCAAATGCCTTTTTCAATGTTCAGTGCCTTCATTAGTTTATTGTAATTATTGGCCCTTTCATTGAGGTATGATTTGTTTATTTTTCAGTTTTGCGGGAAAAGAAGCTTTAAGATGTCTGGCTTTAGCATTGAAAAGAATGCCAATAGGCCAACAGGCTATTTCTTTTGACGATGAGCAAGACCTTACCTTTATTGGGTTGGTATGCTATATTTCCTTAACATAATTACGCGGCATTTGTCTTATAGACTTCATGATTCATCCATTAACTTTTAAGGTGTATTGCTTTGTCATTCTGAGGTTCCTGAATAATAAATCTGGAGGTAGTTGCTGCTTATTTTTTATGAAAAGGCTTGGGGTAGTTAAATTGATTCACCTCCCCCCCCCCCCCCCCACGCACATGATGTTAACTCATATGAAAGGAGTTATGCGTTGCGAATAATAAGTTTGTGATCAAGATGAAACCTGTTATCTACCTAAGGTGCGAGTTCTCTGTTAGTTTGATCATTAGTAGAAACCTACAGGGATCTGAATTTTTTTTGGTTAGTTCCTATAGAAAATAAAAATGAAATAGAGCTTACATCCTTCCAGACTCTAGTTGATAATAGATTTTTCCGAGGTATGATGGTTTTTTCACTTCACGATTTTGATAAGAGAATGTATCGTCTAATACATTACATCATATATGAAATGAAATATAAAAAGGGAACTACAAATATGATAGATGGCAAAATGTTAAGATCCTAATGTATACAGGGTTCTAAAGGCCACATTCCTCCTGTTGATTAAAATTTTGATCACCTTTGCACAACCAATCTATCGGTCTTGATTTATAATGCATTTCCTCGTCAGTGTTCTACATATCTTCTGACTTATATTTCTTGAAAATATTGACATAACCTAAATGTTCTTGCAGAACTAACGCTAACTATTTTTGCTTTAGTGGTCTCAGTGGCATTGTGATGAAATTTTTTGGTTTCTGTATATTTACATAGATCAGTGGTCTCACATCTCCCTATAAGTTGGTCTCTTACTATTCTTGTCTTCAATATATAGGTTGGAATGCTGGATCCTCCAAGAGAGGAGGTAAACAAGGCAATACTCTCGTGCATGACTGCTGGTATTCGTCTTATAGTTGTCACAGGGGATAATAAGGTAATTAGCAATAGGTTATTTTTCATAAGTTTCAGTATCTGGCGAATGCTGCATATTTGTTGCTATTTTCTTTTCTAATGATGATGATATCTGTAGATCACTGCCGAAGCACTATGCCGGAAGATAGGGGCATTTAGTCACTTGGCAGACTTTTCAGGACAGTCTTATACTGCTTCTGAATTTGAAGAACTTCCAGCCTTGCAAAAGTCAATAGCATTGCAACGCATGACACTTTTTACTAGGTATACCTATAATTTTTGTCCTCTTTTCGCTTTATTTGGTTATAATGTGGTATGATATTGTAAAAATTGCACGCAAGGGGAGAGGTTGTAAAAGGTGTAAAACATGATCAAGCTAGATGGTGCAGACACTCACTAACCTACATTTTGTCAAACCAGAAAGGTGGATGATGAAGGGCTGAATTGGTTGACCATGTTAATAATTCTTTAGCACCCACAAGCTATTGGAAATAATTTGATATATTCAAACATAAATTGTACATATTTCCAAAGTCCAACCGTTTAGTAATCGAAGGTTTGAATTTTTTAATTTGTTAATCGGAAAGAAGTAAATTTATGCGATGTTGTGTGGGAAGTCAATCAAGGAGTCTTAAATTACTAGTAGGACGTCATAATCTTTGTTAGTGAAAAATTTGGCTATCCAAGTACAAGTGGTCAAGCTATCAGTAGCACAGCTTGACAACTGATGTACCTAAAGTAAGTCTGTGAGAATTTTTTTGTTGAAATTGGGTTTAATGCTAACTATTCCTGCTGCCATTTATGGTTCTCTTGCAAAGCATTATTGCTTACATGTATTTTTTCATCCAATTCTAGGGTTGAACCATCCCACAAAAGGATGCTGGTTGAAGCATTACAACACCAAAATGAAGTGGTCAGTATATATAAACTTTCATATTTGTGATAATAATTTATACTCAGTTAACCATATTAAGTGAATTCTAGCTTATTCTCCCCTTCATTGGCATTCTTTCTGCTTGAGTCTATCACAGCTCACAAGTATTCAAATGCAGAGAAGGATGAATATTATACACTTGCAGTCGTTTGTTTTTGGTTTTCTATAACCTTATTTTGGTCTAGCTATACCTAAGACTAAAGTCCCGGGATTCTAGAGAAAGTTTATTTTAGGAACTTCAAGAAAAGTTTGTCGGCTACAACCGACATCTAGGAAATTTACAAAGACATCATGTGCCAAGACAACATGTAGTGAGATGTTAATGTTTGAAGATCGTTTTATTCTTGTCTCTGCCAATAGCCAAATAACATTTATCACTGTACAAGGTTATCGAATTTACGACCTCTTAGTATCCAAATCTAAATCTAAAACTGAAGATAAACCAAAACAGAAGATAAAAACTAAGTTCTATCTAAGGGTGCAGAAATGCAAACGGATAATATGATGGGATCAGCTCTCCTTGTTTATTATTAGACATTTGGACCTGCTTGAAAGGCTGGATTGTATTTTAGCTGGGCTAACTTTTAGGGCTTTAGTCTGTCAGGTTTTCTTTCTCTATTTATATTGTTAGATGATTGTTAGTTTTTCAATTTTTTTTTCTTATTGGTTGTGGTAAATTATTTTCCTTTTATGGTTACTATTTCCTGGGAAGTGAATGTTTCATGGTTCAATTCCCTAAGATTGTTAAAATTATACTTTTTTTCATTATTGTGCTGCATCATAATTTTACAATATACTCACTAATGTAATGTCAAATGTAACAAAAGATACAAGATTCTGAAATTATGCATGCACATAAAATGAATTAGGTGGTGAGATTGTGTATGCAAACTGGTGGCATTTGACTATTGCATTTAAATACATTTACCTTACCTGTGAATGACCTGCATAGATCGTTCTTAGCAATTTCGTTGTTGTTAACCGCTTCTTGAATAGATCACCACCAGTTTGCAAAGTGTGGCACTAAAACCATCATGCACAGTGCTAACTATGCCTAGTGCAATTTATATATACTTTTCTGTATTATTTTATCCTTTTAACTAGACACTAATTTAATAAATAATATACAGGTCGCAATGACTGGTGATGGGGTAAACGATGCCCCTGCGCTAAAAAAAGCAGACATAGGGATTGCCATGGGATCTGGAACTGCAGTTGCCAAGGTATATCTTGTGTGCCCCTTTTTGGTCATTTTGGATTACTATCCAAGTAACTTTCTTCACTCTGTATACGTTTTTCAAACCTCAGTTGGTTGCTCAAGGAGCGAGCACTATAGCTGATGTATATAGTTTCTTTCCCTTTGCATATTTCAGTTTATGATAGAAATTATTTAGTATTTTATGCGGTCCTATTTTTATTCTGTACATTTTATGTATTTCTAGGTTGGGGAGGAGAAGTTGTAGGATATTTGAAGTGTTTGTCTATTTTGATGTATATGTATTATCTTAAGATACTTGGAACTTGTTAGATATCGGACTATACTTTACGGACATTCAGCATAAATTTCCTTGTCCAACTCTATATCTGTGGATATATTGGTGTTTTCTGGATTTGTGTGAAGCTTTAGTAAAGTTTAGTGGTGGGCTGTATGCGATTGCATTACTTGTTATTCTGGTTTGTAATTTTTTTAGTACCGGCGCATGGTATGTACATAGAAAGCAGATTGGTTAATGAAATCGTCATTGCAGCCAGTAATTAGTTATTGGATTGTTTTGTGAGTACTGTTTTTATATGTTTCTGTTTTTCTAATGTTTATATGTTGACACTATTCTAATTTTAAGCTGTATATTTTGATTTCCAGAGTGCTTCAGATATGGTTTTGGCTGATGATAATTTTGCTTCCATTGTTGCGGTAAGCTTCTCGTCTCTACAAGCTCTATATTTTAGTATAGAGAATCTTGAATCCATTTCATTTCATGTTTCACTTCTTCTAAAAGTGACTGTTATGCAAGAAGGCTGTTGCAGAGGGGAGGGCCATATACAATAACACAAAGCAATTCATCAGATATATGATATCTTCAAACATTGGCGAAGTAGTTTGTATATTTGTGGCAGCTGTACTTGGAATACCTGATACACTTGTGCCTGTGAGTCACTTCGTTTGTACTATGGTTGAATATTATATCCATATGTTACTAAGTTACTTGGTGTCATATTTTCCCTGAGAGTCGTAAGGAAGGGTTTTCTTCACTGAGGCTACACTATTTTTTCTGAATAACGCCACTTCTGTGGTAAAGGGGTTCTTCACGCCATCCCTCCAATACCGTCTTAATACGTTGGCTTTGTTGTTCGGCATGTCTCCGGCTAATAATCATGTTATTCTTCACTTGCACCGTTTCTGGTTAATCGACTATTTTTAAAGTCACAATTTTGGTGATTTATTTACATGTTTTGATACTACGACCGTAGTGTCAAGTTCTGTTTTAAGGTAAACACAACACTTAAATACTAATAATATTACCTCTGGAGATTACAAACCCATATCTGGCCCTCAAGTCACCTCATATTGATTGAGTTTAAAGTGATCAATCAATCAACAGGAAGAGTTTAAATATTAATTTGCTAAGTCTAGTTGCCCAAGATAAGGCAATGTATATCATGTTACATGCTGCTCCCAACCTGACCTGGGACAGACAGATGACATTATTTTGTCGACTTATGATGGTTGGCCACATATAAGAAAATTTTGTATTCAATAAAGGTTGTTTTGACTTGGGTTTGTTTATTCAGTCAAGCTGAAACAAGTCATGATTGTTTAATCGTAGGAACCGATCATTTTCCATTTTCCATTTGAGGCTTTCTCCTCAGGGAACAGTTTTCAGTTTCACCCAAGCTTCAAAATATTAAGTTAATTAGTTCCAATAATTTGTTGTTCATTAAATACTTAAATTATTTTTAATTTAGTGTATAATCTACTGCCCTTGGATCAGATTCTAGCATCGCAAGTATATCTCTGCTGGTCTAAAATACACATAACAATAAACAGTCATGTACCTACTTAATTTTCCATGAATCCAATGTTAAGGATAAGATCATTTGCAGTCAATGTTTCATTCCCATATATACATAAGCAATGAAAAAGAATGTAGCGTATGATACTGACACTTGGAATCTAAGCTGTGGACGTGAGCATAAATTCTGTTAAGCTACTCGACTTTAAATTTTTTAAATAATTTAATGTTGTTTATGTTTTAATAATTGTATAATTCCAGGTCCAGCTTCTATGGGTAAACTTAGTTACTGACGGATTGCCTGCCACTGCTATTGGGTTCAATAAGCAAGATTCGGATGTGATGAAGGTCAAACCTCGCAAGGTATTGCATATAAGTATTTATCCAAATTTGTAGAAAGTCATTGCATAGAAATTTGTTATATATGCTATGATGGTATAGACACATAGAGGACCGAGATCCCTTGGATGGCAATGAGCCTCTATCTATCCTTATTTTTGTCATATCTATATAGGCCTCATTTGTTTTAATGTAACTTAACTACTTTGGTGCAAGTTCCTTGAATGTGGCATAAATTATGTTTTACATACAACTTACCCAAAACACCTTAAGTTGCTAACCTTCCCTCTCCATGTTAAGTCCAAGTACGGCATTTTATTATTATGACTTATTTTTCCTTCTATTTTACTTCTACTTGCTTCATGGTTAGCCAAAATCATTACAGTATACCTTTATTTCTTGGATGTTTAATTGTGTCTTAAGTTCCTACAAAGTTTAAATTCTTCAAGGAAGTGACTCAATACTAAACAGCATGGTACTTTATATAGTAAATTTAGATGACATTTCATCTTTTTTCAAACATGTTTAGAGTAGATTGAAAGTGATCTAGGCCATCAATATAATTTAATTTTTTCTGTGGATGTTTATTTACCTTTGTTAAGAAGTAATCTCAACTATACTGCTGGATAGAGAGACACACGGAGACAGATAAGATGTGCTAAATGGAAATGTTTTCCTACTCACTCACGAAACATATACTAATGTGGACTTGAAATTAGAAATTACTCTGAAAATTTCATTTGGGGTCCTAGCTGCAGTTCCTTTACCATTTGCATAGAATAAAATCCTACTGGGACATGACAGAATTCCTTGACAGGGGATAGCATATAAATTTTCTGTGATCTAGATCTATCCACATTGATTAAAATGAATGGTTGTACAATTTATGTTTCTGCTGGCCAGATCTACTGACTCCTGTATAGTGTATATTAAAGTTGACTTTCTTGATGGAATTAACATATTTTAATTTATTCTTGTCCAGAGAGGTTTAATATATTTGAGTTTTTTCAGTATTCGAAGCATGTAAATTTGTCTCTGTACTTGCTTGGGAATTAGTACGACCCAAATAATTCAACTTTATGTTATTGAGTTGGTAGAAATCACCTCTTCAGGTATTCTCTTTATCTATTTCCCTCTTGTCTAATGGCGCAGGTCAATGAAGCAGTTGTCACGGGGTGGCTCTTTTTTCGTTATCTAGTTATTGGAGGTAGGTACATGTAATATTATGATTTTTTTACACGCGAATTGCTGATGCAGTGCCCATTAATCAGCATGGTACATTTGACATGGATGGAGGATTGTAGTTCTAGTAGCTGGATGTGTATTTAATTATATTCTGCATTTTTCCATGGTATAGATATCTTGTTTAATACCTACTCTTTGCTTTGTGAGTGCACTTCTGTTTTTTCTATTTCAGCTTATGTTGGACTTGCTACTGTTGCTGGGTTCATATGGTGGTTTCTTTACTCAGATAGTGGGCCAAAGCTTTCATATAGTGAGTTGGTAAGTGTTACTTATAATAAGATTGTGTACAAATGTTGTGGTTTGTGTGCAGCATCTTGCCGGGGTCTTATATCAGCGGATGAAACCCATATATTCAGTAATATATTTCTAAGCCATTCTTTCGCTACTTTTATTATACCTTCATTTTTTGTCCAAATTAAATCGCAATAGACAATATCCGCTGTGTAACATTGGGAATTACATAAACAACCTAGTAAATTGTTAACAAAAGAACTTATTATTGATCACGGGTGTCCGTATTATTAGAATATAATTAATGTGGTAGTTTCTCATAAAACCCTAATCAACAACACTAAGTACGAAATCTCCTTGTACTTGGCAAATAAATATTATGGATAGCTGAGGTTTGGTATAGAAGGATATACTGTTAAGTCCATCCACAATAACATTTAGTTTTTAACTTTTGCATAGATCTTTTTAATTTTTGTATGTAAATAATTACTAAATAACCTTGAACAACATGTAAACTACTTCTACCTATCAAATTGTTGATATCAAAGAATATGTATTTTCAAGTTCTGTATCACTACACATTACCAAAATTTGTTGAGTTAAACCCTCCACCTCCCATGAAGTGAGTTAGGGAGATACCTCTAGACAAAGAGGCCTTTGGTTTGTCTTTAGATTTGTAAGGGATAATAGTTTCGTAGATTAACAGGTCCTTGGATATTTTATATTAAGAGAAGTCTCTTGCCTTGTGAAAATTGAAAATAATTTATTTTTTAGTATATGGTTATCTGCTAGAATTAAGTCCATATTCTTCATTAGATTTGTTCAGGTCATTTTATTTGGTGACATAGCAAGCATTACATATATGTGTGTGCAATCCTGTATGAAGTTTGATTAAAAATCTTGACTTACTCTTTTGAACCTGAGTAAGTGTTTCTCGTCAACCTTCATTAATTGGATCTCTGGAAATTTGTGTGAATAATTTACGGGCTCCATAATTTTTTATTGAACTTTCTAGGCATGTACAAATTAATATCGGTGATTTGTCTTTTCACTGTGTTCAGAATACTGACTGGCAGCAAATTTTTTTCCCAGATAAATTTTGACAGTTGTTCAACTAGGGAGACTTTGTATCCTTGCAGTATATTCGATGATCGACACCCGTCAACTGTGTCAATGACGGTGTTAGTTGTTGTTGAGATGTTTAATGCCTTAAACAATCTGAGTGAAAATCAATCTCTTTGGTACGTAACCTTTAATTTTCTTTAAGCTTTGTCAAAGTAGTTATGATAAATATGGATAATGTTATAATGTCATGAAGAAATGATATGGATTTGCATTAGATTTCCAGCTTACCTGCAGTTGAACCAATCTACACCCTCCGTTGCATAATATTGGCTGATTTGACATTTTGACTATTACACAAATTAAGAAATTTAAGATTTGGTTAGGTTAATTTAACTTACCCTGTTTAGTTGGCTATGTAGATACAGCTTCTAAGATTTAAATATAATTGCATTTATAGCTTTTTGTGTGGGATATGTAATATAGGTTGTGGTAATTTTAGATGCATTCATACCGAACAGTGATATGAAGTGAAAACATAAGGAAGAAAATTAACTAATTCTTTTGAAAAACTAACCTTTATCCAGCCATTGTAGGACTCAGTATAGTTTATCTCCAAAAAATGTAGATCCTAACCAGTATTAAACATAGAGTAACATTATGAAATTGCTTAGCCATTATTATCTGAAGTGTCAAGTGTGTTCAGTAGCATATTAATCAAAGTACATACAAAATGCTACTTACATGATAATATAATATAATGATTTACAAGATTATGATTTTGTATGCCTACTTTCTGTGATGACTGATAACATCATACTTTGCCTACTACTTTTGATAATTAGTAAACAGGAGAAATGAAAACCGGTGAAAGCAATCTGGGATGGTTTTTAAAACTTTGACTTCTTTTGTACTTTTTTTTCAGTGTTATCCCTCCATGGACTAATATGTGGCTTGTTGCTTCAATCGTTCTAACTATGCTCCTGCACATGCTAATTTTATACGTTGAACCACTGTCTATTCTCTTCTCGGTAAGTTTATTGTTGATAGTTACAAATAAATGGAAAAATAGAATAATCTAATTTTGGTCTGCTAAAATGTCACTCTAAATTCTTTAGTTCGTCTGTTTGAAAGTACAATGTTTGTTCCAGGTGACACCCTTAACTTGGGCTGAATGGACTGTTGTCTTGTATCTCTCATTTCCTGTAAGTTGTTTTCATTAAATATTACTCTTTTCTTGAAATACTTCCAAGTAGTACCCAGCTGAAAATTCTTTTTTCCACTTTCCGCCTCACGTGCTATTTGTTAAGTGTCACTCCATGTCGGAATTAATTTAATGTAAAATGGTGTGACAAATAAGCATATATTGCCTTCCTCCCATATAATTAGTGACAAATAAAATGCATGGAAATGCTCCCTCATGAATCTTTTTATACAATACAACTGAGATCGTGATCCTCAAAAGGGTGGTTCATTAGTTATATGGGTCTGACACAATGTTTGATATAAGCATTTCCATGCATATTGTGATACTGCCAACCCTCACTCAAAAATTAGAGGGCTGACTTCAATTTTAAGTGGATTTACCTCTGCATGCCAAGTGAAAGGTTTCAGGTCAGAAAAATTGAAGATTTAACCAGTGCATATAGCCTATAATGTAATTACACCATTTATCTCATATCATTCATGGAAATTAAATTGTTTTTGCACTGGAATCAGTTTTTGGTCTCCTTCTAGCTAGGACAAGGCCTCCATTAGACAATTGATAATCTTTTTCCTAATCTGTTAGCAATTCTTTTCTTTGTAATAATAAGTGTTTTTATTTTGAATGGTCCACTTCTATTTAATGTTGTGCAGGTAATCATTATTGACGAGATATTGAAGTTCTTCTCAAGAAATAGCGGTACGTTTTTTTCTGTTTTCTCTTGAGGGGGGGGGAGGTTGTGGGTATCTTTGCAACAGTCCTACCTAAGATTATGTAAAATTTTCTCTTACCCAAAAAGTTTAGGCATTATATATAATGCAAAGGCCATGTTCTTTTGATCGTGTGAGAAATTTAAATATCGACACCCACGACTCCAGTGAGGCTTGGTTCCTCTATCTGTCGTTACTGTTAGCCTAAACTTTTAGGCATCGTAAATGATACTAAACCTATGTTTGTTTGGTCATTTAATAAATTTTAATACTCGCACCCATGGCTCCGCTGAGGCTAAGTTCCTCGATCTCTTGTTACCGAGAAGAGAGGGGTATTCACTGGATTACAATGCTAAAAATGGCCATGTTTGTTTCAATGGATTAGCCTTGAGCTATTATCTCTAATTCTGTACTACAGATGTACAATGGAGTATACGTTATAAACCCTGGACTCTTTCCATCAACTGTTACTTCATTTGAGAAGAAGCTTAAATCCTCTACTCTGTGGAATGTACTATAAACTGAATAATAATAATTTTTGTCCGTAGAATAACTTCGAGGATTATGTGGGGGACTTCTAGTCATTAAGTCCATAGCATAAACTGAAAATTGACAATATTAGTGCATGGGATGACTTCAAGGATTATGTTTGGGACTGTTAGGCTATGGGATAAGTTCAAAGATTACTTCGGTACTATATAGTCCTTTGTTAAAAGTTAGAGCAATCTAAGCTTAATAGCTTATCATTTTGTGTAACAAATACGGTTCAAAGATGATGGAGCAGTCTTTCCTTATAGCTGAACTTCTTCACTTGTATTTTTGAGGGTCTGAAAGAGATTATAATTGCCAAAGTATATGAATGATCTGCTTCTTGTGTATATGGCTACAGGATGGAAGTTCAACATAAGATTCAGACGAGCTGATTTACTCCCAAAAGAAGTACGCGATAAATAAATCAGGAACCACAGGAACAAAATTTTTGGATGGATTCTTTGAAGAAAACCACATCATACCTTGGTACTTCTAGATTTTAGATTAGATTGTGACTTCCGCTAGTACGACTTCTTCTCAGCTCCATATGCAGTCAAAAGAGGTATAGCAAATACTTCACTGTGAAGATATACTAAAAGATGAAGACCCTATTGGTCTTAGGGTATTTACAGTAGTTCGACCATTACACAATAGAAATTTTAACCATTAAAGTTAGCAGCATTTGTTGTTTTTTTTACATCTAAAGAAATTGAATCCGGGTATGTATTTATTTGGCCGTTTTAATGTCATCTACTCTGTAACATAAGAAAATAGTCCTCCAGGTGAGTTAAAAAAACAAATTGTTTGTACACCAGTCTTGATACCTTCGGAAAAGAATTACCGATTCAGTTTTGTTGGTTTGATATTCCATCGTACTGGTGTTGTACTTGTAAGATTTTATAGTTGTATATATCTTATTGAGGGGGGAGGGGGGAGGTACTGCTTAGAGAAAAAAGGTAGATTTTTTTATTAAAAGGTTCTATTATCTCAATTATTAATTTATAAGTACTAATTTAAAGCGCAATGCATGAAAAGTTAATATTTAAAACTGTGAAATTTGAAACCAAATGAAAGGGACTGGGATTGGGATTCTTATTGAAACGTTTCTTTATTCATGTTTTTTGATATGTTTAAAGTTTGTGTTATTTTGCTACTGCGGCTTCTTTATTTATTCAGGTTTGATGCCTAGATATTTACGAAAATTTTGACCAACTCCTGCACTAGCGGAAACTTGTTTATCTTATTAGTTGAAACTTTTTTAGGTACGTACGCAGTGAAACTTTTAACGTGGTGGTTGTGAACTTGTGATTGGCCATTTATTTTTAACCTGACAGTAAAAATGTGAGCATGCATGAAATCTATATTTATTCTGCTCAACTGCTTGTGAGTTGTGACTTGTGAGTGAAGGTGGTAGATATCAGTACCGTCTCACGGGAGCTGGCCTAGGGTGGTGTCTAGGGCCTCACAATTTTAAGGGCCTCCAAATTTTTTTATAGTATTATATTTATATATGGATTAATTTAATTATAATTAAAAAATTAAAAAACACATCCTATAAATAGAAGCCAAATATTACTATACAAGTGTTTTATTTTAATAATAATCAAGTATTACTTTTTGGGCCTCAAGTGTCTATACCCAATTATCCAAACATTCACTTAAACTTATACAAAATCCATTGGAATTACAAAAAGTTCAATCTCATTCTCACATCACATATACACATCGTCTTTACTTATTCCCAATCTCTCGAAGGGTCCATGAATAAGTATGTGAAACCTACATTTATTCTTGATGAATCTTTATCTTTACCTGCTGAAAATGTAATTGTGAATGATGAGAATTTAGATACAGAGGTTTTGTATTGTGGATAATAATAATTGAAATCATGAGAATGTTGACGAAACTCTAAGATATGTTGTCGATAATGTAGTGAACGATGAATTTGTGACGGAGAATCAGGATGTGAACAATGAAAATTTAGATATTTTATTGGATCCTGGAAATTGGGAGAAATATATGCCTTAAAGAAAAATTGATTTTTTGATGGAAAAAGGACCGACAAGAGTTGTAGATACAATGAATAATACAATGAATAGAAGTTTTAATAATAAGCATTTTCCTTTTCCTAACACTTGGATTGCTTATAGAATAATATTGAAAATACCCGTTACAGTAGTTACCGCTGAGAGAAATTTCTCCAAATTGAAGTTGATAAAAAATTATCTTCGATCAACTATGTCACAGGAGAGGTTAAATGGTTTATCTTTGTTATTTATAGAAAAGAAAATGGCCGTTGAACTAGACTACAAAAATTTTATTGAACCTTTTGTACATCAAAAGATAAGAAGAATTATTTAGGGGCCTGAATGTTTTATTTTGCATCAGGCCTCCGGTATGCTGGAGCCGGCTCTGGTAGAGATGTTTAGGTTTTCTTTGAGTTAATAGTCAGCTTGATCAAGCTTTGGAAGGGGACCCTTCACTCTTAACTCTTAATAATATATCAAGGAAGCACTTGGTACGTATAACTTCACACTTGGAAGTTTCGAAGCTCCTATTTTCCGAAACAAAAAAAAATTATATATATATTGAAGCATGATTTACTTGGATCGAAATTTACAGGGTATGTTTATGTATAGAAGTACTGCGGAGAAATGGAAGTCTTGTAAGTATGTCGTGTTGCTATAGTTATTCGTCGTTTTCCAAATCTGTTGAATTAGGGTTTTATTCAGTGTGTTGCTGTGTCCGGCACGGTCTCGGCCGAATCAGAAAAAAAACTTTAACAAAGAATTCTATAATTAGCTTATGGTAGGACTTGAAAATATAATAAGAATGATCAGGTTCATTTTAGTATACAAGCAAACTACGGTATGTAGGTCGATATGTCCGAGTGGTTAAGGAGACAGACTTGAAATCTGTTGGGTTCGCCCGCGCAGGTTCGAACCCTGCTGTCGACGTTTCTTTTTGGCAGTTGTTGTTTCCAACAGATTTAGGGCGTTGGCCCCAAATGCTACAATTTGGGGAGGGGAAAATGGCGCCCAATATCGATTTATCAAAAAATAACCGCAAATATCACTTTAAAACGAAGTCTCGTCTTGAGTTTTTTAAATTTATCACAAACGATGTTGCGTTTTTCGTTTTCAATTTTTTTTAAAAAAAACGCAATCTAAGCTGATGTTTTGAAGGTCTGAAAACATTACTTGAGATTGTGTTATTTTTGTTGTGTTTTTTTGCGTCAAAAAGGGGCCCCATGTTTGGTTATGTTTGGTTTTCTAACGAAAACCCAACATGGTCTATCGTTTTGCATTTTTTTAAATTTTTTACCGAAAAATTATATAATGTTATGTTTCCAAACTTAACATGTAATTTTAAGGGATGCTTTATTCGTATTTTATTCATATTTACAAATATTTTAATATTTTTAAAAACTCAAATTGAGTATTAGTGAACCCTAAAATATTAAAAGCCATTAATAATTAGAATTTGGTTCCTAGGATTTAGGGCCCTAGATTAAATTTGAGTTTAGGTTCCGGAGTTTAAGGCCTAAACCCTAAATCCTAAACACTAAATCAGTGTACGTTTTATTAATTTATTTTTTAATATTTCTAAAATCCAAAAGCGGATTGTTGAACTTTAAAATGTTAAAAATTGTTAAATTAGGACCCAGTTTTTATTATTTTTGGGTTCACCAATTCTCAATTTAAGGGTTCACTAATTCTGAATTTGTGTTTTAAAAATAGTAAAATATTTATAAATATGAATAAAATACGAACAAAACATCCCTTAGAATAAAATTTTAAATTTGAAAACATAATATTATTTAATATTTTGGGTAAAAAATAAAAAAAATAATAAAAAAATGGTAAAAAGGCTAATACAGGTAGCGTTCAACTTGAAAACACAACTTGGAATTATGTTTTGATTGGAAAAACGTGAATTGAAGTCACGTTTTAAATGTTAAAAATGAAAAAAATGAAAATAAGAGAAAACGGAAAACACATTCGCGTTTTTCATCAATACTAAAAACGGAATCCGATCATTTGTTTTAAAATGAGAAATAGGATCATATTTTCATAAAGTGACATTAAGGGCCCTCATCTCAAGTATTGATATTTGAGCCATTTTTGACATATTTAAATATGAAGGGAGATTGGTGACTTATCCGTTTGAATGCCAACTATTGAATCACAAAGGCCACTACTGACATCGATTCCGTACGACTTTAAGAGTTTTAAATGTTTCCCTGATGCTTCGAACCAACTAAATTGCCTTTAAATTTTAATTGTTCCCGACCGTGAGATGAATAATTAAATCTCGCAAGTGAGGCATTTGTTTTCATGTTCTCTGTATGTGTTAGATATGGGTCCAATAAGGCCCAACGAACGAAGGCTCGACGTAATTATGGGTCGAAGGCCCACAGAGCTCGGCAGGCCAAGGCCCATTACTCCTCCAACCATTAGGATTACATAATCATAACACCCCATTTTCACTACTCATCATTACTCAGGTGTAACGGACGAGCATTCATGGCAAGTTTGGGTATAAGACCCTTGGGATAGTAAGACAAAGACACATATATTCTCTCACATATTCTCTGCTTTTCTTGTATTCCCAAAATCCGCTCTACATCCAGATTCTTATTCTCACACCGAAGGTGAATCGGGGGGACAATCCCTCGCATTCTCTTCTTTTTTCAGGTAGAGGTCGAAGGATGTTCTTAGGAGGCCGAAGTCCGTTCTATCAGAGCGAAGGAGATCCGGGCGTAATATTTGGCGCCGTCTGTGAGAATACGAGAATTACAAATGAGATACCGAGAAAATGACAAACACGGTTCATGAACACCCACCACCACCTAGTTTCACCATAGATAATAAGGACATCATCTCAGTGCAAGCTTCAGTCACAGAGGCCGTTGCAAAAAAAAGCCTGGTCAGCCGAAAGATGAAGACCTGGAAGCGGTCTGAATCTACGTCATTTGTAACTGCCTAGCCGGGTAGACAGTATGGTCGAACGTCAGAACGGCCCAGTTGGTGACAAACGTTTAAAGGACCCCATCCCGGTTCCGGGACCGCTTGGAAGGGGCCCCTTCGCCCATGTACTCCAGGTCATCCCCCTGGCCGTCTTCAGGAGCCGGAGGGGCCTGTTAAAGCGGAACCGCCCTGTCAGTTTCGGTCCTCTCCTCCATCTCCTCACCCGAAGGGTCTGAGAAAATCTTCTTTCCGGCCGCCCTGACCTTCTCTGTCTCCTCCGCAGCTCTCTTCTCGGTCGCCTTGGCCTTCTTCCTCTCGATAAGGGCTTCCCTGGAAGACACCGAAAAAAAGGGAGACGGAAGGAAGGTCATTCTAAGCAAGTATCACAAAATGCTAAGTATACAATGCATGAAAACGGAAGGGAGAAAAGGCAGAACGAACATAAAGGAAAATAATTATATGACAAACTATAAGTAAAAGATAGACGAAGGAAAAGGCTGTTACCCCCACCTCACAAGCTAAGGAGCCAATCCTTGTCCCGGAACTCCTCGGGACCCGGCTTGTTTACGTTCGCGTCCACCAGGGCCGCGTACAGGTCCTTCTCCTTCTCAGTCAAGTTCGGCATCCGAAGTGCCGAAGCATTAAACTCCCGCCATATCGAAAGCTCGGATCTTCGGCCCACTGATGAAACACCAGTGTGTGTGGGTGGTCTTATTACTGGAGTTTGTGGTCGTCTAGTCTACTCGGCCGACCCGATGGCCGATGTTGTAGAAGCTTGGGCTCTTCAGATTCTTTCGAAAGTCGTAACGATATCAGAGGAGCCGAGTGAGCGGCTGAACCCCGACTTGAAGGCACCGGTTGTGGAAGAAGTTGATGTGAATGAATCCATTCGGATCTATCTGCCCCAAAGAGATTCCCATTTGACTGAAGAGCCGCCTGAGAATCTTCAGCAACGGCACCTTGAAGCCGCATTAAAAAGCCGTTTCGGAGATGCCGACGACACAGTCCCCATAGCCCTTTAGCGCACCCGGGGTATCATAGATCTGCTCGTCTCCTTTGGTGGCGTATAGCCAGAAATAGCCTCGTGGGACAGATTAATCAAAATACATCTGCCCCACTCACTCATTCGATAACTCCGAACGATTATTAGGCGCAGGGTACGTCGCCAGCGAGCCGAAGAGAGCCCTTCTCGTTCGCTCGGGTTGGGAAGTAGAATTCACGGCAAGAGTGTTCACTCGGGGAGTAGAAGTCCCAGCAGGGGGGTTCGCTCGGTCCATGTCCCTGTATTCGAAAATAATGAGACAAATTAGTCCATGTACTCGGATTAACAAAATAGAAAGAATTAAAAAAGACAAGGGACCGAGTACATGTCCTGGAACCGAGCGAACGACAAAAGCGCCTAGAGTCGGCTCCCGAAGATGTTCTGTAGACAAGTTTTCCCGAAGGAAGTTCTTACCCCCATAACCCTTCATATACCATCTTTAAACTAACAGACAAGGAATAATGAAGAACTAAGCACCCTGACTCGGCTCCCGAAGGTTGTTCTACAACCAAAAACCCCCGAAGAGAGTTCTTGACTGAGAACACAGCGTATGCCCTCTTTAAATGTCCCCCTAAAAAAGAAAAAAACCCTAGAAATATGTCTACTACCTACCCAGAAAAAACCCACACAAGAACAACAAAAACCCAGAAAGCAAACCCAGAAAGCATCTCAGAAAAGATAAAAACTTGCATGCAAAAGAAAACATAAGAGACAAACTTGCATGAAAAACAAAACGAAATATGAGGAATACTTACTGATTTCAAGATGTTTCCTAACCGAAATGAGATGGTTGGGAAAGGTTGAGTTGTTACTGCCCGTGTCAATAGATCTGGAGAGTTTGTTGTTGTTTGTGTTTGGTTGCGAAAGGAAGATAAAGAAAATTAAGTGACACACCGTAACTACTTATATAGGCGCCTAAAAATGTTTAGTGCCAAATGAACGACTTCTGGGCTCTTTTGAAATGGACAGCTCTAATGAAAATGATTGGAATTCAGCGATTGGGATTGAGTTATGAAACGACGTAATAGACAGCTGTCCCATTAATACACCCACGACGTTGCCACGTGTACGAATGAGATCGAAGTGATCGTCCTAGGGTTTCTTTACCCCAAAATGGGTCGAGATCGATATCCATCGGCCCGACCGAAGGACAGGGACATGTTAGCTATGGGCCCAACAAGGTCTAACAAACGAAGGCTCATAAGACGATCACATTATTGGGCCAAAGACCCAACGTAACCACGGACCGAAGGCTCACAGAGCTCGGCAGGACAAGGCCCATTACTCCTCCAACCGTTAGGATTACACAATCATAACGCCCCTTTTTCACTCCTCATCATTACTCAGGTATAACGGACGAGCATTCATGGCGAGTTTGGGTAGAAAATCTCTGGGAAAGTAAGACAAAGACACATACATTTTCTTACATATTCTCTGTTTTTCTTGTATTCCCAAAACTCACTCTACATCCAGATTCTTATTCTCACACCGAAGGTGAATCGGGGAGACAATCCCTCACATTCTCTTCCTTTTCAAGTAGAAGCCGAATGTAATAACCCCAAAAATTTTGGACTTTTTGTAAACCTTATGAATAGTGATTTTGCTGATTATGCTGAATAAGAAAACTTTTCATGCCACACTATGTAGCAGTTCTTTTATTGATATTCTGAGATCTTATTAGTACTCTATATGGTATATAAGTGTATGTAAAGATCGCCAGAATCCAAATTCGAACACTTTGATTTTTCCCAAAAATCCACCAGATACCGAAAGAATTGAGTATAAGGTAACATGATTAAAAGGATTTAAATTCAAGGATTATAAGAGAGGATCATAAAAGGAATATAAAATATTGAGAAAGGTTTAGGGGAACCCAAGTAGTAAGATCCCGGATATGATCCCTCAAACGATTAGCAAGAACGAACGATAAACGAGTCGTAAAATAATTAAACGACAAGTAATGCAAGAGAGATTAGTGCAAGGATTAAGGATAATGATCAAGCAATTAAGCAAGGATTAGCATAAAAGATGCTTCCACCACCAAGTAATGACAAGTGGCAAATGATGAAGTCACCAAGGTGATGTCATGCTTAATCACACTCCACTCACTTTAATCAACCAATTAACCACCCAAATATCTCACCCAACTCCCATTTTCCACCACAATCACAATTAGCAAAGAAAAAAACACTTTCCCCCTCCATTGCTCTCGACTTTTTGAAAGGAATATGTCCTAAGTCCAATCATGTATAAGGATTTAGGAATAACTTTTATGTAATCTGTTTTGATTTCATTGATATTAATAAAAGACTTGTTTTGTTTTTATTACGGGCTTTATCTATTTAAGTGTTTAAATAAGATATACCATAGTTTAGAGTAAAGCTTTTTATGGATTATGATGAGATCATAATAGTGAGACCTAAAAAGATGATAACTCTAAACTTAAATAGTTCCTGGTCATAGGATTACTAACTGGTAATTAATAATCCGCAAAGATCGGTACATACTATGCTTGCTTCATTATGAAGGATGTCTGTTCTCATAGACATTTGTGTGGTGACACTATAGCTGGTATGTAGGTGCTTATTATAGAATAAGTTCACTGAACATGACTCGCACAGCTGAACAACTGATGGAGTTCACTCACGTGTCAGCAGTTGTTCACATAGTGATAGTTGTACAAGTATCCTTAGACTTGAGGTCATCATAGTCATCTTGTGTACACTGAACTATGCTTTGGTTTAGTTCTTAGTCTTCAGGGACAATTATTAGGGCTCTTTTGGGTATAGGAATTTGTACACGAAGATAGTGTATGATCAATAAAGGATCTACCCCTTCCAGTGAAGGAAGCGAATGTTCAAGGCTGATCCACTTATGCTAGTTCAGGAATCTCTGGCCAGAGTGAATGAAATTAGAAAGGAGTTTTTAATTTGCATAGAACTATGCATAGTAAATGGTAAGCAAGTGATTGAATTAGATAGGCTTGACACGAGATCCATGCCTTGTATTTAATCGGGACATTGTAGGGTAGAAGGAGTTTATTGTACGGTAACTATTCACTGAATAGGTTCTTGGTATTCTAAGCAGTGAATTTATATTATCTGGATAGTCGCGATATGCTGAGAAGTATCCCTCGCGATGTAGAATAAATGTGATTAATTAATTAATCATATTTAATAAATTAGAGAATTTATATAAATAATGATAAAATAGTTTTATTATTATTTATTTCTACTACCGGCTTAATATTGAACCTACAGGGTCACACCATAAAAAGAGAATGATTTAATGGTGGAGGAATTAATTAATAATGGCTAATAATTATTTATTTATGAAATAAATAATTAATTGGCAAATTTAATAATTGATTAAATAAGATTTAATTGATTATAATTTAATTAAGAAAAGTTCTTAATATTATTAATTAAAGGATTTGATTTTTGGAAATTAAATCAAGAGAGAGAATTATTTCTAAAGTGTTTAGAAAAAGGATTAATGATTAAAAGGTGTTTTAATTATTAATGAGAATAATAAATGGGATAATAATAATAATATTTATGGGAAAATTTCATCTGAAAATTTTGCTTATAAATACACTATTATAGACCCTAATTTTATTCTAACCAACACAAAACCCAAAAAAAGTTTGAAAAACCCAATTCTCTCCACCTCCTTCCTCCTCCTTAACATCGTTTTCTTGGTGGATACCGGTGGAGTGCTTCACACTTGAGGAGCAACTGCTAAGGATCTCTGATCGTTGTCTCCGAATTATTTTAAAAGGTTAGATTCGATCCCTATGTTTTCACCATAATTTATATGCTTTTATTTGGATGTTGTATGTGTAAACGTGTTTTACCATGACCCCGCTGCGTTTAAAATCCAACACTTTCTTCATCCCAAGGAAGAAAATTTTCAAGAATTCAAGCTTCACTTCATAAACAAATCCAAGGTAAATCCCTTAGCTTCTTGATGATTAGATAAGAATATCCTAGGAGTTTAAGCTTCCAATTCTTCATGAATATCTTCCAATAAATCAAGGAAGAAGATGATGAATAGTGTTTTCAAGTTACTAACTTTGTTTTCTTTGTTTTTCCTTTAAGATCCAAGCATTCCTAGACTATCTCAAGGCTTCCTAACTACTCTAATCACTCCAAGGAAGGTATAACACCTCCACACCCTAGCTTTCCTTTTGAGTATTAGGAATGGTTTTGATTGTTATAGTAAATGAGAAGCATGATGCTTGTGTGTTTAAAGTTTGGGTTGGATTTGTAGTGATTTGGATGATGGAACCTTGTTTATAGTCAATGAAACTTAGTATAGTGAGTAGTTCATGTTTGTGGATGATTGAATTGGAAAATCTTGAGGTTTGGGACTGATGTAGTAAGTTTTGGATGAGGGTTGGTTTTATTGTTGGTTGTGAGTTGAATTGTGATTGTTTGGAGTGGTTTAAAACTTGGTAATCGCGTAAACATAGCCGTCGTAATGCCCGTTTTCATACAACTTCTTGTTCTCAGTGTTCGGGACAGAGAACTAACTGTTGAATCTGTGACTTTGCCATGTTTAGCTATATTGTGTCGTAATATTCGTTTTGATATGTGGTTTGCTTGAATCCGATGTACGGTTTAGGAGAAATGACCGTTTTAAGTAACGGCGTTTCGCGAACGTACCTTTACCCCTCGCCTTACTTTGAAACCTTGGTTAAGGTTCTTAAATGACTATTTGGAGTAAGAAAAAAATATGTAAGGTTAATAGGTTAGCTGGTAGAGTATTCGCGAAAGAGCCGCCTTAAAATTCGTAACGATTAATTTATTAAAAATGGCGGAGCCGAGGGTACTCGAGCGACTTATGTGAATCGTTAAACGCAAAAGCGAACGTTAGGGTCTAATTGGTTAAAGACTAGTTTCTTAAGCGACCGTGGTTTAATTTCAACTTATATATTTTTTTAGGTTACCAGACTCGCCCCAGGCCTTTTACCACCCCCAGTCGCTCAGGCAAGTTTTCTACCTGTTATACTGTTGTTATGATGTCAATATATTGATGCATTATCTTGAGATAAGTGCATGACTATTATTAGCAAATCTTGCGATATATTGGAGCATGTTGATATGGTATATATATGCATGTTGTGAAATCTTGATATTCTATTATCAATTCAAATGCTTATAAACTGCATAATATCTATACTAGAGATAAGCAGTAGTTGCGTATACCCTTAGTATTAGGGACCCAAAGGTGAACATTTTTCTAAACCGGGAGTCGATGTTCCTGAGTATAATATATGTATATTTATATATATATATAGTTTTCTATAACTATTAATCGAATAAGATATATTCGATGGTTTTGAATAATAATCAAACTTATTTTCGATTATTCAAGTAAGGATCGTACTTCCGTATACGTATGTCTTTTGTTATTTATTATTCGTTTCAAGTATGAGTTTTAAAACTTCTACTTCAATTATTTTTATAAATATTATCCTTTATGGGAATATTATTTAAATAATAATATTCAGATATTTTCTAATATATCGGGACTGATTTATTTTGTTAAATCATCATTACTCTAAATATTCCTTAAAATGTTTTCGAGTCCTCAAAATGATTTCAAAAGTTAGAGTGGATCCCAAAACTCGTTTTCAAAGTTTAAGATCTTCCTTTTGAAGGGGACTTGAATAATCGTTCAAAAATCTAAGGGATCCGGCTATGTGGTGTATTTTATATTCGCAACGAGGTTGCTGTTTTGAGAAAATAATTTGATTACTTGCGCAATGTTCGGGAAGTAAGTCCATCTAATTGAGTCGGCATAAGCGACATGCCGGGGTACGGTCTATGTGTTAGTGTAGGTGCCCTAGAGGCAATACATTATTCTTTTCTCTTTATGTCAGTTGATCATTCAATAAATGTATTTATTATGACCTTAATTACTGCGATATTTTGTTAGCATAATAAATGTCCTTAGAATCATGATACAAATTGTATAGTTTAAGTACATGACTTGAACTTGAGATTATATAATATATCATATTCTTAAAGGTCCCTAGTCGAGTATTATTATATAGGACAATAATAATACATAGATAGACTAGTATGTTATTTGACAAGATAACCACATCTCATTGGTTATAAGTATGGGGATACTAAAGTCAATACATAGGTACATGTGAGAGTACATGGTACTGGACAGACCCACAGTGAGATTCTTCATGTTTAATAAAGTCATAAGAAAGACTCACAGTGATAATGGTATAACGATCCTTTGACTTGAAATCATTATATTTCTATACGAGGATTAATATACTTTGACTACATTAAAAGTTACTTTTGATCGGGTGATGATAAAAGTGGACATCGGGTATATCATGAGTCGTATGAGAAATATGAATGATAGATAAAGGTTTTAACCCTCCTATAATTAGGAGAGATATTATTGGCCTCTTGATTGAGTGAGATTATAAAAGCATGGCCATGCTTAAATAATGATTTGTCTCGATAATCTACTCATGGATCAAGTAAACCCAGATTAAATGTTGAAGAGGATGACAAAATACATGCCTCGAGTTTAATCTATAATATATATGGTTAAAGGGATTATATTACACGAAAAACATTAATCACGAAAGGTTTTATCTAATCACGATTTAATTATTATTTAATTGGGTAACAATGATGTATTACTAGATACCGCTCATTGTTTATAATTTTATTAGAGAATAAAATTATTGTCAATTAAATAATAGCCTATAGGGTCGCACAAATAGAGCACTTAATGGAATAGTTAATTTAAATTATGGATTTAAATTAATTGATGATTATTTGAATTTTATTATAATTAAGTAAGACTTAATTGAGATAATATAAATTTGAATTAAAAGGAATGTTTTTGCCCATAATAATTAAGTATGACTTAGTTATTAATTAAATAATAGAAATTCGTTTTTATTATTTAATCCAATACCTACTAGGGTTGGGCTTTGCTATTATGGGCCTTTTTAATCAGTCATTATAAATAGATAATGAGAGGTTAAAGAGGCTTGTACGTTTTTTAAGAAAACCCTAGCAGCAAAGAGAGGCAGAGGTAATTCAGATCGTCAAGAAGGAGGCTAGTACATCCATTCCATAGTCAAGTTCGTGAGACGTTCTTGAAGGTGCTCGTGTGGATACCATAGAGGTGTTTCTCCGAGAGGTAGACACAAAGCGTGATAGCTAGGATCTCCGTTGAGTTCGTGAAAGTTAATCTCTTGAAAGGTATGATTCGTTATCTCCATAATCTGCCCATAATTATACATGGATCCTGTTTTTGGGTTTCGAAATTTTTGTTTTATTTACGTTTATCCGCTGCGTTTTATGCCTTCGGAACCTAACAATGGCATCAGAGCTACGTGTATAAGGGGCTGATTTGGGTACGTGTTTACTGTATTTTTACAAGTATGCATGTGTGATAAGTCTGCCATGATAACAGTTATGTTATATGAGTCTGCCATGATAACAGTTATGTTATATGAATGATATGATGAATCTGTTAATGATCTATATGATGATACTAGTATGTTTAAGATCTGCCATAACTCATATGTATGCGATCTCTTAAAATATGTATACTGATACACGTTTTTGGTAACTGGTATATGGATCGTGTGTATACTGATACATGCTTCTGGAATAGTATTCTGATACATGTTTTTCTAGTATTCTGATACTTGATTTTGCAAAAATTTCCGCCATCGGGGGGCTCGCTGCCCCCCCCCGAACCCCCCAGCGACCTCACCGCGGAGGTCGATCCGCGTGCTTAGGGTTTCGTTTTTAATTTGTGCTTATGACATATGCTTTACTTATTTATTATTCTTGATTGGATCATGATAAGTGATAAATAGTATGTCATCTTTATATGATCTAACATGTTCTTTAATGGTTACTTGAGCATGGTGCATAGTTATGGCCTTAAGACCTTAGTTGTAATGGTTTATTCTTTTGGTTTGTAATAAATACGACTTGCATGTCGTTTTCTATTTGTAGTTGTTTTATCTCGAATGTAACTCGAGTTCTTTTGTAAGTTCATTAGTATAATTCTTAATGTAACATCCAAGAAGGACAAGGGAAAGAGGAGGCATCCTATGGAGGCCAAGGAGACAATGGAAGCAATAGAGAAGACATATGTAATAGTTATTTTTACACCATAGATTGACCTTGATCTTTTCATTAGCCTGAAAAGATCACATAGGATTGGGCCATAACTATTGCACGTTTACTTTACGTACTTTTCATATGATGTATAAATAGTATGTGTAGAGTAGAAAATGCATGTTTTAATTAGATTAATGATGCATGTATGTATTAGATACATCACCCATGCCATGCCTTTAAACAAGATAAAATCTGTAACGACTCAAGATTTAAAATTAACAAACGATCATGAGATTCTCGTGTTTATGAAACACGGAATAAAATACGAATTTTCTTTATTTCTGACATGGGGCAATTTTGTCAACAACGGGTTCATAGAACTTGTAAGGCTGTGGGTTTTAAGCGAGACCGATGTGACTCCTCCACTACCTGGAAATCAAACCATTGACGAGTATTGATTTGAAGTATTTTATTCAAGGAAAAATTGGGAATCTCTTTATGATGGGATCATGATCGTTCTAAATTAAAAATCCCTAAGTATAAATATTAAGTTTTAATCAGATGCTTTCCAATGAATGAACACTCATTAAATCCTAGATCGATAAGGGGAAGGGCTGTCAGTGGCAGGGGACTCCTATCTATCATGGTGAAATGCGACGAATATAAACGGTTATATTCGGACGTTGTATCATTGGGTCTAACTTAACTGAGTCATCATAATAAGGTGAATATAAACGGTTATATTCAACTATTATGAACTTAGAAGCATAGAGTTTGGTTAAAAATCTATTAGATAGATAAGATCAATTGTTGTTCACCAAATTATCCAAGAATTATATATGATATAATTGACAACTATTGTCTACCTAAATAATCATGTTTTAAGGATACCAGTGGTTGACTTAGAACATGACGAAATATGGATCTTGGCTCACTAGAAAGATTTATGGGATATACTTTCCGAATTAATAGTTAGGGCTATTAATTTGATAAAAAAAATAGTGGGAGATATATTACGAATATATCATAATCATATGAACATAAAATTACTCAGACAATCTAATGTTTATTTTGCGCTTTTATTATTGTAGATACTGAGTAATGGCAAACAACACAAACACACTATTCGTACGTTCAGTCCTTGAGAAGGACAAGCTGACAGGAGGAAACAACTTCCTAGACTGGCAGAGGAATTTGAGGATTATCCTCAGGCAGGAGCGCAAGCTTCATGTCATTGATATTCCTCCTCCAGGCCCCCTTCCTGAGGGTGCTACTGCTGATAAACGAGCAGCACACACAAGGGATGAGAATGATGCAAATGATGTTGCATGTCTTATGTTGGCAACTATGAGTGCTGAGCTTCAAAGACAGCATGTGCATATGGATGCATATACTATCAATGAGCACTTGCAAAGCATGTTTGCAAGCCAAACTCGTCAAGAAAGGTTCAACACGAGTAAGTCACTTTTTAATTACAAACAAGGGGCGAGTGAACCAGTTGGCCCACATGTTCTGAAGATGATTGGTTACATTGAGTACCTTGAAACTTTGGGTTTCCCGATTGGTCCGGAAACTGGTATTGACCTAATCATGAATTCTTTGAACAACAAATTCACTCAGTTTGTTGTGAACTACAATATGAATGAATTTGACAAAACACCTACTGAATTGTTGCATATGTTGAGAACATATGAGACCAACATGAAGACAGCTGAACCTGCTCCCATACTGATGGTGGGAAATAAAGGTAAGGCCAAAGGGAAGGGAAAATGGAAGGGTAAGAAGAAGATTGGATCTGATTCTACACCCAAGCCAAAGTCAGGTCCCAAACAGGCTTTAAAGCCTAAAGGTGGTGTGGCCAAGGGTGAATGTCACTACTGTAAGAAAGATGGTCACTGAAAGAGAAACTGCCCAATTTACTTGGAGGATCTGAAGAAAAAGAAAGCAGTTCAGATTTCTGGATCAAGTATTTATGTTATAGAAGTCAATTTATCTATTTCTACATCTTGGGTATTTGATACTGGATGTGCTTCTCATATTTGTATAAATGTGCAGGGCCTGCAGAGAAGTAGAACTTTGGCTAAGGGAGAAGTGGACCTAAGAGTAGGCAATGGAGCAAAAGTTGTTGCTTTAGCTGTAGGGACTTATTATTTATCTATGCCCTCTGGGCTTGTTTTAGAACTAGAAGACTGTTTTTACGTGCCTGCGATTCGCAGAAACATTATTTATGTTTCTTGTTTGGACAAGAAAGGTTTTTCGTTTACAATAAAGAACAACAGTTGCTCTTTTACTTTGAATGATTTAACCTATGGTGTTGCGCGTTTATTTAATGGTTTACATGTTCTTGATTTAGATAACCCTGTCTGTAATATAGAAAACAAACGACTTAAAATGAATGACTCAAATCAAACATACCTCTGGCATTGTCGTCTAGGCCACATAAATGAGAAACGCATATCCAAATTACATAAGGATGGATACCTGGATAAGTTTGATTTTGAATCATACCAAGGATGCGAATCTTGTTTGCTTGGTAAGATGACTAAAGCCCCTTTCACTGGTAAGGGTCAAAGGGCCACTAAACGTCTGGAGCTAATACATAGTGATGTATGTGGCCCAATGCGTGTAATGGCTAGAGGAGGCTACTACTACTTCATAACATTTACTGATGATTTCAGTAGATATGGATATGTATATCTTATGAAGAACAAATCCGATTCTTTTGAAAAATTTAAAGAATATAAGGTTGAAGTAGAGAAGCAAATTGGCGGAGATGCAAGTATTAAGATATTACGATCCGATCATGGGGGTGAATACTTAAGCACCGAATTTAGAGAGTATCTGAAAGAGTGTGGTATTGTATCACAACTCACTCCGCCAGGAACACCTCAATGGAATGGAGTTTCAGAGAGGAGAAATCACACCTTGTTGGACATGGTGCGATCGATGATGAGTCATGCAGATCTTCCAATTAGTTTCTAGGGTTACACTCTAGAAATAGCGGCTTTCACACTTAATCGTGTTCCTACTAAGAAGGTTCAAAAGACTCCATATGAGATATGGAAAGAGAAACGGTCAGGCATGAACTTTATGAAAGTTTGGGGATGTAAGGCGTTTGTGAAACGTCAAGAATCTGACAAGCTTGGACCTAAATCCGAAGAGTGCATTTTTGTAGGATACCCTAATGAAACAAAGGCGTATTATTTTTATAGTCCTTCTGAGCAGAAAGTGTTTATTGCTCGAGATGCTGTCTTCATGGAAAGAGATTTTGTTTCCAAAAGAAACAGTGGGAGAACTATAGATCTCGATGAAGATCGAGAACCGCAAAATAGCATTGAATCTGAAGTGGAACAAGAGCAGAATAATGATAATGCTCAACAAACACAGGTTGTTCGTAGATCTGGTAGATTTCGCCATGAGCCAGAGAGATATGGATTTCTCATGACTCAGTGTGGTGATTTGATGCTCATAGATGAAGATGAGCCTCTCACATACCAAGATGCTATGAACAGTCCAGACTCTAAGAGATGGCTTGAAGCCATGAAATCCGAGATAGATTCCATGTACGAAAACCAAGTATGGACTTTGGTTGATCCACCTGAAGGGGTAAAACCCATAGGGTGCAAATGGGTTTTTAAGAAGAAAAAGGGCATGGATGGAAATGTTCAGACCTATAAAGCTAGGCTGGTTGCAAAAGGTTTCAAACAAATTCATGGTATTGACTATGATGAAACTTTCTCACCAGTGGCTATGGTCAAGTCTATAAGGATTTTACTTGCCATTGCAGCATTCCATGATTATGAAATCTGGCAAATGGATGTCAAAACAGCCTTCCTTAATGGAAGCCTTGAAGAGGATGTGTACATGACACAACCTGAGGGTTTTGTCGATCCAAGGAATGCTGGCAAGGTATGTAAATTGCGTCGATCCATTTATGGATTGAAGCAATCCTCTAGGAGATGGAATATCCGTTTTGATGAAATAGTCACAGAGTATGGCTTTGTTCAAAACGAAGATGAACCGTGTGTTTACAAGAAGGTTAGTGGGAGCTATGTGGCATTCATAGTACTATATGTTGATGATATACTACTAATGGGGAATGACATACCTTCTCTAAAGGCTGTTAAGACTTGGTTAGGGAGCAATTTCTCCATTAAAGACTTAGGAGAGGCATCCTACATTCTAGGAATGAGGATCTATAGAGAAAGATCTAGAAGGATGATCGGTCTAAGTCAGAGCACATACATTGATAAGGTTTTGCATCATTTTGGAATGCAAAATGCAAAAAGGGGATATGTCCCCGTGTCTCAAGGGATAACGATCTCTAAGGACCAGTGTCTGAAATTATTGGATGAGAAGGACCACATGAATAAAGTTCCATATGCTTCAGCAATTGGATCTATCATGTATGCAATGGTATGTACTCGCCCAGATGTCTCGTATGCTTTGAGCATGACGAGCAAATACCGGTCTAATCCGGGTGAAGGTCACTGGACAGCAGTTAAGAATATTCTTAAGTACCTGAAAAGAACTAAAGATTCGTTCTTGGTGTATGGAGGAGAAGAGAAACTCGTTGTAAAAGGTTACACCGATGCAAGTTTCCAAACAGACAGAGATGATACTATATCACAGTCTGGTTTTGTGTTTTGTCTAAACGGAGGTGCTGTAAGCTGGAAGAGTTCAAAGCAAGAAACAGTAGCTGATTCTACAATGGAGGCTGAGTACATTGCAGCTTGTGAAGCAGCTAAGGAGGCCGTTTGGATTCGAAAGTTCATTTCTGATTTGGGAGTGGTTCCATCGATCGTAGATCCCATTGATCTATACTGCGATAATAATAGAGCCATTGCACAGGCTAAAGAACCTAGATCACACTCCCGGGCTAAACATATACTTAGGAGATTTCACCTTATTCGAGAGATTAATGAAAGGGGTGATATACACATATATAAAGTGCAGACAAATGATAACATTGCAGACCCACTGACCAAAGGCTTGTCGCAGCAGAAGCACGATGGTCACACTAGTTCCATGGGTATTAGATATATGGGTGATTGGCTCTAGTGCAAGTGGGAGATTGTTAGTGTAGGTGCCCTAGAGGCAATACATTATTCTTTTTTCTTTATGTCAGTTGATCATTCAATAAATGTATTTATTATGACCTTAATTACTGCGATATTTTGTTAGCATAATAAATGTCCTTAGAATCATGATACAAATTATATAGTTTAAGTACATGACTTGAACTTGAGATTATATAATATATCATATTCTTAAAGGTCCCTATTCGAGTATTATTATATAGGACAATAATAATACATAGATAGACTAGTATGTTATTTGACAAGATAACCACATCTCATTGGTTATAAGTATGGGGATACTAAAGTCAATACATAGGTACATGTGAGAGTACATGGTACTAGACAGACCCACAGTGAGATTCTTCATGTTTAATAAAGTCATAAGAAAGACTCACAGTGATAATGGTGTAACGATCCTTTGACTTGAAATCATTATATTTCTATACGAGGATTAATATACTTTGACTACATTAAAAGTTACTTTTAATCGGGTGATGATAAAAGTGGACATCGGGTATATCATGAGTCGTATGAGAAATATGAATGATAGATAAAGGATTTAACCCTCCTATAATTAGGAGAGATATTATTGGCCTCTTGATTGAGTGAGATTATAAAAGCATGGTCATGCTCAAATAATGATTTGTCTCGATAATCTACTCATGGATCAAGTAAACCCGGATTAAATGTTGAAGAGGATGACTAAATACATGCCTCGAGTTTAATCTATAATATGTATGGTTAAAGGGATTATATTACACGAAAAACATTAATCACGAAAGGTTTTATCTAATCATGATTTAATTATTGTTTAATTGGGTAACAATGATGTATTACTAGATACCGCTCATTATTTATAATTTTATTAGAGAATAAAATTATTGCCAATTAAATAATAACCTATAGGGTCGCACAAATAGAGCACTTAATGGAATAGTTAATTTAAATTATGGATTTAAATTAATTGATGATTATTTGAATTTTATTATAATTAAGTAAGACTTAATTGAGATAATATAAATTCGAATTAAAAGGAACGTTTTTGCCCATAATAATTAAGTATGACTTAGTTATTAATTAAATAATAGAAATTCATTTTTATTATTTAATCCAATACCTACTAGGGTTGGGCTTTGCTATTATGGGCCTTTTTAATCAGTCATTATAAATAGATAATGAGAGGTTAAAGAGGCTTGTACGTTTTTTAAGAAAACCCTAGCAGCAAAGAGAGGCAGAGGTAATTCAGATCGTCAAGAAGGAGGCTAGTACATCCATTCCGTAGTCAAGTTCGTGAGACATTCTTGAAGGTGCTCGTGTGGATACCATAGAGGTGTTTCTCCGAGAGGTAGACACAAAGCGTGATAGCTAGGATCTCCGTTGAGTTCGTGAAAGTTAATCTCTTGAAAGGTATGATTCGTTATCTCCATAATCTGCCCATAATTATACATGGATCCTGTTTTTGGGTTTCGAAATTTTTGTTTTATTTACGTTTATCCGCTGCGTTTTATGCCTTCGGAACCCAACACTATGAAGGTGTAAGAGGCTAGGTGACAGTCCATCCACGCGTGAGTGGTCGGGTAACGGTCTAGCGCGAGTAACTATTGCGGCCATGGTGATGACCGGCGAGGAATTCATCCATCTACAGTAGAAAAGGTTACTTATGGGTATCTTTGCCTGATCAGCAAGATATCGGGTTTATGCCAAATTCTCTTCGTTCCAAATTCATTGGATGTTACAACTCTGTTTATACTTTTCATTAAAGAGGTTTTCAGGGAATGTGTGAGAGATATATAGAGATATATATGGGTATATATATCGGGACTTAATGAAGTATCTCGTAACTTCATTTCATTCAAATAATATTTCAAAGATTGAATCTATTCAAGTCTTATGTTGAAGTCCCATCTATGTGATGAACCTTTGAAAACTTATTATACTTTGAACAGTAATAGTTCAAGTAGTTTTCTAAAATGATATAAGTATAATGAAGTAATTGGTAACTTCATCTTCCTTTAAGCTTATATCCAGTAAGTAATTATCTTACACTTGATAAGAATTTCCTGTAAGTTATCCATTTAGATACTTGTATTATTGATTAAACTATATATTATCTTGCGAGCTGTAATGCTCACTCTTACTTCATTTCTTCATCACACAACAACAGTTAGGAAGGATGGCCAGACTCAAGCAGACCCAGCGCAAGAGCGTGGGAAGCGTCCCGCGTCTTCCCGTTGATATCATAGTTGTTATAGCTGCATAGGTAGATCTATCTGTAGATCAGGCATTCTACTTTTGGAAATCAATTATGTATAATTATAACTTGTGGAAGATAATGACAATTAACTGTAAACTTATTAAGTAATTATTTTGGGTTGTAATAACTTTTAATTTGTGGATTCAAGGACTTGTACTTATTTCAATTTCATCTCTGAGACTATAATGTGTTGTGGTGTGTGTTAGTGTAGGGTCACAACATGAGGTTATTTATTTTTAATTAAGTGAAGTGATATTTATGGAAAGAAAGACCGTGACGACCCAGATCCCCGACCCCGGATCTGGGGGTGTTACACCGAAGGCAGTTCTTCAGAGGCTGAAGTTCGTTCTATCAGATCGAAGGAGATCTGGGTGTAACAGTATGATTTTTTAAGATTGAAAACTCCATACGACAGATTTTTTTATATTTGAACACTCTTCAACACCGTGTGTCATAACATTAAAAGACTTTCTCGAATAAATCTATACAATTTTTTGTAGCAGGGTCACAATGTGCACAGTGCATCAGGTTGTGTGCTATATACTGAAAAAATTAAAAACCACATATTTCATCGCGTGGCTCATCCGTCATCCATTGAAAACTCAAAATCACCAATTACTATCTATACCTTGAATGCAATAAGCACCTTGAAGGCTATAAGCATGCCCTCCAGCATTCTCCTGAGACGGCGGATGAAATCGTTGTCTCTAATGGCGTCTCAATCAAATGCGTATGAATTTTTTTAACTTTGTATATGCGATCGAGCTAGTTTCATGTAGACCTGACAATACTGGTATACGACACGTGAATACGGTACGAAACGACACGAATAATTAGTGTTTGGGTTCGAAAATTTAGTACACGAACACGAAAAAACACGAATATAATTAGTGTCGGGTTTGAGTTTCCAATATACGTACACGACACGGAACGAAAGTACACGGAATAAATAAATAATTATATTTTTAAAAATATATAATGTACATATATATACTAAATACCAAATATAAATTTTACTTATTATAAATAACATATATATATAATTGTAAATACTAAAATATATTTTATTATTCCTTTACTATGTGAGTGAGCACTTTGCCATTAATTATCTATTGTATTTTTTAACAATTAATATTTTTCGTATATAATATGTGTACTTTAGTGTACTAATATATTAGTTTCGGGTTAGTGTCACCAAATTGGTACAGAGATGCAAATCCGGGTCGGGCTCGGGTTTAAGATTTGGTACACGAAAATACGAAAATACACGGAACGTTTGTACATGACACATAATGTTTTCAGGTCTAGTTTCATGCATCCGTTCATTATATAATATACTACATATATTTGAGGCCAACCGAATTATTTTACTCATTGACCAATGTAGGGGTCGGATCATTATATGTATACAAGTTTTACTGGGTTGATGTTATTTTGGCAAATAATAGTATCAACTTTTCCGCCATTGGTCCATTAGCACACTGAAAATTTATAATTTTAAGTCATTTTAAATAATTTTTTTTAAATAGTGATGGACCCCTATAGAAACAAATGATTCACATTGTCCATCTTCTTCTATCTTCCACTCTTCCTTATCCAATCCGGGACCCCTTTGCATTCCAAAATTACAATGTTAGGTTGGATAATTTGCATAAATCCGAATCCGATGAATATCGGATTGAAATTTATTTCAACACCGCACCAAAATATGAAGGACCGGGTTTAGTTTTTATGAAACCCGAACCGACCGACTAGTTTGTCATCTCTGCATAATGTATTTTCTTCAACTAAGACGGCTTATTTTCTCAAGCTTTTAAACATGTACTCAAAATAATAAATAAATATTAAGATTAGATTTTACATCTAATTAATATTAGATTTTGGTAAAAGAATAAAAGTACTCGAAATATTTGGGAATATATTATTAATTAATTTAATAAAAAGGAAAATATTAGATTCGTCATTCTTTAAAAATAAAAAGAAAAGCCTAAATTAAATGATACGTGATTGGTTAAGTTGGTAGTAGGAGTGTAAAAGAGAAAGAATTCCCAGCTCATCATCTTCCCTTGCACACATACACACCACCGACCGTGTGACGCGCACATGGTTTACAGTTACATGTACATACAAATCTCTGTCTCTCCATCTCTATATATAGGATAAAACCATACTAGCTCTACTGCTTTAAACGCACACACACACAGCCTGAACCTGACAATCATACGGTTGGGTTTTGACTCTAAACTCTCTCTCTCTCTCTCTCTCTCTCTCGCTCTCCCTCTCCCTCTCTCTCTCTCTCACACACACATTCATATTTATATCTTATAAAAAAGCGAGGGAAAATACCGTTAAAAAGTCAACCGGAATCATTCTCAGTCAACAGCTAGATCTGCTCTACTCTCTTGGTATATTTCGATCTTTTGTCTAACTATTTATTTTAACTGTTAATTATATTATATTAGATCTGTGGTGTGGTTCATAATTAATATTGTATAGCGATTTGGATCTGAACATGATCATCCTGTGTTTTAATGATGATTTGTTGCGAATTTCTATTCGTTTCTGTTTGCAATTTGTTGAAATATATATATGTAAATTGTGATGATATGTGTGTGTGGTACTGTATTGTAGGAGTATCATATATGTTTGAAATTTGAGCTATTTGTTACCTCTAATTGCTCTGTTCTATCATTGTGCTGCTTCGTGTTTCTTCGATTCGAAATGCCTCCCCACATTCGAAATCAATGCTAGTGAATGAAGTTCTAGTTGTACTTTTTAGGTTGTTTTTAAAGATATTGTGAAATTTGGTTATATTGTTTTTAAAGATATTGTGAAATTTGGTTATATGATTTACAAGTTTAAGTGATTTTGCATATATTTTCCTAGGGCATAAACCATACTTACAAATGTAGTTTAGGCTTAAACTTTATTTATATATTTAAACAAGGAACATATAGGGAGGAGGATCTACCAAGGACCGCAATGTTAGATTTTAACACAAGAAACATGTTTCTTTTGTACTAGGCGTTATTTATTTTTAAGTTCAGCAGAGTACTATTCCGCAAATTATTTGTTCTTAATGTTTTGGTTGCATCGGGGTGATTGTTTTCTATATTCTGCAAACCGGATGTGTGAATTCCAGTTCAATTATCAAAGATTGGCAATGAGTAAGCATTGGTGTTTATAGTAACTCTATAACTTTCCTACAAGAAAATGTGCAACAAGTGGATTTGTTTTTTATAACTTACTTTCTGTTGGGATATAGCAAACTAAAATTTCAATTACCAGCAGTTCTTACCAAAACCAACCTTCAAAAAAATTTAGTAAGCAGAATACTTTACAATGTGATAGATAAACACAATTGATTTTGTTGGAGATTTTTCATCATATGAAGCCTAGAAAGTATCCAATGTATCAGTTTACAGTTATCGTAAACTAGTAGCCCAAGCCTGTTCTATGGTTGGTAATTGTATCCTCTTCTACCCAAATCACGTGGACTGGGATCCTTCAATTATATATATTTATTCATCTTTTCCGCGTGTCTTCCAATTTTGGCCTTTTTTAGTGAACTTCTTTTAATGTTGGAACTACAGTTTCCTCCTAATCATGGCCCCTGTTAAACAATATGTCAATTTAGGTTACACTTGCTGTATCATCTCTGATGAACATTTCAGATAAGGATGACAGCTGACAGTTCCATGAATTTACATCTTTCTTCATTTTATTTAGTTATATATAGGCGCAGTATTCTTTTTGCATACAGCGTTTATATTGCATTCCATTTAATTTAGAACTTCTTTATTACAGAATTAGTAGGAGCATCTCAGGATGAAGGCTCTTATTCTTGTTGGAGGTTTTGGAACTCGGTTGAGGCCGTTGACTCTCAGCTTTCCCAAGCCCCTTGTTGATTTCGCCAACAAACCCATGATTCTGCATCAGGTATGTCTTGCTATGTGTTACTTTTGCAGGACCTGAACTTATTTGGGCTGAACGTTGTTGTGTTTTAGAACCCCTTTTGTTTCTCTTAAGTATTTGATATCTATAGATACACTTCGTGTAAAAGTGCCTTTTGACTGCATGAATAGAAATTTATGCCGTTTATTAATCCCAATTGTTATAAAGTTTCGGTTTTTGTGGCTTTTTATGCATCCTTGAGGCAGTGATCTATTATACTCTTGCTTTAAAATACATCAGATTGAGGCACTGAAGGCTATTGGAGTGAGCGAAGTAGTTCTGGCTATTAATTACCAACCAGAGGCAAGTATCCGAGGTTCTATGACATAATTCAGATCTCTGCCGGTTATAATTTTGGAATCAATGATCAGTTGGATCATTTTTGTTACAGGTGATGCTGAACTTCTTGAAGGATTTTGAGACAAAGATTGGAATCAAGATCACATGCTCACAAGAGACTGAACCACTCGGCACTGCTGGTCCGCTGGCTCTGGCTAGAGATAAACTAGTTGATGAGACTGGTGATCCATTTTTTGTGCTAAACAGCGATGTGATCAGTGAGTACCCCCTCAAGCAGATGATTGAGTTCCACAAATCCCATGGGGGCGAGGCCTCTATAATGGTCACAAAGGTAGTCTGGATGTATAATATTATCTATTTCTGTGATTATAAAAGTTTCTTTTACTCATACAAACTTATAACTAATATTGGGAAATAACTGTTGACAGGTGGATGAGCCTTCAAAATATGGTGTAGTTGTGATGGAAGAATCAACAGGACAAGTTGAGCGTTTTGTTGAGAAACCCAAATTATTCGTGGGCAACAAGATCAATGCTGGAATCTACCTGCTGAACCCGTCTACACTCGATCGTATTGAATTAAGACCAACCTCAATTGAGAAAGAGGTATTCCCCCAAATCGCAGCCGAAAACAAGCTGTTTGCAATGGTCCTACCAGGGTTTTGGATGGACATTGGACAGCCAAAGGATTATATCACTGGCCTGAGACTCTACCTGGATTCTCTGAGGAAAAACTCTCCTTCCAAATTGACCACAGGACCACATATTCTTGGAAATGTTCTAGTTGACGAGAGCGCAAAAATTGGGGAGGGATGTTTGATTGGCCCTGATGTTGCTATTGGGCCCGGCTGTGTGATTGAGTCAGGAGTTAGACTATCTCGTTGTACTGTGATGCGTGGTGTTCGTGTCAAGAAACATGCTTGCATTTCCAGCAGTATCATTGGTTGGCACTCGACTGTTGGACAATGGGCTCGTGTTGAAAACATGACCATTCTAGGAGAGGATGTTCATGTATGTGATGAAATATACAGTAATGGAGGTGTAGTTTTGCCTCACAAGGAAATCAAGTCTAGCATTTTGAAGCCAGAGATTGTGATGTGAAGGTACCCTGCAAGGATTGTGTTGGTAATTTAGTAAGTTAAAAGATCTGTTTCCTTAATTTCCTTTCTTTTCAGTAATTGTTCTTTTTAAGCGTACAAGTCTTGTCTAGTTGTCTTTACTATATTTTGGAAGTTATACGCTGTCTGTTTTTGGTACAAAGGTCCTAAAGATGTTTCGTCTGTAAACTTGTGTAGTGTTTGGTGATTGTGTACAAAGAAATAAACTCTGTTGAGCTTCTCTCTTCTATCATTCTACTGCTCTTGAATTAAAATTTTAGATATAGTTGCAAACAATTTTAGCCAGTTTAACCAATAATCTGGTCATAACACTTAACAGTGGACCTAATAAATTTAAAAATCTCCATAGATAACTCAATTATCAAAGTTCAGAAATATAGTATATTTACTAAGTTGGACCAAAATAAAATTTTAATTTGTCAAGATAATTCTCTTTAGTTGTTCTAGTTTTTTTAATAATTTATTACTAAAAAAATATATAAATTAATTGAAACCCAAGACTCTTAATACATAACACTATCTAGTTCAAAAAGAATTTAATTAATATCGAAATAGTATGGTTCTTGTAATATTCTTTTTGTAATATATATATATATATATAATAGGGTTAAAATAATAGATGGGAAGTTTAGTAATCACTTATATATTTCACTTACCCTTTGCAGTTAGTAAGGCATTAGTCTGAACAAATTTGAAATAGATGGAAGAGTATACTTTGATGCATAGTATGCAGTGTTCTAAAACGGTTGAGCTGAGTGTTCAGCTTCGGGTAAGCATAACGGTCACGGTTTCATTTTTATAATCACGTATAAAAATATAAAGTTATGATTATATTATTTTTAGAGAATCTAATTGAGACTCTTAAGATTTGGAAGATACATATATATTAAGGTATAGACCACAAAGACATAGGAGTTACCACTGATCGCATCAGCATGGTCCCAAAGTAACGAGATCACATCACTCCATCTTCTTAGCATCACATTGTCAGTTCAAAAACATTTGACGGGGTTATGGATCCTCGACTGGAGCCTCTTGTGGACAGATTAAAGGTTTAGGAGGCATCACCAAAAGCTCAGAGTCTCCTTCAAGCATTTCAATAACTTTGCTCATTGAAGGACGCTCACTTAGTTTCATTTGTATACATCACATCGCTACAATTATCATCTTCTTAACCAACTCCCATTCATTTTCAGTAGCATCGTCCAAATTTATTTCCTTCACTTATTTGATCATAAATAAATCTAGAAGGGAAGTATTTAGCTTATCTGCTCAACCAATGACTTCGAATTCCTCCTTTTCCCTGACATTTCCATCAATACTATTCCAAAACAATAAACATCTGTCTTATTTGAAACGCTTCAAATAAAATTGTAGAACAGTTCTGGAGCCATTGTTCCTCCTGCAGCAGTCGTAGTAACAATTCTATAGCGAGGGGGACCATAGGCTATATTGCACCAGAAGAATTTTCCAGGAATTTTGGGGAAGTGTCTTCTAAGTCGGATAATTATAGATTTGGTATGTTGGTGCATGAAATGGTTGGAGCCAAAAATTAAACTTCAAAAGGAACAGAAAACAACAGTGAAGTATATTTCCCAGAATGGATTTTCCATCAGCTTGAGAAAGGAAGGAAATGGGAAGCCAAATTGACGAAGAAGTAGATAGCAGCAACATAGCAAAAAAGCCAACCATTGTGGGACTTTGGTGCATAAATTGGCATGCAGCAGACCAGCCTTCGATGAAACATGTGATTCAAATGCTCAAGTAGAAGACTGCCCAGCCATACCTCCTAATCCGTTTAACTCGGCAAAAAAATGCATCAACATTTAGCAACAAGCTTGAAGTTATTACTGAATCGGAATGACAGCTATTAGAAATAAGGGTTTGTCTACTGTGTGCCCATGGACACATGTTAAACACTAAAATTTAAAATTTTGATGCATTTTCATTGGTGTGATTGTTGTGAATGTAGGAAGGTTCATTATTATAAATAAGTGTTAAGTCAATCAAAACAAGCTGAACTTATAGAAATGTCATGTTGTGCCTCTAGTAATGTTGTGCAAATAGAACTCTAAGAAATGGCAAGTTGATCTGATACATAATAATATAGCAAGTTATTTCATGCGCCTAAAACTTTCCACATGATTACAAGTAAAATAATATATCAAGGGCACAGGTTATGTGGACTGTGGGTTGGAAGAGCAGGAGAGCTTATAAAATTTGGGATTATTAACATATTGGTCATTCAGGTTTGTCCAAATATACACATAAATTATTTTAAAAAACTGCCGTGGCCCTAGGTCCCTTAACTTTATCTTTTGTACATCTTGAACCTCCTTTTAAAGTTTACTTCAGTTTTACACTCACTGTATTTATGAAATTTGGTTGAATGTTGGCAGATAACAAAAAAAAAATAGAATTTCAATTCTTATGTTTCACGATCATTCTCTTTAGTTGTAAATTCAATTGTAATATGTGATTTCGGCAACTCTGTATTGAGTATAAATATTTAAATAAAAGGTAGAAGTGTATTAAGGAAAACCATGATACTATCAAGGTACAAATTTTTAATATAAAAATCCATGTGTCGAATTGGATATTACTTGAAGCACGGAAATATTATAATCCTAGAATCTATATTTATGTCAACTAGACATTCAGCCGTAATTGCACTTCCCAACAACCTAAATTAATGTAACTACATTTACAAATTTTAAGCAGAGATATTGATGCAATATAGTAGCTGTGAACAAGAAAGAAAACCAGTAGCAGTGTGGATTATGCTAGATCATGAGTAGATTCATCTAGTTTAACCAAGAAGACTGGTTGCTGCTTGCAGGTGGTTTGGTAGAAAAGTTAAAATTTTCAAATTTATAACAGACAAGGAAATTCAAAGACATAATACAAAATTTAATTCAATTTCAAAAATAAAAAGATTACATTCCAATATAATATTTGATATATTATGCAATACCTTAAACTTATGAGAAAAATTCACACACACAAACTAACAAAATGCCACAAGTAAATCTCACAGCAGTACGATAAATTTATACACAGACAATCAAGAATCCTAAATCAATGGAAATTTGAATATAATGGCTCCATGAAGCTGGCTCCTAATACTTGGACTCTGTCAAGCTCACACTGTAATCCCATAATTTCTTGGCCAACACGGGGTCTCTTGCCAATTTGCTTGGTGCAACTCTGTTGTTGTCCCTGAAATATTCTCCGCTAACTCCTGCAACTTTCGGATTCAATGCCAAATAGCATGAAGTTGATGCTCCCTAAAATCAACAATAACTTGTCATCAATCGCTTTGTAGGCTAAATTACACAGTACATTAAATTGAACAAACGAACAGAGAGAGAACATACCTGTTCAATGTTTTTTAGTATGTGTACCATAACCTTAGTCATTATCCCTGCAATTGATATTGAGATAAATTATTAACATCAAAAATGCATTTTGCGCAGGCTTATAAAGAGCCACTTTGAAAACTTAGGTACTTACAGTTTACTGCTCCACCATTGGCTGAAAAGAGATTGGTGGCTATAAGTCCAGGATGAAGTGAGTTTGCAGTTATATTAGCTCCCTCTTCCTGTTATAGCATAAGAGATATTAGTTCATGCTCAACTAATTTACGAATCAATTTGGTTATGTTTTCCCAGGGAAATTGTCGATTTTAAAGGTTTCGCGGCTTAATAACAAATATATTGCGGAGTATGAATACCTTCAAGCGCCTAGTAAGCTCATTGGTGTGCAGAACGTTGCAAAGCTTTGTCATTCCATAAGGAGACTTGCCAAAAGTAGCATCACTATAGCTGCAATAACGATAAAATACCAGTTAAACATCGATATTACATGGTGCATTCAAATTAGATGAAATATACCGTATGAAGAGATCGTACCTTTTCTCATCGTTGATCTTATCAAAAACAATGCCTTCTTTCCCAACACCCCGTCTGTGCAAGTCCGATGATAGATTAATAATTCTTCCCTCAATCTGGCTTTCACGGGCTGTCTTTTTCATGGTGTCCAACAAAAGGTTCGTCAAAAGAAATTGACCTGAGGAAATTGAGTAATTAAGGGTAACATCAGTGATGAGGTCATAAATTCTTACAAAAAAGTAACAATCTCCATCTGCTCTATGCAATTAATCATAACCAGTACTGAACATACCCAAATGGTTGACTGCAAATACTTGTTCAATGTTGTCTTTCGAAAGTGTGAACTTGGCCGCAGGTATGATACCTGCATTGTTACTACAAAATCAACAACAAAAACATAAGTTCAGTAACAGTCTGTCAAAATGTTCTGAAATTATTTGATGATGTATATATAAGAGTTGTATGATTCAATTTTTTAACAATGCAAAGCCCTTCTTACATGAGAATGTTGAGAGGAAGACCGCGGGAAATATACGCTGAAGCAAATTTCCGGACTGAATCCATTGAGTTGAGATCAATCTCCATGACATCAATTCTAGCATTGGGCATCTTTTGCAAGAATTCTTCTTTGAGTTTTCCACCGGCAGTAACATTTCTGACTGCCATCACTACATGAACACCGCGCAAAGCGAGGACACGTGCAGTCTCTTTCCCGATACCATTTGTTGATCCTGATATTAAGAAGGTTGTGAGCAAAGTAATCGAAGACACTCATCCACTAAAGAAATACAAGCTTATCAAACAGTGCTTTCATCTTTTTCAGTGAAAACATCACACCGTTAATCGACACAAAAAATAGCCAGGGGCTTTTGGTGATCATCAAATTTGAGGTTTTTAAGTTATCCCTTTCAAAGAGTTGACTTCTAACATACAAAATACAAGATATATATCACTATGAACTCTTTTCAACCTGTGAGTAAGTCCAAATATACTGTTTCTGAATTATTATTAAGTGATCTACTTCTCAAAAACAAAGAAAAGTTTCGAGTTAAGAATTGTATTAAAACATAAAATGATGCAATCTCAACAAAGTAATACTACTTTTTTCTTGGTTTCAACTTCCACCCAAACAGAAAACACCAGTATCATTTAACTAACCCTTGATCCCTCAATGTTTTATTTTACAAAATTTAGGCTTATATGCCTAACATAGGAGTATTTGCTCTCATAAATTTCAGCCGTGAGCGAAAATAAATACAGCTGTCGCGACGATTGTCACTGCTTCGCGCTCAAAAGATAAACCCTGATCCCTCGGTGTATTTTTAATCTCGATAAATTTATAATTCCGATCTCAAGACTATCTAACATGCAATGTTCACAACTTCTTGACACCAGTGAGAAGTTTATGAAAGCCTACATCCTACTAAATCACAAAACAAAATCTCACGACACAGTTGGAAAAAATTCGAAAAATCAAAGCATAAAAACATGCAAAAAACAAGCAGGGGCAGGACTAAATGGATCAAAGAAGAACCTGTAATAATGCAAGTGAGAGCACTTCCATCAATCCCTTTAGTAACCTTCTCCCCTGTATCACCAGCAGAGAAACCAGACTCTCCTTTAACTCCACACCACATGATTGATGATTTTTAACTTGATACTTCTAACTTCTCTTTGTGCTGTCAAAAATGTGTAAGCAAACTAGCGAATGTTATTCAACTGTGAGTATTATGCAAAGTTGGAGCCCTAAATATATACACAATCCAAGTTGATGCAGAGATGAATTTGCAGAATATATTAATGTTGAGATGACCTCAGTTGTGACGTTGTGATAATTTTCTGGTCAAAGCAGCCAATCCAGCGCATGACAAGTCTACAAGTCATTTATCTGTAACATTAAAAAATTAGAACTCATTGAACAGCTTGTAAAACTCGTTCAAATATATCTGACTTTCAATAATCGTTTTGACAAAGTCAATTGTGTCAATATCTTAATTGCAGTTATTCGTTAATTACATATTTTTCTTTTAATACGTGATAATCAATAACGTCGGCAATTCGTTCGTTTCGTCTACTTTCGTGTCGTGTATTTTCGTGTTTCGTATCATGAATACCTAATTCAAACACGAATCATTAAAGATTCGTTTCGTTCCGTGTTCGTGTACCTTCATTTCGTGTACGTTTCGTGTCGTTTTTCGTGTAATTTAAAATTAATAATAAAAATAAAGATAAAAAATATATATATTTAAATATTAAATTTTTACTTGTCGAGTTTTAAGTCAATAAGTCATAAAGAAGTGCAGTCAAGTGTTATGAAATTTAAATTTAAATCTATTTTGTATCCATTTTTGTAAATATTATATGTAAAATATTATTGTAAGATATATGTATTCATATAATTTTGATAAATTTATTTAAATATTTATTTATTTCGTGTACTTTCGTTTCGTGTCGTGTACCTAAGTGTAAATCCAAAACCGACACTAAATTTATCTGTGTACTTTCGTGTTCGTGTACCAAAAATCTCAAACCAAACCCCTTATTTTCGTGTCATGTTATCGTGTCGTGTACGAAATTTTCATCTCTAAAAACTTCTGCTGTTTTTGTTAATCGAATTTATTAAAATATTTTTTGTTATTATTTCATTTTGGAAAACAGTCATTCCTAAAATAAATGTATTCATCTTTTAATATTTACTAGTTTACACAAGTTCTCTAATATTATCATACTTTTTCATTTATATATTATATATAGACAAAATAATGAAGGTAAAAATAGAAACACGAGTCTCTACTCTATTACTCCCTCCATCCCAATTTATTTGTCTTATTTGAATTTTTATGGTTAAATTGACCCAATTTTGACTGAAAATTTCATATAGTATAATATCGAAAATACTTATAAGATTTATATCATTAGAAAGTATGTTTAATTTACTTTTATATTTATATTTTAATTTTTTAAAATAATGAAAGAATGAGTTTTTATTTATGGTCAAAGTTGAGTCAATTTAAATAAGACAGATAAATTGGGACGGAGGGAGTATTTTCATTTAGCCTGATTTCTTATTTCAAACCCATACACATACCATTTTTTGAAGAAAACAATCTCCAGAGTATTTTATTTCGACCAGTTGATCTACCGTTTAAACTTCAAACGATATTAAAAATAATTATTATTGTTTCGAAAAATTTCTGACATCTTTTATCGCATTTGCATTCCCGAAAGCTGAATCATGAAAACACAGTCCTATGATTTACTCAATTTACCATGTTACAATTTGATTCATAATGGTTGCACCAGATTTTCATTTCTGTTTGTCCGTGACCAGCTCAATCTCCTTTTATCGCCATGACTTCGACATATGAGCCCATTCAGATTGAATCGGGCATTTTACAAGACAAGAAACTTGAGTAATTTAATGGTATATTGCATATTTTATATCGGCTGTGTCAAAGGTAGCCCTTATGAATTGTATAAAAATTACAACTTGCAATTTGTAATACACGGCGGCGGGTTTTGGTGCTCCGCTGGAACAACATGCCTCTCATTTTGGACTACTAATGATTCTATTTTTGTAATAATCATTCAACATTAAATACAAAATCAGGGGTCCTGTTTGATATTATTGAATGAGATTAGAGTGTATTAGGTAATAAATTCATTTCCAATTTTTTTACCAAATAACGTGATATATACTTGATACATTTTGATTTGGGGTGCGTATATATGTATACGTGATTCATATTATTATTAAAAATTTAGTAATTATACAATATATACAAGATTTTGGGAAATATATTTGGGATATTTAGCATTTTCCATGAGATTATGAACCTCTGATCTTAAATTGCCGCAAATCATGGATCTTACTAACGTTAAATTTAAGAAAATTGTTTGATTTCTAGAAACGAAAATAGTATTAGGAACACAAAATTGGATACGCAAAATAGTTTGATAAGATTGACATGAATATATTAAAATTCATCTTATTAATAATTTGTATAATAATCAATCAAAATATGTTAACTGATATTTTATGACATTTTTGAACCATTTTGAGATCCAATTTCAACTCCCTAAAATTTTTCAAACCCCAAACTTTTAAAGCTCCGCTGCGAGGAGAATTAGAGAAAGTGTCCATGCAAAGCTGGAACATTGTACAGACAAGAATTGGCATAATGCTCCCCATGAGGGCACCGTAATTATGCCACGAAACATAAAAAGATGTTTAAACCATAATTTATGTGCTTAATTGCTTAAAAGCAAGTCCTAGGAATATGTGTATTAGTTTGATGATAAGTTAAGCAAAACACTTAAGTAGAAATCTAGTGTTTGTAGCCTCAACGGATAAGACCATCTTGACTATTCGTTGAAGGAGTAGTTTTACTTAGCAATAAGTTTAGTATTGTAGCACATTTCACTCTCTGGTTTCAAGCTGTAATTCTTAGATGTTGTTAGGAAATAATCAGTAATGTTGACTACTAATGGATGTACAAATAGGATGGCTAATTGTAAATATTTCATGCCTTGTAATTTTGTATAAGTGAAGAAGTGTCAACGGATATTGAAGACCTTCAACGGATAAGAAACAAAGTTTCAACGGATGTCTCTAATTGCTTCAACGGATAATATCCATCAACGGATAAGTGCTTCAACGGATAAAGACTTCAACTGTAATGCATCAACGGATAAAACTTCAACGGATAAAGCCTCAACGGATAAGGCATCAACGGATGAAAGTTTCAACGGATGCTTAGTTCATTAGCAGTTGATAGTGACAATTCACAAGCTGACAGAGGCACATGGGTTGACAGAGACATACTGGAATGTGGAAACCTCTAGGAGGAATCAAGAAAATGCAGCATTTCCATTCTGATGCAAACAAGGAAGTATTCAAAGATTTACAGATTATCCTAGATTGCATTGGATAGAGAAATGAAGAAGAAACATGTGAAGAATCTTTTCAACTGTATTTTACAGTTTGTCTTCACTTGTAAACTTGGTGATATATAAACCAAGTAGCAGCTAGTAATTAGATATGAATTTTCCTTGAGCTGTTTAGAAATATCAAAAGAGAAAATCATCTAGTTTGTACTAGGAAGCAGCTGTGATTTAATTCTTTGAATCACAGATTTTCTGAAATAACACATTTCTGGTGGAACAACAAATCCACCAGAAAAGTTTATAAGTTCTTTGTGCTCATTACATTTGTGTTTGAATATATATATCTGTCTGCATCAGCTTCAAGCAATTCACACACATTTGATCACTCAAACACTTAGCCTTAGAAACTGCTCAAAACTTGAAAAAATTTTGAGATTTACATTCAACCCCCCTTCTGTAAATCTCATTGTTAGTCCACTGGGAATAACACCAACACTGCCTAAAAACTTGTCCTAAGTTAAAATTTGAGATAATTTGGATAAAAAAGTATTCCAATAATATCCTAGTGGTGTTTTAAAATACCAAAACATTTATTATGTGCCTCATTTTTAAGGCACCACTAACTAGAGTAAAGTTCTATGGAGTCCACCTTTTAATTGGAGTCATCGGAGTCCATATATGTTCTGCAAGTAAAATATAGCTTAAAATATTGCAAAACATTTTATTTTTCGACAAACATCACTATTCTATTAAAAATCTTGTAGATTGCATATATTTTATAAACAGAACATTGCAAAAATATATTATTCTACAAAATATGTTTAGTTTGCAGAACATAAATGTTCATGTTGCAGAACATATTGCAGAACATACATACTGTACTGTAAATATATGAGATTTGCATGATTTTGTTGAAGTTATGCTATTTGTGTAACATATTTTGCAAAATAATACGTTTTACAATATATTTTATTTGCAGAGAACGTAGATGGACTTCGAGGACTCCGACAAAAAGGTGGACTCCATAGAACTCAGCCCAACTAACTATGTCATATCTTATTTATTTAAATTAAAAAATTATTTGCCTCCCTTTTTACACACTTCTCTTCTCTCATCATTTACATTCCCTCATTATAATTCAAATATATTATTATTTTAGTAATAAGACACAAATATAAGATATATTGTTGGAGTTGATTTACAATAAAATTATTTTAAATCATTAAAACACAATATTTTATTATATTTATAATACGTTTACTACTAGTACATTGTTAGACTTGACGATAGCGAAGGAAAATGCTCTGGTTCAAGGCGTTCAAGTTCAGTTGCCTAGTCTGTTAGACCAGGATAGAAAATTTGAGTTTTGTTTTATTATAGCATCTCCAATCATAAAAAATTTCAGTTTTATATGAGCAAAATTGGGTCAAGTTCTAACATATGCAATCATATATGAGCGAAAAATAGAATAAACACCGAATATGTAAATGTAATGGCTCGCGTCACTTGAATCCCTTAATTTATTTAGAATTTAACGTTTTGGTGAAAAATTTCCTGGGCGAGTAGAAAATTTGGCATCCGTTGGAGACACCAGCAGGCTGAGGCAGCAGCCAGTCCCTCACAAATTTCTGAGTAATTAACAAAAGCTAAAACAAGTTATTACTCCCTCTGTTTTATTTTATATGTCGCTTGATTTTTTTGCATATAACTTTAAGTAATTTGACAACATAGATAAAATAAAAAAAATTATTTTTTTTTCTGAATTAAAGTTTTAGTTATACATTTTTATTTACGAAAAAAAAAAATTAAAATTATTATTGTAACTATACGGTCAAAATACTTAGAAATGTGTGTAGCTTGGAAATTGTTCTTTTTCAGAAACTGTAATCTTCTTTGACAACAAAGTTAACAAGTAATGAAAACCTAAAACTTGCCAGAGGTCTATGAGTTCTCTAGCATTACAAAGAATACAATGCAAGTTGGTTCACACATAACTGGCATAATAATGCACAGGCGGTTCAAAATTTAAGAAATGATGGAGATTTAAAGACGAAGGCTCCAAATAAGTGCGCATAACTACTTTGGATCTGTCAAGTTCAAACTGTAGTCCCAGAGTTTCTTGGCCAATTCGGAATCTTTAGCCAATTTGCTTGGTTCCACTTTGTTGTTGTCAGTGAAATAGCCTCCGCTAATCCCTTCAACTTTCGGATTCAATGCCAAGTAACATGTAGTTGATGCTCCCTGAAACCAACAATTATGTCATCACCTATGAACTAAATTATGCGACAGAAAGATATTAACTGAACACAAAGACCAAGAACTAACCTGTTCAATGTTCTTAAGTACGTGTACTGCAATCTTATTCATTATCCCTGCGATTGAGAAGCAATAAGAAGTTTGGTATTGAGAGGACACACTATCAAATGACAACTTGATACAGAGCATAATCTTAGGCGATGATGTTAAAGTCAGAGCCACGTTAAGGGCAATGCTTAGACACTTACAGTTAGTAACTCCACCATTAGATGTAAAGAGGTTGGTGGCTATAAGTCCCGGATGAAGTGAATTTGCAGTTATATTAACTCCTTCTTCCTGGTAGGTACAAAAGAAGATACTCAACAAGTATTACAAGACAAATATTATGAGGAACAACATGAGGGAACTTAATCACCGCTTTAATAAAAGGGAAAGAACTGTTGGAAAATATGGGTATAAGTCCCATATTGGTAAGTCATATTTTTGAGCATTATGACTAAAAGATGTGTGAGATATGATGATATTCTCTTAATAATGGAAATTATTATTTTCCATTAGAATTTGGCTCAAATATTATGGCATAAATTAATTTGATTTTGTTTCAGATTAATTGATATGGTGTATGTCTTGATATATTCAATCTGATTCTGTTTCAGATTATTTATGGAATAGAGTAGCTTGCAAGTATTACACCGATTCCATAATTAATGATATTTAATTATGGAAAAGAGTAGCGCACAAGTCTATCTACACCTATATAAACACCTCTAAGGCGTTAGGGTTAGACACACCAAAAACATATTCGTCTCTAAACACAAATCTCTCTCTCTCGGTGATAGTTTCGTGCCCGTTCAAGCTCGCTGAAGGTGCTCGTTATCCGTAACGCCGCCGCTACCTCGTTTTATCCTGGGAGGCTATCGACTCGCACATACGGTGAGAGGCGAAATAGCTTTAAGGAGACAGTTTCAACTGGACTCGAGGATCTCTCTTCTGTTTATATCTTTTCTTCCTCCGTTTGATTTCGTTTACTCACGCACACACTTGTTTGATTATTTGTATTAATCGCAGATTGTTTTCACAATCTTAAAGCTATTTATTTTATATACATCTGTGACTGATACATCTGTATCTGCTTGTTTTGTTGAGTAACAGATCGATGGAGAACCAAACTGTGAACGATTCGATGAACATGACGGCTGATCCCAACGCACAGATCACTGGATCTGATGGGGTTCACCAGCAGCCGATTAACCCTAACGCACGGATCGTACGATCTGATGGGGGTCAAACGCCTGTTGGACATGTGCCTTCGGGACATGTGCCTGTGGGACACACTGTCATTGGACAGTTTAGTGTTCCTCTTGGACAGATATCGGCAGGATTCACTCCTCCGACCATACCTGCGGTGCCTACTGGTGTGCATACACCTGTAGTACAGACGCACGTACCATCTGTTCCACCCGTGGTGCCTGCTGCACCTGTTATGCCAACTGTGCCTGCTGCACATGCTGAAAAACCTGAGAAGTTCAACGGAACGAACTTCAAACGTTGGCAACAAAAGATGCACTTTTATCTGACCACGTTGCATATGGATCGCTTCCTTAAGGAAGAACCACCGTTGCTCACTGCTGAGAGTAACATGCAGACTGTGTATGCTGCTGATGCTTGGAAGCACTCCGACTACATCTGTCGGAACTATGTGTTAAATTGTTTGTCTGACTCGTTGTATAACGTATACAGCGCAAAGCCAACAGCTAAGGTCTTATGGGAGTCACTTGACCATAAGTATAAAACCGAGGACGCTGGGGCAAAGAAGTGGATTGTTGGCCGCTTTCTTGATTATAAGATGGCAGACTCTAAGACTGTGGTCAGTCAGGTGCAGGAACTGCAGGTGATCATTCATGACATTCATGCTGAGGGAATGGTCATAAGTGAGTCTTTCCAAGTTGCTGCTGTTATTGAAAAGCTTCCACCTGGATGGAAAGATTTCAAGAACTACCTTAAGCACAAGCGAAAGGAGATGTCTATGGAGGATCTTATTGTTAGACTTCGTATTGAAGAAGACAACAGAGGGTCCGAGAAGAAAGTTAACGTTGCCACTGAGAAGGCAAACATGGTGGAGCATGCTCAAAGCTCCAAGCCCAAGAAGGCTAATTCTGGTAAAGGGGCAAAGCTGGCACCCAAGGGAGGGATTTCGAAGTCGAAATTTCAAGGGAAGTGCTACAACTGTGATAAAGTTGGTCATAGGTCTTCTGACTGCAAGAAGCCCAAGAAGCCCAACAAGAAGAAAGAAGCAAACATGGTAGAGAATATCTCCAAGGAGATGGGTGACATAGACCTCTGTGCTACGGTCTCTGAAGTGAACCTGGTCGGTTCTAATCCACGTGAATGGTGGATTGATACTGGTGCTACTAGGCATGTTTGCTCAGACAAGGCGGTTTTCTCTAGCCTCAAAGCTTCCGATGCTGGTGAGAAACTCTACATGGGGAATTCAGCAACTTCTACCATTGAGGGTGAAGGCATGGTGATCCTGAAGATGACCTCTGGGAAGAATCTGACTTTGAAGAATGTACTTTATGTGCCTGATATTCGCAAGAACCTTGTGTCTGGTTCTCTGTTGAATAAGCATGGCTTTCGCATTGTAATAGAGTCAGATAAAGTTATTTTGTCTAAGAGTGGTATGTTTGTAGGCAAGGGTTATTTAACTGATGGGCTTTTTAAGCTCAATGTAATATCCGTTAAGGACGATAATGAAATGAAGAATTCTTCTGCTTACTTGCTTGAGTCTCCTAATTTATGGCATGCTAGATTAGGACATGTAAATTATGACACTTTACGACGTTTAAGTGCAAAAGAATACATACCTAAACTTACTATCGATCCAAAACATAAGTGTGAGACTTGTGTTGAGGCAAAATTAACGAGATCATCATTTAAACGTGTGGAAAGGAACACCAAAGTGCTAGACCTAATACATAGCGACATATGTGATTTAAAATTCGCTCCAACAAGAGGAGGAAACAAGTATTTTATTACATTCATTGATGATTGTACAAAATACTGCTATGTATATTTGTTGAAAAGCAAAGACGAAGCTATAGATAAATTTAAAATCTATAAGGAAGAAGTTGAGACACAACAAACTGAGAAAATCAAAACGATACGAAGTGATCGTGGAGGTGAATATGTTGAACCGTTTGGGGAATTCTGTTCACAACATGGTATAATCCATGAGGTCACTGCACCATACTCCCCTCAGTCAAATGGTGTGGCTGAAAGGAAGAATCGTACTCTGAAAGAGATGATGAATGCGATGTTGTTAAGCTCTGGGCTCCCACAATCGATGTGGGGAGAAGCCATCTTAAGCGCAAATAATATTTTAAATATTACGATGCGCAAGAATAAGGATGTAAGTCCTTATGAAATGTGGAAGAAAAAGAAACCAAGTTACCAACACCTGAAAGTGTGGGGGTGCCTTGCAAAGGTACTGATCCCTACACCGAAGAAGGTGAAGATAGGTCCTAAGACTGTGAATTGTGTCTTCATCGGATATCCTCCACACAGCACTGCATATCGGTTTCTTGTTCATGAATCCAAGATTTCTGATATTCAAAAGAATACCATTATGGAATCAAGAAATGCCTCATTTTTTGAGACGATGTTTCCCTGTAATCCAGGAAACCAACAACCTACGACGTCTAAACGATCTCATGAGTCTGTAGATGACGATAATGAGAGTGACGAAAGTGAAGACGAAAATGTGGGGGTAGTGAGAAGGAGCAAAAGACAACGAACGGAGAAATCCTATGGGTCTGATTTTATGACCTATTTGCTCGAAGAAGGTGACCCAAAAACTTATAAGGAGGCGGTTACCTCACCTGATGGACCTATGTGGAAAGAGGCCATCAAGAATGAAGTTGATTCAATTATGCAAAATCATACTTGGGAATTAGTGGACTTGCCAACTGGATGCAAACCATTAGGTAGCAAGTGGGTTTTCAAGAAGAAGTTGAAAACTGATGGCACTATTGATAAGTATAAGGCCAGACTTGTAATTAAAGGATACAAGCAACAAAAAGGCCTTGATTACTTTGATACATATTCTCCTGTAACGAGAATAACGTCCATAAGGATGATGTTTGCTATTGCTGCAATGCGTAATCTAACTGTACATCAAATGGATGTGAAAACAGCTTTCCTAAATGGAGACATAGATGAAGAAATCTATATGGAACAACCTGAAGGGTTTGTTGTCCCAGGACAAGAAAGGAAAGTGTGTAGATTGGTGAAATCATTGTATGGTTTGAAACAAGCGCCTATGAAATGGCATGAAAAAATTGATGAGGTCGTGCTGGCCAATGGTTTCAAAATCAATGAATGTGATAGCTGTGCCTATTACAAGGATAACGAGAACAGCTATGTCAAGGAGAATGACAATGGCTATGTCATGATGACACTATATGTAGATGATCTACTTATTGCTGGAAGCAATGATAAAGTTATCAAATCTACAAAGGACATGTTGAAATCAAGGTTCGACATGAAAGATATGGGACTAGCAAATGTAATTCTGGGAATTCAAATTTCTAGAACATCAGAGGGTCTCGCATTAAGTCAACCACATTATGTTGACAAGATCCTTGAGAAGTTTCTTAAGGATGACTTTGAGAAAGCTAGGACACCTGTAGATATGACTTTGCACCTATCCAAGAACAAAGGTGTAGCTGTTTCCCAATTGGAATACTCGAGGATAATTGGTAGTCTGATGTACCTCATGAGTTGTACAAGACCAGACATTGCATACTCAATTAGCAAGTTGAGTAGGTTTACGAGTAATCCGGGAGCTGATCACTGGAAAGCGATTATAAGGGTACTAAAGTACTTGAGGGGAACTCGAGACTATGGACTGCACTATGGCAGATACCCAGCAGTATTAGAAGGATATACTGACGCAAATTGGATATCTAGCAAGAAAGCACTTAAGTCTACGAGTGGCTATGTGTTTACATTAGCTGGAGCGGCAATATCATGGAAATCCTCAAAACAAACGGTGATAACTCATTCCACGATGGAAGCTGAGTTTGTGGCACTAGATAAATGCGCCGAAGAGGCTGAATATCTACGTCAGTTTCTGGAGGATATTCCAAGATGGCCAAAGCCTGTAACTGCAATAGGGATTCACTGTGATAGTCAATCCGCTATTGGCAGAGCACAGAGCACGATGTATAATGGAAAGTCTCGTCATATACGACGACGACACAGTTCCATTAGACAATTGATCTCAACCGGAATTATCACTATTGACTATATACCGTCAAAGGATAATATCGCGGATCCACTAACCAAAGGGTTATCAAGAGAAGTGGTTGAGAAATCATCGAGAGGGATGGGCCTTAAGCCTATTGCTTAACGGCATCATGGTGGACACCCAACCATTGCTGACTGGAGATCCCAAGAACTTGGTTCAATGGGACAACTAAATCATGATGACCAAATCACTGTGGGGGTAACCCCTGGCCTGTTCCTATGATGAGGAAACAGTGAGACCCGTAAGGTACGAGGTTAAGCTTTGAGCCTTTAATGATCTTTGATGAATACGTGGAGCTCAGGAGTGAACGCATGGAATTCAGTTGAGTAAACGCGGGTTACTCTATAAGATAAAGATCACCTATGTGGGAGAGAAGTGGGGCCGCTTCAAAGGAGAATTGCGAGGCACAATTCTTTAGAAACTTCTGCAGAACCAGGACGATGTTCCATGGCCAAAATGGACATACTCATGAGAGCTGAACGAGTCAGAAACGATATAGTGATAAGTATATCATCGTTTACATAAACGGTCGAACAGTTCAAGGACAAGCACGTCTACTGTCTACCAGTAAAGTCGGTATGCTTACTCGAGCGAAGGTTCAAGGAGCATTCTCTACCTATCGTATGCTATATCTGATCGAAGAAACTATCACCAAGTCAAACTCCGTGTATGTCTGTCTGTCTGTCTGGTGTGTGCTACTAAGATTACCAATCTCACCCATGTGGGGGATTGTTGGAAAATATGGGTATAAGTCCCATATTGGTAAGTCATATTTTTGAGCATTATGACTAAAAGATGTGTGAGATATGATGATATTCTCTTAATAATGGAAATTATTATTTTCCATTAGAATTTGGCTCAAATATTATGGCATAAATTAATTTGATTTTGTTTCAGATTAATTGATATGGTGTATGTCTTGATATATTCAATCTGATTCTGTTTCAGATTATTTATGGAATAGAGTAGCTTGCAAGTATTACACCGATTCCATAATTAATGATATTTAATTATGGAAAAGAGTAGCGCACAAGTCTATCTACACCTATATAAACACCTCTAAGGCGTTAGGGTTAGACACACCAAAAACATATTCGTCTCTAAACACAAATCTCTCTCTCTCGGTGATAGTTTCGTGCCCGTTCAAGCTCGCTGAAGGTGCTCGTTATCCGTAACGCCGCCGCTACCTCGTTTTATCCTGGGAGGCTATCGACTCGCACATACGGTGAGAGGCGAAATAGCTTTAAGGAGACAGTTTCAACTGGACTCGAGGATCTCTCTTCTGTTTATATCTTTTCTTCCTCCGTTTGATTTCGTTTACTCACGCACACACTTGTTTGATTATTTGTATTAATCGCAGATTGTTTTCACAAGAACTTCATGCATAACTCAGACTGGAAAAAGAACTTTTAAGTTTTTGATGAGTGTTTTAAAAAATTAATTGTATATGTCCTACACATTTGGCTTCTTATATGTTTACTATAAATGTATGGATTAGGTATTTGAAAGCATCATCAAATTTGGTTCTAATTATTACTCAGATCAAAGTAGAATATTAGGTTAAGCTAGCAAAAGTTACCCAGTGAAAACTCCAAAACACTAAGCCATTCACAGATATATTCAAGCAAGGATAAAATATAACCTTGAAGCGCCTTGCAAGCTCGTTAGTGTGCAGCACATTACAAAGCTTTGATTGTCCATAAGCAGACACTCCGAAAGTGGAGTTGCTATAGCTGAAATAGTGATAAGAAACCGATGAATTAGTTAGATTATAGTGTCACATGTTGCAAGCAGACATTGCTTTATCAAGAACAAAGAGTTTTATTAAACAAATATTTGGTGTGGGGCTTCAAATTGTGTTTGTCAGTAATATAGTTAGTGTTGTTTACTTAGCACATAATCAATTCTTAGATGATGAACAAAAATCAGATTAAGCAAATGCAAACTGATCACCTTTTTTCATCATTGATCTTATCAAAACGAATGCCCTCTTTGTGAACACCTTTTCTGTGCAAGTCTGATGCTATATTGATAATTCTTCCTTCTTTCTGGCTTTCGCTTGCTGTCTTTTTCATGGTCTCCAACAAAAGATTGGTCAAAAGAAATTGACCTGAGAAAAGTGTGAGATGAAGGGTTCATCAATTAAGAGGACAAGATTGTTTAATTGTCAAAGTCACAATACAAATATATTGAATCATAACTTGTTAGTAGTCTAACATACCTAAATGGTTGACAGCAAAAACTTGTTCAATGTTGTCCTTTGAAAGTGTAAACTTGGCAGCAGGTATGATACCTGCATTGTTACTGCAATTTCCAACAACAGAAAATTTAGTTTACGTACGGCCTCTAAATGGAAATACTATGTAATTATTTGATCGGTTATGCAGATGGTAAGAGCGAACCCTATCACATAGTTTCCTTACATGAGGATATTAAGAGGAAGACACGAGGAAACATAGTCGGAAGCAAATTTCCTGATAGAGTCCATTGAATTAAGATCGATTTCCATGACATCTATTCTAGCATTGGGGATCTTCTGGAGGAATTCTTCTTTAACTTTTCCACCAGCAGTAACATTTCTCACTCCCATAACTACATGAACCCCGCGCAAGGCAAGGACTCGTGCAGTCTCTTTTCCAATACCATTTGTTGATCCTGTCATTAAGAAGATTGTCAACACATATCCAAAACTTAATTTTGAGTATGCAACAGCAGAATTTAGGTACAATATGCATATTAATGCATCTATTGAAGGAGCAAAATAGTGTCATTTGGTAGCACAAAATTATAGCTAGAGGCCTTAATGTAATGTTATCGTCTCGGAGTGACCTCAGGTAACTATACGAGATTATAAATATTTTGAGTATAAAATGATGAAAATGAAAAAAAGAATATAAACCTGTGACAATGGCAGTTAAGGAAGTTCCGTCAATTCCCTCTGTAACTTGCTCTGCAGTGTTAGCAGCAGAGAAACCAGATTCACCTTTGCCTCCAAATCTCCACATACTCTCTTTTGTGTGTGTGTAGTTTGTGTGATTTTGATAATTGTTTTTGGAAATTAACAAATTAACAGAATTCTAAGTAAAGATAATAGATTTTCTTGTATGAAATAATATTGAATGAAATGAAACATTGCATGGGGAGATGTTATATAGATGATCAAAGGCAACCTCATTTGTGACGTTAATGGGGGTTCCAAAATTCGAGATCGAACGAGTCAGACACCTGAATTGACTCCATCCGTCAACCAGAATAGTCTACCTCTTGCATTTTTATTTTACTTTTTATTATATAACGTGTGTTACATCTTAAATTTCTATTTAAAAAAGAAAATTTGAAAAATAATTAATGAAAATATGTGTTCAATATATCATAAATTATGTGTAAGAGTCCAATTGCACAGGTAAATAGGGACGGATAGAATATTTTTTATAAATCAAATAATTTTATATTTTTTTTAATTAATATCCCACTTACGCGAATCTAAACTTATCATTACTTGAAATTAAACCTAGAACTTCAGGTCTAATTCATAAGAAGGTTAGTAAAACATTCAACCAAACACGTAAAATCACTTTAAATCGAATCTAGAACCCGTTTGAACTAAAAGAACACGTTGTACCGGGGGCTTCTTATTGATTATGGGAGGTATAGTACATTTTAATAGTTTAATGCCACATATAATAATCTCTAAGGCGGCTTTGAATTCCTGTAAAGTCCAATTATTCAACTGTAAAGCCAGCTACTTTGTTTATTTTATGATTATCACTAATTCACTATGATGTTTTATGCTTAATCTTGTATTTTGATACATGAGGTTTTAGTAGTGTATCTTTTTTAGATTTTTAAACAATAAACATTCCGTAGTTGCCGTAGCTGGTGGTGGCGGGGATGAATGATCGCATGAGCTTAGAAAAACTAAAAGCTAAAATCAGCGGAAGGATATAAACGTATATTGAATTGTATGTCTTGGGTTTGTAGTTATATCAAATATCGGTTTGCCCCGATATTCAGTATAAGGTAAATTATGTAGAAGTTACGTACCGTTCTTAAAAAAGTTGCGTACTTCCTCTGTTCTTAAAAAAAATTGACAGTATATGAATTTTAAAAAATAAATACATTTAAGTTTGACCACAAACCATAAATTATATTTTACTGGTTTATAATTTTAGAAATTTAAAGATTAGGAATGACGGTAATTCAAAAATACTTTCTAGCGATATTCTTTTCATAAATTTTATGAAATAGCAATTAATAATTATTAGACAAATTCAACTTTGTTTGACTTTAAAATTTCATATAACGCCAGAATTTACGAAACAGATTGAGTTAGGAAATAATAATCGACACATTTGTAATATGTATTTTGGTTTGTTGAAGTTTAATGGTGTTGTGCCAAACGATAACTTCTCTTTCATGTATCTTGTTTCACTCAAATATTTGCTTTCATATTGATGAAATTTTAACTCACATCCTGATCATTTCGTGATCCTGGTCGAATTTCAGTTATGAAAATGATTTCTTGGCATTTATTTTATCTCGCATCTTATGATGAAATTTGACTTTGATTTTTTCTACTTCAGTTATTTTTTAGATTTCAAAGAATCAAATATCAATTTCATCATGATTCTAGCCAAATAGCAAGTTTTAGTAATCCAATTAAAACTCAAAATGAGCTCAACGGCCTCCTACTTTACAATATTTTAATTTTGTGTAATTTCAATTTTCAACTTTGATAAAAAGATCAAATTTGAAATGAGCGACTCACTTGAATTTTTCAAACACAGACACTCACCTACTTGAAATTTAACTATTTAACTTATATAAATATACAATTGGTAGGGTGTTGTTCCCTGAGTAAAGGAAAATGTATCTTATACACTGCTCCAATATCATTATATATGTATTATAATTGCTCAGATCGAAGCATTTGTTTTACCGATATGTAATAACTAGTTGAACAAATCGCGCTTCGCGCGGTTGCGAAAAACATTATAAAAAATACATGAATAACATTGTTATAAGTTATAACATCATTTCTTTGCTTTCTGAAAAATGAGATGTCAGTCATTGCATTCACGTACTTCCTTAGTTTTGTCTTTGAACACAAGTACAAATAGCAGCTACTGAAATGACAAAAACACTAATACTCTACATTCAACAAAATTTTCATCATATCTCTGCTCATGCCTTCTTTTTCATTCCCATCAACCTATTTTCATATGATAACTGTACATTCCTATGTTAACGCTAAAATTGAAACCAAATACACGAAAGAGTTGTCAAATAAAATATAAACTTATTATTTGTAGATATATAATATAATATAATGTTAAATTTTGTATTATGATATACACATAGAAAATTAGAAAGCTAACATTTTTCTCTTTCTTCAGTATCAGAAATATTTTGAAAACACTTTTGTTTGAAAATTCCTGCAACCAAGGTATAGATTATTTATAAGTCATTCTTGTCATTATGCCATAAAGAGTGCACATACATCTTATTCTCACTTCTCACTGCCATTTTATTTAAATTGGCACATTACATTTTGTTAGGAGCATGAAACACCAAGAAAAAGTACATCTTATTTTAGATGTCAAAAGGAACACCATTGCATACACAGTCAAAATCACAATTAATATCTAGTATCTAACCCTACAACCAACCTAACTGAAAACTTGGCACTGCTATAATTTCACACTTTTTAACTTCATAAATTCTTAAAAAAGAAATTTATCAACCTTGGGATCTTAAACACGGACAAAAGTTGCCAATAGCATCTTCCTCTAAAAGCGGGTCTATTGATACTTGTAATCACTCTGTAAATAATCGTGGAAAATTTAAAAATCCGCATGATTCTGAGATATCAGATAATAGATTATAGGCTCCTTCGAATGAGTGTCTTTACTCGCACATATACCTACCACCTCAGTAGCAGCCAAATGGTAATCATCATTCCTTAAATTCAATTTAAACTTTATGGTCAATACCGTTGAATATCATTTCTCCGTTACTGAGAAATGAAGTAAATTAGCGGAGAGATATTTAGAAAGGAGTTACCTGTATCCAGATCATGAATTTTGGCCCAGCAAAACTATCTTGTACATACATAATCATAAAGACGTGTATGTGGAGTGCGATTTCCGAGACTATAACACAATATCTTCAAGTGTTAGCTCACACTTTAATTATGCCCTCAGAGACTTTGGAACCTCCGGCACACAATTTAACAATGGTCTTCAATGGAAAAGAAAAGAAAAATGCATAATCTAGCTACTTAGCGCCCCACGTATAGAAAGGCAACACATACAAATTATCAAATGCCATTTCAGCATCACATAGCAAATCTAAGAAGCGTGATTCTACCAAATACGTTGGTGTCCTGGCAAGAATGGCGTGCAAGTATAATTGTTATTTTAAATATCTTAAAAAACATAACTTCAACAAATGTCCATAAGTGTCAGGAAATAAACAAACCAATATCACAAAATTCAGACTACAAGCATGCATTCAATATTAGGATCAGATTACTTATGTTGTGGTGCTCTACAATTTTGAATTATGCAGTTTTTTTAGTTAACAGCAAATTAGAGAGTATATATGGTTGCCACTTTGTTCCACATGTCATAAGAATTTTTCTAAGAGCTCTTTTGTTCGTTCATGGAACCTCTTAATCTAATATTAAGATTTACTATTTGTTACTCACATCAATAATTAATGCAAACTTAGCAACGCTAAAACTATATAGTGCTAAATTAAGGTTGAATAACATGCCTACATACACTATGTTGGGTGTAACTATATAGTGCTAAATTTAGGTTGAATAACATGCCTACATACAAATATTATAAGTCGTGACGAATTCATATGTAAATATGTATTCAACTTTAGGTGTGTAATTTGCAACTCCAATTTAATGAAGGGGCATTGGTAAATATTGTAACCTCGCGAAAGAATATTTTAAGAATGATACATAGCAAAACACATGTATTTATAATTAAGTAACAATTATTGTAAAAAGAATATATGTTCGGAATATTAACTAAAGAAACCAAAGACTTCCGAGTGTTTCACTGATAGGAAGAATTGAATCTTCAACCTTTTTTGTGTCTATAAGAACATAAACATGATTGAGCAACCAAAATTGTCATTAACAAAAGACTTACTTCTTACATTTAGCGAGTTTAGAAGTTTGGAAGCTTACTTTCAAATGAGAGGGGTGATCCCAATCCGAGTCCATTTAAGGGTGTAAAATGCATATTTATTAATTCGACATGTTGAAAACACTAACACATTTATCTTGTAGCAGGGCAGACTCATATCATTTTTCTCTGTAAAAAATATAAAAATTAAGAATGTATCAAAATAGATTAAAAGGTTAAATATCAACAATGGGCATATATAAAAAACTAATATGGACAAGCAAATATGCTAACACTCAGCAACTTACAAAAAGGGATGATAAAAGTATTCAATGAATGTTTTAATAAATTACTTTCAAATGACAAAAATCTGTCTTCTCCTCCAATGTACTCCCATGTGTATACAAAATTCTCAGTGATAAATATTCAAAAAACATGCCTCTAAAATTGTCGCCCAAATATTGTTGAGGAAGAAAATCTAGAATAAAAATCCAATTTATTTAGCATTATAAGGAGAACTCTTTTTCAGGAGTAACATAATCAAAATTAAAGAATAAAAATCCAATTTGTTAGCATTATAAAGAGAACTCTTTTTTAGGAGTAACATAATCAAAATTAAAATATAAGAAATTATATCTCATTCTGGACTTTTATCAAACATGAAAGCTGCATCTGAGACCTCGTATCCGAAAATTGTAAAACAAAAACACGAATAATTTTACGGAAGAAAAATTAAAATATATGCATACCATTATACAATATATAAGATGGGACACAAATTAAAAAATGGGAATTAAAACTGAGTTAAAACAAACCTGATTGTTGGAGACAATTCCCTCTGTCCTTGTAGCCTAGTTTTTGCGGTGCATGACTGCAAATACATAAATAAGCACCGATTGAATTGAATTTCGAAGGCATAAAGTCAAAAACCATTATATAAGATGGGACACAACTCAAAAAAATGGGAATTGAAATTGAGTTAAAACAAACCTGATTATTGGAGACAATTCCCTATGTCCTTGTAGCCTAGTTTTTGCGGTGCATGACTGCAAATACATAAATAAGCACCGATTGAATTGAATTTTGAAGGCATAAAGTGGAAAACTGATTGAGTGCGGGAGATGGAAAGCCAAAAGTTTTAAATGGATTGGATTCAAAAGACTTGGATATTATAAAAGCGATCAATTCGATGAAGGCTTCTGAAATGAAATGAGAGAAAATGATTTGGAGGATGCTCAGCCCATCCACGTCATACTCCCGTGATTTTCCTTTAGATAGATATATAGATTTCCCGAGCCACGTCATACTCCCGTGATTTTCCTTTATATAGATATTTAGATTTCCCGCAACCGGGAAAATGGCTAAAATATCTCTTTTTGGAGGTTACTTTCCAAAAAACTTATTTTGAAATATGTGATCCTAAATATTACCTAGACACTTGACTTCCGGTGAATTATCAGGATGGTATGTCATTTCTAGTGGAGAGTGGAATGTTTAGTGGGATAGTCGGTCAGTAGAGTATCATGTAATTTTTATTATTTTTAAAATATTTAAATGTTTGTTTAATAATTTTTAAAATTCAAGTATGGGTCCTATGTATACAATTTATACTATTTTAGAGCTCAACAATTACCTATTTGAGTTCTATAATATTTAAAAAATCAATAAAAATGCATATCGATTGAGGATCTAGGATTTAGGGCCTAATTTAAGGGTGGATATTAATTTAATATTTAAAAAAAAAATAAGTTTGAGCCCTATTTTTATAAAAAAAAAATTATATTACAGGGTTTAACAATTCTCCATTTGAGTTCTAGAAGTATTAAATGAATAAAAGGCAATTTGATTTAGGATTTAGGCATAACTATAATTTAAATGTAAACCTTAATTCAATAATTTTAAATAATAATCCAGTAACAAAAGAGTTTCTGACATGATACTCCACTAGAGAAGGAGTAGCTAAATTAATTAAAAACTTTATTATTGTTGTCCTACTGATTTCGATTCTCGCTCGTACCAAAATTTGTTGGAACACATAATTATTTATAAGACATATCTATACTATACTTTTATAAGCGAAACATGGTTTTGTTTGGTCAGACATTAACAACTTCCTAAAAAGTATGTTAACACCTTGCAAAATAACATTTAAATAAATTTAATTTAATTAAAAAAATTAAATCATGTATTTAATATAAATACAAACTCTATGAATTATTATTCAACTTATTAAATTCTAATCGCACTCAACTTTATTCTTACCTCTTTTGTAGGGAATCAAACACTTCCAATATTAATTTTAATATTTCAAATTATAATATAACAAAATAATTAATAAATCAAGAAAAAAATAAAAAATTTACTAAATCATCCGTGTACACCACTGTTATTCAAGACTCCCACTATCCTATATAGGCTCTGCATCCGCAAGTGTAGGAATACTTTTTAAGATTTTAACGATCAAAATTTTGAATCCTTTAGTAATGTAATACATACAGATTTCATTAATCTCAATAATATATAATTATTGTTTTTATAATATAATAAATTTACAAATGTTATAATCAATATGTGCGAATTTTAGGCTAGTAAATGTAATTAGTCAAAAAAATTATATCGAACAAAAAATCATAATTTTATTAGGAAAATTTTCCGGACTTTATCGTGTTGGGGCGATGGCCCTAAATGCCCAACACAGGAAAAAGATGGCCCAAAATGCCCATATCTGAAATGTATGGCCCAAAACGCTGACGGGATACGCATTTTGAAAAGGAGTATCTGAATTTACAAAAGACACGCATTTTGTAAATGCACAACCCATGATACGTATTTTAAGAATGCGTGCATTCACTTATTTTTTTTAAAAAAAATTGCATAAGATACGCATTTTGTACATATGTATCCCTGTATAAGCATTACATAATTGCGTATTAAACTTTAAATTATTTTTTTAATATGTTTTTTTTCATTTTCCTAGCTGAAACAGAAGGAAATATACGCATGTAATACATGTGTATCCCGTGATGCACATTCACGTGACACATGTGTATCTGATCGGTATTTTGGGTCATATATTTCATATTTGGATATTTTGAACCGTTGATGTTGAAATATGGATATTTTGAGCATTTTCTCATCGTGCCGAGACTTGAGACGTTAGACATTCCTTTTTGCAAGCATTACCGCTACATCAAAATTCTCCCGCTGCTTCTGATAAAAGTGTTTGTTAATATATATTTGAAACTAATAATTTTAGTATTGTAACTTACATGTTGTTTTTAAATTTTAATATACATATCTATCAATACTATATACTATAATCTATATTATCTATCTATTATTATTATTATATAAAATATGAAATATTAAATTTTTTATTATAATACCTATTTTTCAGTACACAAAGGAAAGTAATTCCCACCGGACTACTCTTCTATTACTTTGTTAGTAACCTAATACTCAACAATACCATGGAGACTTTTTTCTTTTTTGTTAAATACAATGGAGTCTTCACTCCCTAGAATTTTCAGGGGGATTTATATACCCCATTAAAGGTCTCCTATTTAACATAGGCAATTGTATTAATATACTATTTCATTATTGTAATAATTGTGATTATATATTATAATAAGTTATATCTATTATTGATACTATTAATAAATTAATATTCAAAAAATAATTAATTAATGACAAATATATTTAAATATTTATAATAACATTTAGACAAAATACAATAATACATATTATTCACCCGGACCAAAAACATTATACTATTGAACCGTATAAAATAAAATTCAAATCAAAATATAATTTGTTAATTGGTATAATGAGATAAGATAAAATAAAATAATATATACTATTTATTCATATTAAAAAAATAAACTATTTAGACGAGTTAAAATAACAAATAAAAAAACTAACTGTAGTAAATTGGATTTGGTGCATCAGACTAAAATAAAATAATAAATATTATTGACACAATTAAAAAAATTATATTATTGAAACGAACTAAAACTAAATTAAAATTAAAAATAAAGTGTTGGTCGATATAATGACACGGGCTAAAAAATTTATGCTACTCATCTAGGCTAAAACAAAACAATATCAATCGGACTTAATTAAAATTCAAAATAAACTAAATATAATTACTAGGATTTGATTGATATAACCGGTTTATATAATTACAGATTTTTTTCAATATCTATAATATCTATGCTATACATTTTATTAAAATGAAACTAGAGATAATTGTCACTTTATATAATAGTGTCAGAATATAACAAAATAATATAAATACATACTATTCACCTAGGCTAAAAAAAGATTTATACAATTAATTTAAGTTAAAATAAAATTAAAATTAAAAAATATTAGACCAACTAAAATATTCATTTGGGTTTAAACAAATAATATTATTGGTTTGTTATAAATTAAAAAATAACCCAATACAATTATTTGGAATTGTTTTATCGGGTTAAAATAAAATAATAAATACTATGGACACAGTTAAAAAAATATACAATTAAAGATAAAATAAAATTTTAAAAAAATATTAGACTAGTTAGAACAAAATAATATATATTTTTATCTGAGTTTAAATAATGTTATTGATCCAAACTTAAACAAATTCAATGAGAGATGAATATAATTAATTGAATCTGGTCGCTATATTGAGTCTTAAACTAATACAAAATAATGGATACAATTCATCCGGGCTAAACAAGACTAAACTATGGATAATTCAGACTATTGATCTAGCCTAAAATTTATCTTTAAATTAAAACTAAATAATCATTTGTATACACATCTATAAATATGAATAAAACTATATATTTCGTTCAGTAATATTTTTTTTTAAAAGCCCACTTATTTCAAAAATATTACTAACATATACATATACGTGGATATATAGTTATTACCAAATCATATTATTAAACATCTTAATTGACAATTTCCATATCTTAAAATTTTTCATTTAAAATAAAATTTAAAAAATTATTAAATATTCAAAATAATCTTTAAATCGCATATATTCTAATAAACTACAAGTTTTAAAAATATAGTTAAATATGGACTCACACTGTCCGTTTTGAATCTGATACAAAACCCGAAATTTTTGAGAAAGATATATCATATCAGCATTAGAATTAACACGCTAATATTTTTCAAGCTAAATTACCGTTAAAAGCACCACTTCAATCTCCAGTAAACTCAGTTGTATTTTTTTCCCTTAAATTCTAATTTTTGAAATTTTTAACCAACATTCTTATTAGATATAATAGTTGTAGTTATTATACAAATTAGTCCAAGATTTGTAGTTGTCGTTTGGTTGCTTACATTATAATTTTTAAAATTTTTTGACCAAATTTCTAATTCTATATAATTGTAATACTCCCTCCGTACCTCCAGGTTCTTTACATTGGGGGACGGGAGATCGACACGCATTCTAAGACTCCCGTAGAGTATGGTTCCCTAAATAATTTTAAATAATTTTTTCTTTTAAATAAAAATATAATGTTTAAATTTTTATAACAAAAAAAATAAAAAAATAAATTATAGAACTATATTTTATAGTAGCCTTAAAATGCGTGTCAATCATGAGAAAAAAATATGTAAACAAATGAGTGGTATGAAGGGAGTTGGTATTATAAAATTTAGTTTAAGATTTGAATTTTATTAACAATCCAAATAATCTCAATTAAAATACTTTAATTTAAACACATGACCGATTTAATTGGGTCGAGTATATATTTTTCAGAAGTTATTTATTGTGTTAGTTAATGAATTTACTAAAAGATATGTTCGACTATATTTATCCAGACATACTTATTGTTTTAACAAATATAATTAATAAAATATTAAAATAAGAATAATAAAAAAACTATTATTTAAAACAACCGTGCATCGCACGAATTTTAGGCTAGTACTATTATATTAAAGACGAAATATTAAAAGTTTGATTGTTGGTGTTTGGTTACTCAATCTAGAGCCATCAAATCAAATTGACGAACCGTTAGATATAATTTTAAAAATTATTATACAATGGGTATAAGGTTCGAATTCTACCAATAACATATCAAAATTATAATTTACAACATGTAATGATAAAAATAATCGTGGTGCATTGTAAAATTATTATACAATGGGTATAAGGTTCGAATCCTAATACCAATATATTAAAATTATATTTTATAATATATAATGATAAAATAACCGTGCATCGCACTGTTTATATACTAATAATCGAAATGGAGTATATATATATTTTGATTCAACGATTATCCCTATTTTATTTTATAAAATATAAAAATAAATAGTGTTATATATATTTAAACTACCAAATTACTAAATACTAAATATAGTCTATTTATCCCGCTAAACTACGATCAAAACTTATTCTCACTACGTCATAAGTAGGCTACTGTAATGCAAGTGTTACAAGGAGCGTTACATTAGCTATGAGATTTTTGGCCTATTGTAACACCTCGCTTGCAGTTTTACAATAGTTATAAATCTACTGTTACAATGAAATTCTGGTGTTGAACAACATGTAACACTAGCACCTGGTGTTACATTAGGTACTTTTTAATTTTTAAAAAATTTAAAGTGGAAATATTACTACAAAAGTAGTAGTCAAACTATATTCTGAATTATTAATTAAGCGGGAATGTAACATCAAATTACCTACAAATTACGAAATTTATTGTAAATAAATAAAAAAGTAATTTTGGTGGTTCATGATTTAATAAATAATAATTAAATTATTAAAAGTTTTTTTTTAAAAAAAATTAAAAATTAAAAATTGCTGAATATTTTGGTGAAAAAAAGCGTCAGTGTTCCCCCCAAATTACATATTATCGGGACTTAGACAAAAAACTAACACAAAACCGTCATTAACTCATGCACTCACTCTCTCTCTCTGAAATTTCTTCAATCTAAACTAACACACAAAATTTCTTCGTCTCTTGAAGAAGAAATTGGAGTCTCTTGGATCTGGTGTTTGAATACCCACATTATTTTGCTCTAATTTAAAGGTCCGCACTAATTTCTTCATTTTTTTGCAGGTCTTGAAATTGGGGCTTTTTTGTTTTTGTTCCGATTAACCGGTAATTGTTAACATACTTCATTATTAAATTGCTCCAATTTAAACATATTTACTTGCCCGTACTAATGTCTTTTCTTTCCTTGTGAAATTTCAGTCGATTAGGGCTTTCCAATTGGGGCTTTTCCTCATTTAGAGTCGGGAGTTAAAGCTTTCAGTAAGGTATGTACTTATACTTGGGTTTTGATATTCACTTGGGTCTTTAGTCGTATGCATGTGTGTATTGTTTGTTTTTCTTGTCATAATTGATTTATATGTTTACTTGATTTATTTTTTTATTTGTTGTTAAGTTGATATTTAGTTTGTTTTGGTATTTTTTGATTGTTCGATGAAAGTGTCAAAAATGTTAATATAATGCGATTCGATGTCAGTTCAAATAACTATGTTCTGTTTGATATTCCTCCTACTGATGAGGTAAATTAGAACATTGCAAAATGTGCTTCTTGTTTTGATGTGAGAAAGTTGTTATGTTTATACATCCTTTTGCTAGTTCCGCACTATCTCACGCTTTTTGTGAACTGATTATAATGAGAGTTATAAGTTGTGGAAATATGTTTATTCATGGCTTAGGTTATTACGTATATTAAACCAGAACATATGTATTTTGTATTTTATACTAATTCGATTATATGTATTTTGTACGATTTGAGATAGACTAGATCATCCAATGGCCCTGGTCTACCCTTATAGGTGTGTTGTACGATTTGAGATACACTAAATTCGATTATTTATATTTTGTACGATTTGACATAGAACAGGTCATCTAATGGCCCTGGTCTACTTTTATGTTTATTATTACGAGCAATAGCCATACTTAATTATATATATTTTGTGTAGAGAATTATATTGCTAACTAAATCAGAAAATTAAATAACAATTCTAACCTTAAAACTTATATTTTAACCAGTGATAGTATTTATTGAATTAAATTGAAAATGTAGTGTAAATGATTAGGGATATATAGTGGTATAAATGTATTTCAATATTGTTTATAAATTTTTATTTTAATAATATTTAATAATGTTGATATATATGTCATGTATCATGAAGAAGAGGAATACAATGTTAAATATTGCATATAATTTTTTTTTGTTATGTTTGTATTGCTATTTTACTATGAATATCGGTATGATGTATATATTTAATTGATTCAGCTTTATAGGTGCAATCTTAGAAAGGGCCTAGGTTTTAGAAATGGAACCTGATAATGATCTGAATAACTGGATAGGACTTCCAAGATCCAGCAGAGAGTATAAAAAGGTGATGCAATTGTTTGTGGAAAATGCATTTCCTCTTTTTTCCAAAGGTGATGAAATGAAGTGCCCCTGCAAAGATTGTAATGATCGTATGTGGCATCGTCAAGATGTAATTTACGATCATCTAATTTGCAGAGGGCCTTCTTTCTTACATGTCCAGTGGATTTGTAAGATTTCACAAGCCAAAGTAAAAAAATCTACGGATTTTAAGGGTTGTGAAACGGGGACCAGTTTCGAAGATAATTTAGGAGCGATGTTTGATTGTACGGGCATGAGGTTTCAGAATGTCGAACAAGGACCAAATCCTGAGGCTAGAAAGTTTTATCGCCTTGTCGAAGAGGGAAAGCAACCGCTATATCCGGGCTGCACAAAATTTTTTGGACTTAGTTTTATGATCAGACTTTATCACCTAAAGTGTGTTTATGGGATTACCGAGTCCGCCTTCGGGGATTTATTAGTATTAATAAAAGATGCCTTTCCAGAAGCCAATGTGTCATTATACTTCAATGCTGCGAAAAACATAATCAAAGACCTAGGTCTTGATTATAAGAAAATACATGCATGTCCAAATAGTTGCATGTTATACTGGGCCAAAAATGAAGATAAACAAGTTTGTGATACTTGTGGGGTTTCGAGGTGGATTTTACAAGAAAAAAAAGGCTCAGCTGCTATTAATGATCCGACCAAGTTGATCAGTAAGGTTCCAACAAATGTGATTAGATACTTCCCTTTAAAATCGAGGTTGCAGAGGCTGTTCATGTGCAAAGAATACTCAAAGCTCATGACATGGCATGCAACGGAACGAATAAGAGATGGGAAATTGAGGCATCCGGCTGATGCCGAAGCTTGGAAGACAATGGATGCAAATTATCCCGATTTTTCTTCATAAATACGAAATATAAGACTAGGCGTAGCTGTTGATGGATTCTGTCCTTTTCGTACAAAAGCTAGTCATAGTACATGGCCAATTATACTAGTAAACTACAACCTCCCGCCTTGGCTTAGCATGAAACAAGATAATTTAATTCTTTCGACGTTGATATCGGGTCCAGATTCTCCTTCAAACAGTATCGACGTGTATATGCAATCATTACTTTTTGAGTTAAAAGAATTATGGGATTTTGGTGTCCAAACATATGATGCCATGGCTAATCAGAATTTTAATTTATGGGCAGCGGTGTTGTGGACCATAAGCGACTTTCCAGGATACGCCATGATGTCCGGTTGGAGCACAAAGGGTAAGCTGGCCTGTCCGGTGTGTCATTATGAGACATGTTCGGAATATCTGAAACATAGCAAAAAAATGTGTTATATGCATCACAGAAGGTTTCTTGATCCCTCGCACAAATGGAGGTTTGACAAGAAACAATTTAATGGCCAGATTGAAATGAGGCAGAGTCCACAACCATTAATGGGAACAAATATTGATCAATTATTGGTTGGGTTTAAAAACCATTTTGGGTAAAAGATTAAGAAGAAGAGAAAGCAAGAAAATAACACCCCATTTAATAAGAAGTCAATTTTTTTATTTGCCTTATTGGAAGCATAATCTACTCCGACATAACCTCGATGTTATGCATATCGAAAAAAACATTTGTGATAAAATATTAGGTACTTTACTTAATATTGGGGGGAAGTCAAAAGATCACTTAGCTGTCCGTTTGGATTTACAAGAAATGGGGATTCGAAAGTCCCTTCATCCGGTTAAATCTGCCAATGGGAAGAAGCTTGAAATTTATGCCGCAATCTTTGACATGACAAATAAGGGGAAAGAACTATTTTGCAAGGTATTGAAGAATGTGAAACTTCCTTACGGTTGTGCCTCCAATATCAGTATGTATGTGCACACAGACGAGAGGCAGGTAGCGGGGTATAAGAGCCACGACACGCATTTTATACTCCACTACTTGTTACAATTTGTTGTGAAGAAATCATTAAAAGCTGATGTTGCAAAATCGTTAACCAGATTTAGCACATTTCTTAGGGGTCTATGGACTAGGGTCATTCACTTGGATGATATCAAGAGGCTTCAAGAAGAAATTGTCGACATCCTTTGTGAATTTAAGATTATTTCCCCTGCCTTCTTTGATATCACGGTGCACCTTCCCATTCATCTTTATAAAGAAATTGAGTACGGCGGACCGGAGCACCTGCGATGTATGTATCCTATTGAGCGTTATCTTGGCAAGCTAAAAAATTACGTTCGTAATAGGACCAAACCCGAAGGTTCAATTATAGAAGGCTACTTGGATGAGGAGTGTGTCACATTCTGCTCAAGGTTTTTAAGTGTTGAATCAACTGATTTTGGAGAAAAAACAACAAATGCGGAGTATCATATTGGAACAAGAAGAAATAAAGATGGAAAATTTATTCAGTTAAATGATTTGGAGTAGAAAGCGTGCCATACCTATTTTCTTTTCAATTGTGGCAATCAAGAAATTGAGACATTGATCGAGTAAGTTTTTAAACCCTACTTCATTTAGTGAAAACTATAAATTTTGAACTTTGTCTTTCTTCTTAAACTGTTTCAACATTATTTTTCATAGGAACCATCGGACTTTAGTGGATGGTGATGCCAACTCAAAAAAATACAGAAGAGAACAAACACACTCCGAAGTTTTTTGGAAATGGTTAAAGAAAGAGGTGGAAAAAATGGTCAACATATAAACTGATCAGCGTGTGCTTGCACTGGGTCCTAACCGAACATCTAGGAGTTTTAGTGGCTATGTGGTTAATGGATTTCGATTTCACACAAAAAACAGAGATTCAAAATACACTACACAAAACAACGGCGTATTTTTTACCGCTAAAACCACTAGCTTTGTGAGTGCGAAAGATGAAAACCCAATCGTCGGGGTCATCAATTACTATGGATCAGTTGTAGAAATTATTAAAGTTGACTATTATGGAGCGTTTCCAGTGGTTCTTTTCAAGTGTTGTTGGTACCAAGAATAGAATGATTCATTTGGTTTCACCAAAGTGAATTTTAAAAAGTTGTGCAACAAATCAGATCCCTACGTGATGGCTTCACAAGTGCATCAAATTTTTTATGTCGAAGATCCGACTGAAAATATGGTGCACTGTGTTATTAAAAAGTTACCAAGGGACTAGTGCGACGTCGCCGATGACCAAATTCAAACTGAAGTTCAGAATGACCATAACCATCAGAATGATATTATTAATCAAGATGGTAAATTTAATTGGTTTAGGGATGATGTCCCTAAAGAACAAATTCCTATTCCACAAACGGAAGTGGAAAATCAAGATGTTTTATATCTGTTTCAGTTCAAGACATAATCCTTAAGACAAATTCATGTATTTCTTAGTTTGGTTATTGGACTCCGAATATATCAAGTTTGTTGTTTAAATATTAACTGCTAAAATTTGAATTGATTGCATCTATTTTTATTTGCTTGTATCTCTGTTTTTTCTATTATTTTCTTGTATTTCTGTTTTTTAATGTTGCATCAATATTTAAAGTGTTCATTTATAAATACTGCACTTGTTTAAATATGCTCGCATCTATTTGCATGAATATTGCATATGAGTGCTAATTTTTATATCATTTTCATGTAGTTCTATTTTTTTATTAAATTTGCATATGTTTAAATATGCTCGTAGCTGTTTAAATATTAACTGCTAATCTTATTTCCATTTTATGTAGGATGGAAGGAAAACGTGTGATTTTAAATCTACACTATGACAGAATTTTTAAAAAGAATACTTATTACGGTGGACAAAGCTTTATTGGTAATAGACTGGATACTTCAGAATTCTCATATAACGTGCTTATGGAATATGTCAAGGATTACATGAAGTTAACAGAAATTGGAGGGGTGTACACCAAAGCTGCTGATGGTTGGAAATTGCTGACATGCGATAAAGAATTGCTGGATCTTGTAAATGAAACTAAGCCGAATCATGAACTTCATTTGTATGTTGACACTATTATTGACAAAGAAGTGGAGCCTTCAGTTCAGATGCAGCCATGGGTAATTATACGACCGAGGAAGAACCTAATTCAAGGTAATTATACTAATCCCGCATGTATATCGACACACACTTAAATAAATCTTCACTAGCGCCATATGTTTTACCATGACTGTTCAATCTTCTTTCACAGGGTCAACCAAGGAACAAGTGATGCGTAAATTTGTGACTTCACACCAGCTCCAATAGGAACAACAAAGAAAGAAGAACAAGCAGAAGTCACCATAGCTGCCCAGGAGGATTTTATCACCACGAAAGTGTAATATGCCAATTGCGGAGACTCCAGAACTTGAAGTAGGAACTGTAAGTCCAAAAGGAACAGCGAGAAGGAAGTTGAATTTACAGGTAGACAAGATAAATGGAAAAAGTACAGGGAATAATGACATTGCTATTAAGGTAGTCATTTTTACAAATTTTCCTATGCCCCTATATAGTTAAACTTGCATGAATGCAAGTTTGGTGCAACATATAAATAAAAAACAAGGATAATTAATTATGTATTAACTGTTACAATGTGTTGCAGTTACCGGAATAGCCGTCGCAAGACATGAATAAGTATGAGCTACTTAAAATGAAATGTGTGCAAGAAAACAGGGCAAAGTTTGATGAACTTGGGTTAGGTAAATATGGGACTAATCCAACACCACCTACAGTGCAGAATGTTAAGGGGAAGGAGAAAGACAATGAGGTTTCTGATGAATATGTCTTGGAAAATGAGAGGGAAAGTGATAGTGATGATTCGCCAAAGGTATACGCATCTGCCCTAACTAATTTAAGTGTGATACTTCAATTTCTGGTAAAATGAAACTTAATTGACTTAATTAAGTCAATTCTTTGAATATTAACAATTTAATACTTCATTTAGTCTTCTTGTTTCGGTCTCAGTCATAATTTACTTAATATATATTTAATTCACTTAATTAACTTTTACCAATTTATTTGAAATAACACATCTAAGTGGTGAGTGTCGACATAAGTACTTATATATAATTTGTTTTTTTTCCATAATTGTTCTTAATAATCAAGAAGGGGAGTATTTTGATTATAATCCATTTAATGTCTAATTTTTCACTCCATTATGCTTAAATTTTTACTTCCTTCTATTTATAATCCGTTTACTCATTGTTTTGATTTATACTAATTATACTTAAATTTTTACTTCATTCCATTTGTTGCATATATATAGAGAGAATTAATGCAGTGAAGGAAAAAAGACACTACCACCTGGTCCCAGAACTCGTTCCCGAGCCACTGCAGCCCCGACTACGAACACAGAAGCAAAGAGTTCATCTGCTCGAAAACTTATCAATCCAACTTGTTGTAAACTGTTGAAATAGTGTGGCAATTTTGAAAGTGGACAGCTGCCGCTTATATAGCGCTGCGAGAACGTCAGATGCAGAATCTTGAAGCTGATCCAATGATAGAGGATGTTGGTGAGTCGAGTTTACAGAATGCCCAGGAAGTTATTGAAAAAGGTAATAAACATGACACCTGAGTATGTTCTTGTAAGATTATTAACAATAATATAGCAACTAGGACCCACAATTTTCTATTATATTGTTCATATGTAGCCAGGTCCTAAAAAACCTCGAGGACGGAAAAAAATGTTGAAAGTCCATGGTAGGAGTGCTAATGAGAAGACAGTCATTAAATTCAGTAAACGAGGTCAGCCAATTGGAGAAAGGAAGATTAGACCTGAGTTGAATAATTTTCCGAGGACACTAGTCAAGGATCATGTGTCGCTTACTCATGTAAACTGGCATGTCGTTCCACAAGAATTGAAGAAGAATATGGTGTAATATACTCTGGTATTCTCAGTTTTACCAATTAGCCTGAAATTTCAGTCTTATTAGTACATGAGCATTGAGATAATGCAAAGTTTGTATTTGGCATATTATAGGATAGGTATGATATTCCAGCACATGGGAAAAAGTATTTAAACAAGATACTTAATACTCTTTGGAGAGTGCACAAGTCACGTGTCAAAAAGGCACATTATACAAAATATGATAGTGACGAGAAATAGATTCAAAACAGGCCGCATGAAATTCCACTTGAAGATTTTAAGGTTTTGTTGAAGTATTGGGCAGACGAAGAAGTTCATGTCAATACTTTTAGCTTTATCTTTTTGGCATCCAATACCAATATGAGTTGAGATATGAGATTTGATTTTTTTTATTTGTAACAGGTACTTGCACAGGAAAATGCAGCCCGTCGTAATTCCTATACCGACCCCCACACACTTGGTCATAAAACTCTTGATGAAGTTAAAGAGAAACTGGTATGACATTAATTGTAAAAGTGAAATTGTTCGATTTAGGTATAATTGCAAAAAAAATATAGTCTCATTATTTGTCAGATTATTAAGCAGACTAATAATTAATTCGATTAATATTAAAATTAGTTGCTCTGATTATTATTAATCAGATTGATATTTTCTTGGCCCATATATCATTATTGTTTTTATTTTTTATTTCACATTTATGATAATGTAGTCCTTATTTGTCATTTTATTTTTGGTACATGCCAGCAAACCAAAGACCCAAATCAGGCCTCCCCATCACAAGCTAAAGTTTATTTCAAAAGTCGCAAGTACAAAAAAGGGTGCAAGTATAAGACAAACAGGGATGCAATTCAGAAAAGAATGGTAAGTAAATTTAGTTGTAGAAAATGAGCCTGAGTTTGTTTTACCTATAACAAATTTAAGTAAATTTATCATATAGTTCATTGAAGAATTGCAGCTATATTTAGTTGTAAATAAAAAAACTTAGTTTGTCCGTTAACAAATTTATGCAAATTTGTCTTATATGATTCCATTGATGAGATGCTGAAAGAAGGAAATGATGCCGACGCGATGCTTCCCAGTGGAAAACATGGACGAGATTGGTTGGTGGGAAGGCAAGGTACAGTACTTGCCTCAGAAAATAATCCATCTATTCCCGAACCTACCGTTGATGAGTTGATCGCAAAGATATCTCGAAATCTGGAGAGTGAAATGGAAGCCAAGGTAAACAGAAAAGTCCAGGAGAACATGGCTTGGATGCTAAAAAAACTAGCAGAGGCGACTCCTGGTATGAAATGTGAAATTGGAGACTTTTGCGCTACCATCTCAAGCAATCAAGACGACAATGGCACTCCAATCACTCCCGCCACTCAAGCAGGCACCAGTTCTTAAATAAGCCCACTTGTTAAATATGTTATTAAGTTTCATGTTTATCATGTACTTGGTTACTTTTGTTCTCTCCTGCCCTGATATTTATAAACTTGACTGTGTAGTAGTTATGTCGTACTTGTTGGTGTTGGCGAGATGAGACTCTCCTGCCTTGGTGTTTAGAATTAATTATGTAGTATTTGGTTGTCGTTGGCATTGGGATGAGACTATTTGTAGTACTTTGGTTGTCGTTGGAGATGGTTTGGAGAATGTTCAGTTATGTAGTTGTTTTGTTTGCAGAGCTGAGACTCTTATGTACTCAGATTTGATGTTTTTGTTGATTATGGATTGTTCAAAAAACAAACCTTATATTTCAAAAATATTTAGAATAACTGTTACATTTGCTTGTTATAGTGTAACATTTATTTACATATAATGTTACATTATATATGTTACTAGTGTTACAATAGATAAAAAGACTGTTACAATACACATATTCCAGTGTTTCCTAACTAAAAAATTGGTGTTACAATAGATAAAACCTAGTGTTACAATAGGTTAAGTGGGACCTACAAGCTATTGTATCACTCAGTTTGTGTTACATTTGGGCCAGTTAGTGTTACAGTAGGTGCCTATTGTAACATTTTCTTCTATGTTACAATAGATCAGTAAAGTGTTATAATAGGGTGTCTATTGTAATGCTCGTATACGTAACGCCCCCTGGTGTTACAATAGACCTATTGTAACGCTTTTGGGGCCTATTGTAACACCATTTAGGCATTACAATAGCCCAACAATTATCCCTATTTTATTTTATAAAATATAAAAATAAATAGTGTTATATACATATTAAACTACCAAATTACTAACTACTAAATATAGTTTATTTATCCCGCTAAACTACGTCCAAAACTTATTCTACTAAATTACGACAACCGCTTCTTCCTATACGTGGCCCCTCCTTGTGGGTCCCACTTATGCAATCTTGATCAAGCTATTGTATCACTCAATTTGTGTTATATTTGGGCCAATTAGTGTTACAGTAGGTGCCTATTGTAACATTTTCTTCTCTGTTACAATAGACTAGTAAAGTGTTACAATAAGTTGTTTATTGTAATGCTCGTATACGTAACGCCCCCTGGTGTTACAATAGACCTATTGTAATGCTTTTGGGGCCTATTGTAACACCAGGCATTACAATAGCCCAACGATTATCCCTATTTTATTTTATAAAATATACAAATAAATAGTATTATATACATATTAAACTACCAAATTACTAACTACTAAATATAGTCTATTTATCCCGCTAAACTACGACCAAAACTTATTCTACTAAATTACGACAATCGCTTCTTCCTATTTTTTTATTATTTTTATTATAAATTTATAATTATTATAAATTATGTTAATATATTTAAGTTATTATATGATCGAATAAATAAAATTTAAAATTATATGAATATTAACGAACCCGTGCATTGCACGAGATCAAACTACCAAATATTAATATGTGGATGAAATTTGAATTTGGACATATATTTAAATACATGTATTTTCTCTATCAAAATTTACTCTTACTTTCATAAATATATTTGGGGCTCCCTATATACACAATATGAGCACAAATTATAATGTGCGAAGAGTTGAAAATTAAGTTTTTATCCACAGCCCTAAGGGCTGTGATTAACAAGACCCTATTTATAATTGAAAATTAATAAACATTAGACAGTAATTTGAATCTTAATATTTGTTAATAGAATAATGTTAAAGATATCAAATTGGTATTCAAAATATATCATACACCACATGTTATGTTATGCATTAATTGAATATAAATTACTCCATCTGTCTCTTTTAATTTTTAATTTACTTTAATTTAAAACGATCATAATCCCATCATAAAGAGATTTCCAATTTTTCATTGAATAAAATACTTCAAATCAATATTCGTCGATGGTTTAATTTTCAGGTAGTGGGGGAGTCACAACGGTCTCGCTTAAAACCCACAACCTTACAAGTTCAATGAACTCGCTTTTGACAAAATCTTCCCATTTCGGAAATAAAGAAGATTAGTATTTTATTCCGTGTTTCATAAACACGAGAATCTCATAATCATTTGTTCATTTTAAAATCTTAAATCGTTACAGATTTTATCTTGTTTAGCAAGCATGACATAAGTGTCGTATCTAATACATACATCCTTAATCTAATTAAGCATGCATCATTAAACTACTCTACACATACATTCATCATATGGGCATATATATGTAAAGTGCAATAAAGTAAACATGTTTGGTTATAATTTTATCAATTCTTTTAAGTTGTCTCAATTCTGAAAGTTACAAATTAAAGTAAATTAAAAGTTCTTTTTAATGATATTATTTTTTATTTTATTAATTGATAAAATATTAATAAACTTCAGTCAAACTTTGGTCAATTTGAATGATCAACATTAAAATGTGATAACTAAAATGAGACGGAGAAATTAATTAATAACACTGTAACTCATGTATTCACCTAAATTTCAGGATTGTAAGTCATACTTTTTTTTGAATACTTTATGTTTTCATTTCTTAAACCAAATCACTTTTGAGTACATGAGAAATAAAATCCGGTGGGATATCAATTCACTCCCTCTCTTATGACATAGAATAAGTAGCTAAAACATGCACTACCCTATTCGCAAAACGATAAACAAACCTAAGTAGCACCGAATTTATGTGCTTTAAAAGTTGAATACAATCACCAACTATTGTACCGAACATAGCCACTCCTGGATTTCCATTACATGCATTCACCAGTACCTGTGAATCTGTTTCAACAATGCAATACTGAGTTTTTCTGCTTATTAGCCATGACAAGGCTTCCTTCATTCCAAGCGTCTCGGCTTCTTTTGGTGACCATGATCCAGCAATTCTACAATTCCTCACTCCAGAAAAGGCCCTATTCATCTCTCAATACATATCCCACTCCTACACCACCATCAGGGAACACTGCTGCATCTGTGTTGATTTTAATCCATCCTGCCATAGGTTTCCTCCAGAACTGATCCCCAACTCCTACATGCTTTACCTGAGCATTTTTTCATTTCGTCAAAAAATTTGTAGCCATAGCTTTTAATCCATAAGATGATCCATTTATATGCTCCCAGACCCACTTATTTCTCATGTTCCATATAGCCCAAGTTAACATTCCAATCTGAACACACTATTCTCTATTATATGTTTCAAAAACTCGCAAAAATACTTCGAAAGCTGTGTTTTGCGCTTCTGTCCGTACCACATGTTGCAGACCGACCATATTCCAAACTGTATGAACAAAATCGCAGGTGAATAAAACATGATTATCTGTCTCTGCTGCACCCCACACCATGGACATCGATTACTTTGCACCAGTTTTTTAATCGGTAATGCATTCGTAGTTGGTAAACATCCCTTGCATATTTTCCAGATAAAATGAGTTACCTTACCTAGAAGTTTTAATGACCATAATTTATGCCAAAAACTCTTATGCGTAGTATATAACTCCCCTTGCAACCACATGTATGCAATCTTCACAGTAAATTCACCTTTATCATCTAAACGCCAAAACTAGCTATCAGGTTTATCAGTCATTGGAATGGGTATACGTTTGATTAGTGTAACATCCCTAGTATTTAAAAGATCGTCAATCACAACAGAATCCCACCTCTTCCCTGTTTCATCCATCAGGCTTCGAACATTTATATCCCGTAATTATTCCTGCATACTAGTTGTTAGAAACCTATTTTCCTCATCCGACAACCAAGGTACATGCCAAACCCTCGTTGTTTCACCTGTTCCAATCTTTCTTCTAACTCTCGCTTTAAAAACCTCTAAAAACTCCATTAAACTCCTCCAAATAAAACTTGGATTTTGTCCCAGTTGTGCATTAAAAATGGATGTATCAGGATAGTACCTAACTTTTATTATCGCAGTAACAAGTCCATTTGATTGATTTAACAACCGCTAGCATTGCTGAGACAACATCTCCAGATTAAATTTCCTCAGCTCCCGAACTCCTAAACCTCCACACCCCTTAGGCATGCATAGTTTCGACCAGGACAACCATTTAATTCCTTTACCCACTGCTCCCCTTCCCCATATAAAATCATTCATTTTCCTTTCTATTTCTTCACAGATACCAATCGGGATAAGGAAAAGGTTCATCCGGAAGGTAGGTAAGACTTGTGTTGCTGATGATAACAACATTAGTTTACCTTGTTTGGATATGTCTTTATGCACCCAACCTTGTAGCTTTTGTTGTACTTTGTCTATCAGAAAACCATAGGTCTCCATTTTATTCCGTCCCAACCTCATAGGCATCCCAAGATACTTGCCTGGAGCTTCTATTTCCTGGACTTGGAGAATAGAGCTTACCTCATTTATGTCTTCTATCTTTGTGTTCAGATTAAAACTAATACTTGATTTATTAGTATTAATTATTTGACCAGAAACAGGTTGATAGTTTTCCAGGATATCCTTCATCATCCTTGCTTCGCTCTGCATTGCTCAGAAGAATAAGTAACAATCATCTGCAAAAAGTAGATGAGATACTGAGGGTGATCCTCGAGCTATTTTGTAACCATGAATGAGTCTATCTGTTTCATATCTCCTCATGATACCAGTCAATCCCTCAACACACATTATATACAGATATGGTGAAATAGGATCACCCTGGCGCACACCACATTTTGGTATAATTTTTCCAAACACTTTGCCATCATGTTGGAAACTATAAATCATTGTTTATATGCATTGCATAATTCGATCTATCCAAAAGCTAGGAAACTCAAATTTTTTATGCATATATTCAATGAAGTTCCATTCTAATATGTCGCATGCTTTATAAACATCAACTTTCAATCTAACCATCCCTACTGCCCCTTGTGTTTTCCGATGAATATAATGATTAATCTCAAACGCCACCATTGCATTATCTGTCAAGAGCCTATTTTCAATAAATGCACTATGTTGTTCCGAGATGATTGTCTGAAGCGTTGGTTTCACCCTATTTGCCATCACCTTTGATAGTATACACATTATCACATTACAAAGGGAAATTTGTAACGCCATCCAGACCCGGGGTATAAGTCTGGGGGTTACTAGCTAATCACCAAACTTGTACAATCTGATTAACAAATAATAAAAAAAATGAATCTAAACCCCTTTAACACTAACTAGGATCTTTTTAGGCTGAAGTATGAAAACAAGAACCACTAACTACTTTATTACAAACTAAATTCAAAATCTTACCAACTCTCTTTATTACAAACCATTGTCTAACCAGTTTTAAATTAATTTAATCTTTTATTCAAACACACACACTAACTATCTACACTCCACCTGTTCGGGCAACTCAAAGCTTTCTTCCTGGACTGGAATCAACACCTTGGGTATGAGAGGATCCCGAGGCTTGACCCGCTTCTTTACCACTCGAGTCCTGATGGGTTTCATATTCCTTCTTAACTGAAAATAATAAGGTGAATAACAACAAAAAGGGGTGAGCCAAAAATTGCTCAACAAGTCCACAAAATATAAACAGTGTTAAAGTAATTTAAATGAATCGGTAAACCCGGGTATATCTGCAAAGATATAACCCCACGAAGATAGAAAGAAGGTCATTACTGGCGAGTACAAATGAACTAAACTGGACACAAGTTCGCATCTATATCCTGTTGATCAGTCAGAATATAATGCAGATCTATATCTCCATATATAGATCCCGTCGGGTACCCAGTCACTATGGCCCATCTCGAGGCACCAGTCATATCCCTGTCCTTAGGATTAAGACACACTTAATCTCCAAAACATCATTATCCAGTCCATCACACAACAACCGGAACAATCGGTATACTTTGATATATTCTAATCATCGGAATATATCAATATAAGTGTGTAACAAATGGAATATGAATCAAGAATCCAAGGAAACGGAGAAATCAAGAATCGAAATGAAATATGAATAAAAGAATAACAAGTGTGTATCAGTGTTTATGAACAAGAATCAAAAGAGTGCAAGCGTGATAAACATCTGAAGAAATATCACTATTCCGAAATTAGAATAGGGAAAAAAAACTTGCCTTCTGCGCTACTCACTGCAAATATGTCACCTTCGTCTATTACCAACTCAACCTGCCTTGCTGGCTTAGCTTCTGTTAGAGAAATAAACTGATTTAGTCATTTCGTACTTCAATTGCGTCTTGAATCAACTTCACATCGTTCCTATTGTCTACCCATGCGCTTATGACTGACTCGTATATTATATATTAGCAAGTAAGACTCGATTAACCACATAATACACATAGGCACATAAGCACATAATCATTTTTAGAATTAAAAATAATTTTTAGAATCAAAATCGACTCACTGATTGCTCAACTGATCATTATCTGACTCGTTTCCTATTTTTCAGAATTTTTCGGACTCGTCTAGGCACGCAATTCGACTGGTAACCAAAAAAGTAACAAAGTCAACTAATTTCTAGAAGAAATTAGGTTCTAATATTATTTTTAATGAAAAAATTTCATTATTCTGAGTCAAAGGGCTTTCGTTTCGCTCGAATCGGACTAACGGTCTAATTAGTATCGATTAAACACTGATAATTCAATTTATTATTCGATATAAATAATTATTACTAATTTTTAAAACCCTAAAATAATTTTTAAATAATTATTTAAGAAGAATCAGAATTAAAAATGATTTTTCTATAATTTTTGGAATTAAAATGAATTTATTATGATTTATTGAAAAATATTTGATTAATTATCAAAATAATTAATCATTTTTAAATAAATAATAAATAATAAATTATTAATAAATAATTGAGAAAATAATTAAATATGATTTTTAGAAAAAAATTCAGAATTATTTGTAATATAAATCAATTAATTAAATAATTAATTAATTAATTTATACAATAAATAAAACTGATTTTATAATTAAAATAAAATAAAAATAAAATTAATTCCCAGAAACATCAGTCAGAAAATCATCCCTGACAGAAATGGATCAAAACCTGGATTAAAAACCGGGTTGAAATCGGGTTATCAGGAACAATCTGGGTCGGGACGAACTGGCCGGAAAATTTCCAGAATCCAGCGCGTTCCCCGGACTCCGACCATATTCTGATAAGCCTCAAATCTTCACCATTTGAGGTGATTTTTGAGGGGTTTCCATTGCGAATCATACCAACAATTCAATCCAACCATCTGTTCAACAAAATCATCCCAACAACAATTTCTCCGGCCAAAATCAATTGAACACCGGCCAAACTCCGGCCAAAAATCCCATCTTTCGATTCTGTACATCAAAACTTATGTTCTATAGTTCAAATCAAAGCCTATGAACTGTATAATCGAACCCTTAACGTCACAAGAACCAAAGATTCACAGAAATTACAGAGTTATGATTTGAAAATCGAACATAAACCATAGAAATCGAATTCATCGATTCAAGTATCGCTTGTTCAATTAATTAGTACCAATCGATTGCTTACAACACAGAGAGACTATATCAGCCATCAAAATCATTCCACAACCCCTAGAACTAAAAACCCCAAATCGTAGTTATGAACCCTAGAATCGAAATAAAAAATATACTGATTTAAACATGAAATTGATGATACAAACCGAAAGAACAACTCAAGAGCTTCGTTTTGAGTACTTACATGACTTTAATCGATGTCGGAAACTGATCGGAATCCGTGCTCGAATTCTTGACCCGAATTGCAAACCCTAACCCGACTGCAGAGAATTTTGTATATTTTTCTGATTTTTAATTAATAATTAATAATAATTAAATAGAAATTAGGCTATTTATATTAGCAAAATTAAGACTCCTAATTAAAATTAAGGCCCTAATTTTACACCTTTTAAAATTAATAAGCCCCTAATTTTATAATTTTTAAGTATTAAAATTTAATTTATAAATATTTTATATATGCAATATATTTGCCAAAATTTCCCAAAAATTGTGAATAATGCAAAAATATAAAGAAACGATGTAAATAAAGTCCTATACTTCTATAAAATAAAAATGTGATTTTTGTGGGGTTTTTAACACCCAATGGGGCCCGGAAAAGTCATTTTTCGCCAAATAAGAAAAATTATAAAATGCCTAGATGTTCAGTATAATGCGATGGTAAAAGCTGTTTGATGAAAAATAAGGCCCATTATTTTATTTGAAATATCTACTTTAAAATCATGGTTCGGGTCGTAAAATGTTTGAAAGGAAAGCTATGAATGCAAAATGAAATATCTGAAAAATATCTTAAAAATACCGGAATGACACAGAATGCACGTAACAAATAACAATTAAGGTTTGACAGATAATTCCACATAAATGACACATTAACACACATAATTTATTATAAATATGATATAATACAGACGTAATTTCCCAGACGTTACATCCTTCCCCCCTTAATAGGGTTCTGTCCTCAGAATCTTGCTATGAAAACAAATGAGGATATTTCTCTAACATTTCACTCTCAAGTTCCCAAGTTGATTCTTCAACCATAGGGTTTCTCCACAAAACTCGTACTAAAGATACAGACTTATTTCTCAACACTTTCTCTCGTCGATCTAAAATTCTTATCGGCTGTTCTACAAAAGATAAATCAGGTTGGATATCTATCGGTTCATACTCTATTACATGCCTAGAATCAGGATTATATCGCTTAAGCATCGACACGTGAAACACATTGTGAATATGTTGCATATGAGGCAGTAAATCTAATTCGTATGCAACTTTTCCCACTTCCTTCAAAATTTCAAATGGTCCGACGTATCGTGGTTTTAATTTTCCCTTGTTGCCAAATCTGGTTAATCCTTTCCATGGCGATATTTTGAGTAACACGTGTTCTCCTTCCTGGTAGTTCATATCCTTCCTTGCTTGATCTGCATATTTGTGTTGCCTGTTTTGTGCTGCATCCAATCGTTTTCGAATAAGTTCTATCTTTTCTTTAGTCTGTTGGATTAATTCTGGACCCAAAATCTTATGTTCTCCAACTTCATCCCAATATACTGGTGATCTATATTTTCTTCCATATAGCGCTTCGTACGGTGGCATTCCAATGCTTGCGTGATAGTTGTTGTTGTAAGAAAATTCAACCAAAGGTAAATGCTCATCCCAACTCCCTTCGAAATCAATTGCACAAACTCGTAACATGTCTTCAATTGTTTGGATAGTTCTTTCACTTTGCCCATCGGTTTGCGGATGATAAGAGGTACTCATGTTTAGTTTAGTTCCAAGACATTCTTGAAATTGTCTCCAAAATCTTGAGTTGAAACGAGGATCTCGATCAGACACGATAGATATTGGGACTCCATATCGCATCACAATTTCTCTGAGATACAAGTGCACTAGCTTGTCGAGTGAAAATCTTTCGTTAATCGGTAGAAAATGTGCCGACTTCGTTAGTCTGTCAATGATTACCCATATCGCATCATGATTTTCTTTAGTCCTTGGAATTCCTACCACAAAATCCATTGCTAGATGTTCCCATTTCCATTCTGAAATATCTAATGGTTACAGTAATCCGCTCGGACGTTGATGTTCCGCTTTAACTCTCTGGCATGTGTAGCATTTACTTACCCATTCTGCTATCTCCTTTTTCATATTTGGCCACCAAAAGTTTTCTTTCAGATCTCGGTACATTTTTGTACTCCCGGGATGAATGGAATACTTCGAGCTGTGGCCACCAAAAGTTTTCTTCTTTCAATTCTGCCACGTTAGGGATCCAGATTTTGATGCAAAGCATAGGATTCCTTCGTTATCCTTCTAAGTTGTAATTTCTTCTCCCGTTAAGTCGTCATCTTGACTCATCACTTCTTCTTAACAACGACGAATCTTTTCTAGTAACTTTGGTTGAAAAGTCACAGTGTAGATAGCCTCCGTAGATTCATTGGGAACACGAATTTTGATTTCCATCTTGTCAAATTCCTTGGCTAATTCTTCGCATGAAGTTAACAAATTCATTCTTTCTTTACGGCTTAGCGCATCTGCTACAACATTTGCTTTCCCTGGATGATAACTGATCGTAACATCGTAATCTTTAATCAATTCCAGCCATCGGCGTTATCTCAGATTCAGTTCCTTTTGCGTAAAGATATACTTCAGGCTTTTATGCTCTGTGTAGATTTCGCATTTCTCACTGTAGAGATAATATCTCCAAAGTTTCAACGCAAATACGATCGCTGCTAATTCCAAATCATGTGTAGAATATTTCTGTTCATGAGGTTTGAGCTGTCTCGAAACATATGCAATGACGTTACCGTGCTGCATCAGTACACATCCTAATCCGCGATACGAAGCATCACTGTAAATGACAAAATTTCCATGCTCGTCTGGTAATACGAGTACCAGTGCGGTTTCTAACCGATTCTTTAGCTCTTGGAAACTTTCTTCACATTTGTCATCCCATGCGAACTTTACACTTTTCCGAGTTAACTTGGTCAACGGTGTTGCTATTTTCGCAAAATCTTTGACAAATCTTCTATAATATCCTGACAATCCTAAGAAACTTCGAACTTCTGTTGGTATCTTTGGTCTTTCCCAGTTCAACACAGCTTCAATCTTCGCTGGATCGACTTGAATGCCTTCACTACTGATAATGTGTCCTGAAATTGTACTTCTTTCAACTAGAATTCACATTTTGAGAATTTTACGTACAGTTGCTCTCTCCTTAGAATTCCCAAAGCTATCCCCAAGTGCTCAGCATGCTCTTCTTCCGTCTTTGAGTAAATCAAGATGTCATCAATAAATACAATCACAAATTTATTCAAATATTTCTTGAATACTCTATTCATTAGATCCATGAAGGCTGCTGGCGCGTTTGTCAAACCGAATGCCATTACGAAAAACTTGTAATGTCCATATCTCGTATGGAACGCAGTCTTGGGAATATCTTCAGCTTTAATCTTCAATTGATGATAGTCCGATCGCAAATCTATCTTCAAAAACCATGCAGCTCCTTTTAGCTGATCGAACCAATCGTCAATTCTCGGTAAAGGATATTTGTTCTTGATAGTGAGCTTATTTAATTCTCGATAATCAATGTATAATCGCATGCTACCATCTTTCTTCTTCACGAACAATACCGGTGCACCCCACAGGGATACACTAGGTCTTATGATGCCTCGGTCTAGAAGATCTTGTAGTTGCGTTGACAATTCCTTCATCTCGACTGGAGCCATTCGATATGGAGCTTTTGAAACTGGTTCTGTACCTGGTGCTAGATCAATCGTGAACTCAATTTCTCGGTCTAGCGGTAATCCTGGAAGCTCATCTGGAAAGATGTTTGGAAATTCACACACAACTGGAATGTCTTCTATTTTGGGACTTCCTTTCTCAGTATCTAACACGTAAGCTATATACATCTCACATCTCTGTCGAAACAATTGTTTGGTCTGCATAGCAGTCAGAAATTTCTTCCACTGTTTTTCGCCTTTGAACATTACTGTTGCATTTTCGCAGTTCGCAATTTGACTTTCTTGTTCGCACAATCGATCTGAGCATTATGACAAGCTAACCAATCCATTCTCAAAATGACATCAAACTCTCCTAACTTGAAAGAAATCAAGTCTACGGAAAAATGATGTCCAGCTATTTCTATATCGCACGCAGGACATACTCGATCTACTGGCACTTGGTCGTCATTCGCTAATTTTATAATTAAAATCTCACCCAACCATTCGATTTCGCAATGTAACTTATCAAGAAATTATTCAGAAATAAATGAACGAGTAGCTCCAAAATCAATTAATAATTTTGAACTTACAGAATTCACCAAAAGCGTATCTGCGATTACACTCAGATTCTGCACTGCTTCTTTCATTGTCATGTTGAAAGTTCTTGCTCTGGGTTGATTAGGCGGCGGTGGAGGAGGTAATGCCAACACTCTCGGAATATTAGCTGCCATGACTGGTCATTTGCAATTTCTAGCGATATGCCCTTTCTTTCCACACTGGAAGCAAGTAATTTCCGTTGTTTTTCCCATTGGACATTCGTTAGAATAATACCCTTTTTGCTTACATATGTAACACATCACATACGTTTTAATACATACGCCGATATGTTTTCGATTACATGTCTTGCAGTACGGCACTGAGACTCTAACAATTCCCTGCTGGCTGGGGACTTGAAAACGATTACCTATTTTCTGGGTACCTGGTCCTATCCTTTTAAAATTCAAATTTGTTCGGGCTTGAAATCCCGGCTTCCTATTGGAGCGGTATTGGAAACTTCCTTATCCTCTATCCTTTTGAGACTTTCGCTTTCCCCTTCAATAATCAAGGCTTTCTGGACTACTGCAGTATACGTTGTTAACTCAAAAACTGCCACTTGTCCACGGATCCATGGTCGTAATCCTTCTTAAAACCTTTGAACTAATTTTTCTTCAGTATCAACTTGTTCTGGAACAAACCTAGTCAACTCAGTAAATTTGGCTTCATACTCTATCGCAGACATACTTCCCTGCTTCAGTTCCAAAACTTAATCTGCATTTGATTTCTCACGTAGCGAGGAAAATGTTTCTCTACGAACAACTCTTTAAACCTATCCCATGCAATAAAATCTTCACCCTCTAAAGCCTTTTTAGATTCCCACCAATAATTTGCTTCTCCTTTCAACAAGTAACTAGCAAAGTCAGTCTTCTGGTCTTCACCTACCTTCACTAGTGCAAATGGTTTCTCTATTTCTTTCAACCAAGTGGTAGCCTTAATAGGATCAGTAGACCCCTCAAATTCTGGAGGTTTAACCGACTGAAACTGCTTGAAAGTAATAGCAGGTATAGCTGGTGGTATTTGGGGCTCATGACGAGGTGACTGTTGTAACATTTGTTGTTGAATCTGCTGCTGCTGTTGTTGCATCTGTTGTTGCATCATTACCATCTGTTGTTACATCAGATGGAACATTTGGTTCATGGTATCATTAGTCTGTTCTTCGGAATTGTTGTTGGAAGTCTCAGTCCTAGTCTTTCTCTTTGGTGTCATTTGCTGATAATAAAACAAGTGATGTCTCTTTAACAATTTAATAAACAATTGACACTAGGTAAGAAAACAATTTATCTTGTATTAACAAAATTTAAATAATGGTTCGAAGAAAGAAAACAGTTTGCTTAATACAAAAACAGGAAATGTAAACAGTTAAATGAAATGTTTGTTCTTCTTTCTTTCTCTTTTTTTTCCGACAGAATTTAAAATACGAAAAGCTGTAAAATGATAAAGTAAAGGTAAATGTTGTAAAACTGTAAAGAAATTTGAAAAAGTTCATTTATATATATATGACACAGGTGTAAATGCTTGGTACAAAAAGTCTCGCTCTGCTGGTCATTACCGCGGCTACAAGTCAAACTAACTGCTACCAGTCAAACTACTACTACAAGTCAAACTACTACTACACACATACACACTACTCACTATGTCATACTATGCTGCATATATATACATCTCTCCTCTGAAGTCAGTATCTCAAAACCCTGGCGGAATACGCCTCAGCTCCTCCCTGAGTGCCTGAACCAAAGTCTGCGCCAAACGTAATATTCTGTAAAACTCCGTAAAAGAAGGTGGTCCCTCATGAGTCAAATCATCCAGCTCCCAAGTAGCACTCATCAACACCGACTGTAACCTTTGCCTCATAAAGTAATCTGGCTGTAGGGCAGCTAACGGTCCTCGGTCTCTCTGGTCAAATAAATGCATAATCTCTGAACAAAGTAATACATAACCGAACAAAATCCAACTGCACAATTAGTCATGCACGGGAACGCCCCACGCACCGCCACCTTCGCCGAAAACGGAGAGGGGCGGCGATGAGAGTAATAGGAACCCACATCCAAACGCACCACTACTTGCACACACACGTATACACGCAGGTGTATATATATATATATATACACACATAAATAAACATGTACCCAGCCGGAACAGTTACCGGAAGAAGAAGTGCGGCGGCCGAAAAACCAACAGCGGCGGAACAGCACGGAACAGGGAAAAGACAAGAATAAAAGAGGGAAAAGAAGGAGGAATAGAGAAAGAAAGAAAAATAGAGAGTGAGAAATTGAGAGCCGAGAGAGAAAGAGATTGAGAAGAGAGAGGTCGAGGAGAGAGAGACGGAGGAGACTGATGTTTATCAGTGAAAGCGGAGATGCAATTATCTCTTCTATTTTTTTTATATAATTTCTGATTCGTGTTCTCGCAATTTAACGAAGCTGTTGCGCGCAAGAATTCGTCGAAATAATATCAAAATAATTTTTAAATTTTATAAATTTTATAAATTTTCTGAAACAAATAAAACGTAAATTTCGTAATTTTTAAAATATTCTTGAAATACGTAACATATCTGCAGTTAATGGTTTAACGAATGAACTTGCGGGTGCATAAAAGCCAGAAAATTTCTGAAACAATTTTAAAATTCTCGAAATAATCTAAACTTAATAAAATAAAATTTTCAAGATTTTTGAAGCATTCTGGAATTAAATACTGATTTTACAATTAAATGTAATCAGAAGATTATTTAGGGATAATTAATCAATAAAATATTATTTTCTAAATTTTATAAACTCCTAAAAATAATAAATAAAATTATAAATCAACAAAAATAATTTTAGAAACAATTTTAGCATTTATAGGAATGAATATTCAATAAAATCACTTTAAAATAAATTAAATTCATACAGCTCGATAATTAATTATACAGTTTAATCTTCGCACTCAACCAATCAAACACCATTAATAATATAGCAACATATAGCTGACAGAACCATCACATATTTTATTTATATAATAATTCGATAATTACATTTACATATGAGATCCGAAAATAGATTACTTAGCCGCTAAGTAACTAAAAAGACGATACGATTTTAATACCAGATTTGGATAATTATCAAAACAGAGCTTCCTGGAGAAGAATCTGGGAACCCCTTGTTACTTTTGGATTTATAGTTAAAGGCTGGTAACAGCCAGTGTTTATTCGCTCACCTCCCTCAAATAAATAGAATTGTTTAAAATTGTTTAAAGATTTTGTCCGGAAATTTTCCTTTGATATTAATGCTTGAAACTCAAATATATACTTGCTGGGCATTTTTGGCTAACTCTTACTTTGTAAATTCTTATTTCTTTCGGAAGCATATAATGATAAAAGTGAATAGCTTTCGTTAGACAACAGAAGTTAGAGAGATCTCCGCTGTGAGAGGATGAAGATGTTAGAAAAATAAGACAAGGGCATTAGCATAAAGGTATTTGATAACTCCTGGTGGCGGGGCTGCTCCTTCGACACCGTCCTGGATCCTTCGCTGCTGTAGAGGTGTAGTTGTGGTTGCGTTCCTACAAAACAACACCGGAAGGGGGGTTGGAGTCCCGCGGCGCCTCCGGCGTGAGAGTAAGAACTAGCTTTTTGGGAAGATGAAGATGAATATGAATGCCGGGTGGCTGTGTGTGTATATGAGTGTGAAAGAATGATTAACCCCAAAACCTCACCTTCTTGGGCTATTTATAGCTCAAGGGTAGGGTTTTGGGGTTGGTACCTTTGAATCGTAGCCATTGGTTCTGGGAGCGGGGGGCACCTGGCTGGAGTGGATGCTTTACACGTGTCAGCGCGGGACTGGTCGAGGAATGTTCTGAGGATCCTCTGACACATCCCTGATTATTCCCACGATTGATGTGTGACAGTTGTTCCCGTCGCGTGCTTGGGCCAACGTCTCACGTGTCGGGGTTTATCAAGGTTCCGCTTGCGGGACTGAGCTGGTCAGGAGTGGTAGTATGCGGGACTACTCCTTCTAGGAGCTGCGTGGAGTTATGAGCCTAGGAGTAGGCATCCCAGGAGCTGTATGAAGTTAGGAGCTCGGGAGTAGGCCTCACAGGAGCTGTATGGAGTTAGGAGCTTAGGAGTAGGCCTCCCAGGAGCTGTATGGAGTTAGGAGCTTAGGAGTAGGCCTCCCAGGAGCTGTATGGAGTTAGGAGCTTAGGAGTAATCCTCCCAGGAGCTGTATGGACTATCATGTGCCCCCCACTCCCTTATGCAGATTTTCTGGATGGGGGAGTGAATTTGGGTATGTTTGTAGAACATGAGCTTTTGATTGTTTTGTTAAAAGAACTTGAGCTTTTCTTGCCCCCCAGTCCGGAGTTCGTTGAGTTCAGCGAATCAGGACTAAGGTGGTTGTCTTTAGCAGGAGTTGAGTTTTTCTTGCCCCCAGTCCGGAGTGTGTTGAGTTCAGAGAATCAGGACTAAGGTGGTTGTCTTTAGCAGGAGTTAAGCTTTTCTTGCCCCCAAGTCCGGAGTTCGTTGAGTTCAGCGAATCAGGACTGAGGTGGTTGTCTTTAGCAGGAGTTGAATTTTTCTTGCCCCCAGTCCGGAGTGCGTTGAGTTCAGCGAATCAGGACTAAGGTAGTTGTCCTTAGCAGGAGTTGAGTTTTTCTTGCCCCCAGTCCGGAGTGCGTTGAGTTCAGCGAATCAGGTCTAAGGTGGTTGTCCTTAACAGGAGTTGAGGTTTTCTTGCCCCCAGTCCAGAGTTCGTTGTGTTCAGCGAATCAGGACTAAGGTGGTTGTCTTTAGCAGGAGTTGAGCTTTTCTTGCCCCCTAGTCCGGAGTTCGTTGAGTTCAGCGAATCAGGACTAAGGTGGTTGTCTTTAGCAGGAGTTGAGTTTTTCTTGCCCCCAGTCCGGAGTGCGTTGAGTTCAGCGAATCAGGACTAAGGTGGTTGTCGTTAGCAGGAGTTGAGTTTTTCTTGCCCCCAGTCCGGAGTGCGTTGAGTTCAGCGAATCAGGACTAAGGTGGTTGTCATTAGCAGGAGTTGAGTTTTTCTTGCCCCCAGTCCGAAGTGCGTTGAGTTCAGCGAATCAGGACTAAGGTGGTTGTCCTTAGCAGGAGTTGAGGTTTTCTTGCCCCCAGTCCGGAGTTCGTCGAGTTCAGCGAATCAGGACTAAGGTGGTTGTCTTTAGCAGGAGTTGAGTTTTTCTTGCCCCCAGTCCGGAGTGCGTTGAGTTCAGCGAATCAGGACTAAGGTGGTTGTCTTTAGCAGGAGTTGAGTTTTTCTTGCCCCCAGTCCGGAGTGCGTTGAGTTCAGCGAATCAGGACTAAGGTAATTGTCCTTAGCAGGAGTTGAGTTTTTCTTGCCCTCAGTCCGGAGTGCGTTGAGTTCAGCGAATCAGGACTAAGGTGGTTGTCCTTAGCAGGAGTTGAGTTTTTCTTGCCCCCAGTCCGGATTGCGCTGAGTGAGAAAGAGTCCGGACTTGGAAGTTGAAACAGTTTTGGGGTTTTTCCCCCCAATTATTTGAATTATTACAGCTGTAAGGATATGGAGAGACGTGCCGTAATAATTACACTTTAATAATTACTGCTCATGATGGGTAGCTGGGATCGTGCCACGTGGCGTGGATGTTGGATTTTTTACTGCCTCTATAAAAGGAGGGGCTGCCCTCTTTCTTTAGTTTTTACCTTTCTTCATCTTCTCTTCTCAATTTTCTCTCTTTTCTCTGAATTTTTTCCGTCGGGATTTCTTGCTGGTGCGCCGCCGTTGTCCGGTCTTCCCCAATTTCGCCGTAATCTCTTCATTTGTAAGTTTCTTCCTCTTCTTTTCTTTATTTTAGTTTGCTGTTCGATTGGGTTTTGTGTTTCTGCTATAGTTTTTGTATGATGTTGTGTTTAGTTCTTGTTTTGATTGTCTTGTATATCTGTATATATGTGTATATATATATGTTTTTGTCTATATTTTGGTATTTGATCCTGTAATGATAGTGTTTCTGGAATTAGGGTTTTCTGTTAGGGTCCGGACTTGGGTACTTAGTCCGGACTAATAAGCTAGGTTTTGAGTTTGTAATTGGTTGTTGTTTTTGAGTTGTTTTGATATCTAAGTTCGTAGTAACAGGCTAGGGTTGTTTGTTTGGGTTCGGGGGTTTCCAGTCTGGAGAGTACGTTTAGTTTTGGTTGGGTCTCCGGACTGTCTGATTTTGACTTGTAATAAAATTGAATCATAGGGTAGTCCGGACCATGTAGCTTCAAAGATAAATAAACTGTAGGAGTTTTAGACTAACCTTTGTACTTGTTTTAGGTTTATGGTCCGGACTAAAGCTCTTGCCAAGGCCTTCATAACTTGTTATCCGGGGCCATCTAGTTCGGATTCTGAGTCTTCTGCTGATTCTGAACGGGTTGAGATGGGGAAGAGGGCTTCCACTTCGGATTCTGAGGCAATAACGAAGCTTACAGTTGCTAAAATATCTTCAAGAAAGGTACCCTGTAGTCCGGAGGGTTTGTGGGTGGAGAATCTTGGTTATTTTGTTACTAAGAGCGAGGAGATAGAAAACAGTTTTTATTTTAGGAGCATTAGGTCTGGATATGCTAGGCAGGAGAATGCTGGCCCGGGGCCCTATGATAGGGAAGCTTTTGATAGGAAGTTTGTGAACAACATAGTGGCTAAGGAGCACTATGAGTTGAAGGATGAGTATTCTGGGCTAGATAATGAAGCCCAGGATTCGGCGGTCCGGGCTGCTTTTCAGTTGGATCGCCGGATTGAGTGGAGGTGGCCGACTCCGGACGAGAGGGCTCACCATAGGCCGGCTGATGGCTTCGTTCCCGTGTGGTTGGAGCATCTCCGGTCTGGATGGAATCCGCACTGGCATTTGTTTCTAAAACAGTTGTGCAAATATTTGTACAAGATCTCTCCAATACAGATAACGCCTAATGGAATAAAGTGGATGACTTGGTTCATTGCCACCTGCAATCAATTTAAAGTTCAGCCCACGTTCAAGTTGTGGCATCACATCTTTCATTTAGTCCGGTCTAGCCAGTTCCCGTTATACGAGCTTCGGTTCCGGTCTCCGGAGTGTGGATACGGTGGCTCTTATAGGCCCGTTATTTAGCAATCTTCGCTGAAGTTTTGGAATGGGGAGTTGATCATGCTCCGGGGTTTGGACTTGCACTATCTACCCCATATAGCTTCGGAAGGAGTCCAGACTCGCTTCCGCAGGGATGTGCTCCGGGGTGACGCTCTCCGGTTAATTTTTGCATTTTGTGAATGTCTGGGTTTCCAGATGACCCGAGACACCTTTATGAATCATAGAACTCTGCATAGGCTGGGCTGTAAGTAGTTTTCTTTCTTGTCTGGACCTTTTAAATGTTTCTTATCTGCTCCCCTTTGTTTTTGCTTCTTGTTTTTGACTTGTGTTTTTTGTTTGTTTCCTGCAGGTTTACCACATTATAATCCGGACATGTCGTCCTCCACTTACAGTGATGCTCTGAAAGGTCTGGGCAAGGCTTTCAAGTTGCCAAAGAAGAATGCTGGTGGTGGCTCCGGATCGAACGCCTCGGCCGAGGAGGGATCACAGAGCAATGTCGTCCCCAATCCGGAGCCTGAAGTTCATGTGAACTAATCCACTCCGGAGCATAATGTTGAGTTGGATATGGGTAATGAGTTTGACAATCTTGAGGATCTAGGTCCTATTGGGGAGGTTCCGGGTGCTGATTCTGGGCGGAGGAGGAAGAGGCTCCGGACTCTTGGGTCGAAACCTCCTAGGGCTGAAAACTATGAAGCTGGCTCTGGGTCCGGGGCTGGCAAAGGGAAAGCAGTTGATGTGTTTAGTCCGAATGAAGGTGGTCCGGGGGTGGAGGAGAAGGTGGCTCGCTTTATGGCTGGGATTCCGACTCAACCTCAGTGGAGTAAGATGAATGAGTCCGGATTCGATGCCACAATGAAGGAGTGTTCCCGGCTCTGGGGTCAGGTATTTTCTTTCTGTTCTTGTTTCTTGCCTTGATTTGCCTTAGAATATTTTTCTGAGTTTTTCCATTTTTTGCAGCTTGGCGGGTATATGGCCGGATCAGCTTCTCTGGCCTACAATGAACTTAAAAACTCGCGGAGTACTATTGTTGATAAGGACTCGGAGATTAGTCAGCTCCGGGACCAGATAATTGTGAAAGACAATTCCCTCTCCGGACTGAATAAGCACCTGAATGAGGTAACAATCCGGGCGGAAAATGCTGAAAAGGAGGCTTCCGAATTAAAGTCAGAGTTAGCTGAGCTCCAGAAGCAGATTTCCGCTATGCGTCCAGAGTCTGAAGTTGTTGCTGAGTTTAAAAGGTCCGAGGAGTACGATAGAGCCCTTGCCAATGCTGGTGCTCCGGAGATAGCTCGCTGCTGGCTGATTGCTGAAAGGCATATCAAGACGAATCCGGAGGCTGATTGGGATAGTTTTATCTCTGAGTTTATCAAAGCCAAGGAAGATATTGAGCTTGGACTAGGTGAACCGGAGCCGTTCGACGGCCCTTGCCCCAGTTTCCTGCCTCCTAATGCTCCGGAGTCCTGATCTATATTTGATTTGTAAAATTGCTACTGATTTAAGACTTGATAATATTTGGTTCTTGTAATATTTTTTGTACTTTGTTCCGGGCTCGTTTGAGGCCGGTGAATTTGTAATGAATGCTTTCCTTGCTGTTATTTTAGTCTGTTTCTGTAGTTTGTTTTTGCCTTAGAATATTTTTCCAAGTATAATTTTACTGGTTAGTCCTGACTAATCATCTTGTCCGGACTAGTGGCTGCTTTTAGTTAGAAAATTGGTTCTAAGTAAAAGTTGATTGCTCTAGTCCTTACTAATAGCATGTCCGGACTAGTAGTTACTTTAAGATAGAAAATTAATTCTAAGTAAAAGTTGGTTGCTCTAGTCCTGACTAATAGCATGTCCGGACTAGTGGTTGCTTTAAGATAGAAAATTAATTCTAAGTAAAAGTTGGATGCTCTAGTCCTAACTAATGGCTTGTCCGGACTAGTGGTTGCTTTTAGTTAGAAAATTAATTCTAAGTAAAAGTTGGTTGCTCTAGTCCTGACTAATAGCATGTCCGGACTAATGGTTGCTTTAAGACAGAAAATTAATTCTAAGTAAAAGTTGGTTGCTCTGGTCCTGACTGATAGGTTGTCCGGACTAGTGGTTGCTTTTAGTTAGAAAATTAATTCTAAGTAAGAGTTGGTTGCTCTAGTCCTGACTAATAGCTTGTCCGGACTAGTGGGTGCTTTTAGTTAGAAAATTAATTCTAAGTAAAAGTTGGTTGCTCTAGTCCTGACTAATAGCTTGTCCGGACTAGTGGCTGCTTTTAGTTAGAAAATTAATTCTAAGTAAAAGTTGGTTGCTCTAGTCCTGACTAATAGCTTGTCCGGACTAGTGGCTGTTTTTGAAAAATATGCAAGTTCAAAAGAAAGATTTTCATTGATCATTCATACAATGTAGAAGGAGAAACATTTTGGTTGCTTGCCATATTGGCTACAAGTTTTTTGGTTCCTTTGTTTGCTTTACTACTCGTAGAATTTCCTTAGCCTTAGTCCATGCCAAGTGTTTGGGACTTCTGAGTCATCCATGTTCAAGAGCTTGTAGGTTCCTGGCCTGAGAACTTCTTTGATCTTGTATGGTCCTTCCCATTTGGGCATTAACTTTCCGGTGTTTGTGGGATCTGATGCTTCAGTGTCTCGAAGGACTAAGTCTCCAACTTGGAAGTTTTTGACTCTTGACTTCTTACTGAAGTGGTCTCTTGTTTTCTCCTTGTATTTTTCCATCCTTTGTACAGCTTGGTCCCGGACCTCATCAATTAGTTCCATGTTTGTTTTGAGTCCTTCTTCGTTTGCTTCTTCTTCAAAGTTTATTGCTCTGTGTGAAGGAGAGCCCACTTCAATAGGCAGCATTGCTTCTGTTCCATATGCTAGTTTAAATGAAGTTTCTCCTGTGCTTGTCTTTGGGCTTGTCCTGTAGGACCAAAGTACGCTTGGTAGTTCTTCTGGCCACTTACTTTTGCTTTCTTTGAGTCTTTTCTCGATACCTCAGAGCAGGATTCTATTCATTACTTCTACTTGGCCATTTCCTTGGGGATATGCCACTGATGATTTTTTGTGCTTGATCCCGCGCTCCTGGAGGTAGGACTCGAACTCTGATCCAGTGAATTGAGGTCCATTGTCTGATACTAGGACTCGTGGTATCCCGAACCTCATCAAAATATTGTCCATAAACTTTGTGCAGTCTTTTTGATTGATTGTCCTCATTGCTTTTGCTTCAACCCATTTTGTCATGTAGTCAATAGAGACTAGTAGGTACCTGAGGTCTCCTTTTGCTCGAGGGAAGGGTCCCATGATATCAATACCCCAAACAGCGAAGGGGATAGGTGATAGGACTGAGGATGGTAGGACTGGGCTTATCCGGGACACATTGCTGCAGAGCTGGCACTCCTTGCACTTCTTGATGTATTGTATTGCATCCTGATGAATTGTTGGCCAGTAGTAGCCTTGTCTTATGATCTTATGAGCTAGGGATTTTGCAGATATGTGGTCTCCACATATTCCTTCATGCACTTCTGCCAAGCAGTACTTTGCTTCTTCTGGGCCAATGCACTTCAGGATAGGAGATGAGAAGGTCCTGCGGTAGAGTACTCCTTCTTCGAGGAAGAACTTGGCTGCTTTTGCTTTCAATCTTTGAGCTTTTCCTTTATCTTCTGGGAGCTCCCCTTTGTCCAAGTAGTTTATGAAGAGAGTCATCCAATTTTGAGTGCTTTCTATTTCCAAGACCTCTCCGGATTCAATGGATGGTTTATGTAGTTCTTCGAAGTAGACTGAGCAGTCCAGATCTGATCAATTCTAGACTAATTTGGATAGGATATCCGCTTCTTTATTTTCTTCTCGGCATATCTGAATGACTTGGTGGCTTGGGATTGAGGCTAAGTAGCTCTGAACCAGTGCCTGGTACTTCGCCAGAGTAGGGTCTTTTGCTATGTATTCTCCATTTGTTTGCTTGACCACTATCTGGGAGTCGCTGTAGATTTTTAAGTCCTGGACCCTTAGAGTCTGGGAGAGCTTTAGTCCTGCGATCAACGCCTCCTATTCTGCTTGATTGTTTGTTGCTGGGAAGTTGAAGGATATAGGTGTCTGAATCTTGAATCCTTCTGGACTCCTGAGTATGAGTCCGGCTCCTGACCTCTCGGTTGTTGAAGAACCATCTACCTTTAAGGTCCGGGCTATCGGACTAATTTCCTTTTTTGGCTCCTGATCCGTGTCCATTATTTGTTGGTCTTCTTCCGGGAAGTTACATTTGATTATGAAATCTGCAAGAGCTTGAGCTTTGATTGCAGTCCTGGGAATGAAGCTTAGGTTGAACTGGCTCAATTCCACAGCCCAATTAACAAGTCTTCCCGAGATATCTGGCTTGTGGATTATTTTCCTTAGTGGTTGATTTGTCACTACCCTGATTTCCCTCCCTTGGAAGTAGTGCCTGAGTTTCCTTGAGGTTGTAACCGAAGCGAAGGCAAACTTCTCCAATCTTGGGTATCTTGTTTCTGCATCTTTTAATACCTGGCTTACATAGTAGACTGGTTGCTGTGTTCCATTCTCTTCCCTGATTAGGGCAGCTCCTACGGCTTGTGCTCCCGCTGACAAGTATAAGTAGAGAGGCTCTCCTGGCTTAGCTTTAGTTAGGACTGGTGGTTGAGAGAGGTAGTTTTTTATTTCCTCGAATGCTTTCTGGCACTCCGGATTCCAGTTTACCTCTTTCTTGTTGGTTGCTCCTTTGAGTAAATCAAAGAAGGGTAGGCACCTCTCTGCTAGTTTTGAGACAAATCTCCTGAGTGCTGCTAGTGATCCTGCTAGCTTCTGCACATCTTTTTGGGTCCTGGGAGCTTTCATCTCCTGTATTGCTTTTATTTTCTCTGGATTGGCTTCTATGCCTCTGTTGCTGATCATGAATCCTAGGAACTTGCCTGATCCTACTCCGAAGGTGCATTTCTCCGGGTTTAGCTTGAGTTGGTTCTTTCTTAGATTTTCAAAGCATTCCTTCAGATCTTCCACGTGCCCTGGTATAGTTGTTGATTTGGAAATCATGTCATCGACATAGCACTCTAAATTTCTCCCAATCTGGGACTTGAATATCTTGTTCATGGTTCTTTGGTAAGTGGATCCTGCGCTGGTAAGGCCGAAGGGTAGCATCACATAAGCGTAGACTGCTCTGTGAGTTATGAATGCTGTCTTAGGGATGTCCTTCGGGTTCATCTTTATCTGGTTGTATCCGGAGAAGGCATCCATGAAACTTAGCATTACATGTCCTGAGGTGGCATCTATCAGTTGATCAATGTTTGGAAGAGGATACGGGTCCTTCGGGCATGCATCATTTAGGTCAGTGTAGTCCACACACATTCTCCATTTGCCGTTGGACTTCTTAACCATGACCACATTAGCTAGCCACTCCGGATACTTGATTTCTTTGATGATTCCTGCCTTGAGTAGTTTTTCTACTTCTTCGTCAATGGCTCTTTGCCTCTCCGGAGCAAAGTTTCTTCTTTTCTGTTTTACTGGTTTCCTGTTGGGGTTGACATCCAAGCTGTGCATTGCTATGGACTCATGTAGTCCTGGCATGTCCCTTGGACTCCAGGAAAAAACATCTTTATACTCTCGGAGCAGGGATACTAATCTCTCCTTGAAGGACTCCTCGAGTCCTGAGCCAATCCTCAATTTTTTGCTTGAATTGCTTTCATCTACTTCGACTTCTTCTGTGTCGGCTGCGGCCTCGATCTTTGCTTGTTCTTTGTTTGAAACCATTTGATGAATTCGGGCCTCAGAGTTCTTCTTCAGATAGATGTTTGCTTGTTCAGGTTCTTTGGTTGCTTGCATGGTAGGACAAGGTTGTTCTAGGACTCGACTTGTCTTGTCCAGTACCATGACTTGGTTGCTTGCCAGTTCCTCTGGACTTGTTTTGTTCGCTTCTTCCCTTATTCGGGGTCGGTGCTTCTTCATGCTTTGTTGCTTGCGAAGGACCGTAGCCTTCCTCTTGTTATCTTGGTGGGTTTCTGCCATAACTAACCCCTGGTTGTAGCATGTTTCAGCAACTCCGTAATCTCCTTTAATTTCCCCGACTCCCGTCGGGGTTGGGAACTTAATCTTGAGATGGGAAATTGAAGTTATTGCTTACATCATGGTTAGAGCTGATCTGCCAATGATTCCGTTGTATGAAGAAGGAACATTGATCACATAAAATTTGATGACATGAGTCACTTGGTTAGGAGCAGATCCAAAGATTACTGGCAGATACAAGGTTCCTTGGATTGGGACTAAGTTGTGGCCGAAGCCATAGAGTGGGTCTTCTCGACATTCATTTGAGCGGACGTTCCCTAACTGTATTCTATCCACTGTGTGCTTGAAGAGGATATTTACTGAAGAGCCATTGTCTATGAGCATTCTTCTTACTTCATTATCGAAAATGTCTAGAGTGACAACCAAAGCTGCATTGTGATGAGGGTTGACTCCTTCATATTCCTTGCTGCTGAAGGATATCACCAGGTCTGGGAGTGATTGAATTGAAAGTACTTCTTCGCCGAAGTCCGGGTTCCGGGGTGGGGAGTAGGATCCGCCTAGGACCACATTGACTACATTCTTTCCTTTCTTCTGCGCTTCCCCTCTGCTGTTGTCCCGAACTAAGTACTTGTTCATATTCCCCTTTTTTACTTGGTCCTCAATGAAGTACTTGAGTGATAAGCAATTCTCGGTCTTGTGGCCATGGGTCTCGTGATAATCACACTGCCTATTGTAGGGCCTGCTCTCCGGAGGAGTTTGCATTGGCTTCAGAGGATAATAGAAAGGCTTGTCTTTGACTTCTTTCAAGATTTCCTCCCGGGTCATGTTGAGAGGAGTCCAGTCCGGCTCCTGCTTCGGCTCCCGAGATTGCTTCATGGGTCCTGGGTCGCTGTTCGACTCCTGCTTAGGACCAAGTCTTTGGAAAACCGGGTTTGCTTGTCTTTCTTGGCTTTGGTTGCTTTGCTTGAATTTCTTGTCCTAATGGTAACCCCCTTTCGGTCGGTCATCAGTGTTTTTACTCCTAGACCCTCCATTCTGGGTCATTCTCATTGCCTGGAGCACATATGTTTCCTTAATGAATCTGGCAGCCATGGAATAAGCTGCTGCCAGACTTTGCGGCTCCTTATTGATCAGCTCCACAATATACCTTTCGTTGTGCTCTGGGTCCAGGTTTCTTCTAAAGATGCTTAAAACTTCCCTCTCATCCAGATTTGAAACTTTATTGATTGCTTCCTGGAACCGGCGCATGTATGCAGAGAGGGACTCATTGTCGTGCTGCCGGATCGTCTCCAGGTGACACATGTGCATTTCGTGCGTTTTGTTCGCCCGAAATCTCCTAAGGAAAGAAGCTCGAAATTCCTTCCAGGAGTGGATGCTGCGGGAGGGGATTCTGCTGAACCATCTCTGGGCACCTCCCTTAAGGGTTGAAGCGAAGAACCTTGATTTCGTCAAGTCATTGTAGTAGTATATCTGCGCTATCTGCTCAAAGTAGTTCAAGTGCTCCTCCGGGTCTCCTAGACCATCAAAGGAGTCAAAGTTGTAATGCTTCAAGTCCCGCTGCCGGGGGATAGCTTCTAGGGAGTGGCTGAAAGGAGTGAGTGTTTCTCCAATCTCCACTCCTGAGTCTCTGTCCATCTTCCTCTGTAATTCATAGATCATGTCTTTTAGGTCCTTCTGCTTCTCTTCTTCTTCATCATCAGAAATCAGCTCCGGAGTAGGGTCTCTCCGGGTTCTCTTGCTCCTAGACTTGGCCAACAACTTCTCTTCTTCTAATTGCATTCTCTTCTGGATCTTTAGCTCGAGTTTTGCTTCCTCTTCTTTCCTGATTTGCTCTCGGACTTCTTCCAACTTTCTCTGTTTAGCAGCTTCTGTTTCTTTCTTGCCTTGATCTTTTTTGCTTTTATTCCCCTTGGATCCAATGCGGTCGAACACAGACCTCTTTGATTGCTGGGAGTCCCCGGACTCCTCCGGCTCCTCCTCTAGTTATGCCTCTTCTTGGAGGCGGGTCTGCTCCTGTCTGTATAGTCTGATTGCTTCTGCTAGTTCATCACTTGTGAGGTTAGCCATGTACTCTTCGGCTACCGGGACATTGGTGTACTTGTACTGATTGAGCTCTATGAGGGTCCTGGCATCCCTTGTGTTTACAATTATCTCCATTACGGGAGTGTGTAGTGGTTGCTCGTGGAATGTTTCTCTCTCAGCTCCTGGGTCAAGAGCCTGGGAGTGGTCCGGCTCCTGGACCTGAGCGCTAGCAGATGGCCTTCCAGAGGTATTCTTTCCTGGTCTTGCCATTTCTCAATAATACCAACAACAAATAACAACAATATGGCACAGAGAATATCGGTCTAAGGTTGCTTTATGAGATTTGCAGAAACTACCCAGAATAACAACAAATACTAACAAATAGCTTCCTGGGAGCAGCTCAAATGATTTTATGGGACTGTTCAACGATGAAGTACAATGCAAATGCTATATTCAAACTAGAACAATAACGATTAAAACTAACGATAGCTCACACAAACGTGGCTTAAATCAACAAAACGGGCTCACACAAACGTGGCCTAAAGTAACGAGCACATACAAACGTGGCTGATATAAACAACATTCATGCTTACGGAAAAGGTTGGTTGCTTGAGTTCTTACAAGTTTGAATAAATGGACTCTTTGAAGAGTTTGTTGATGAAGGTGAATCCAGGGGCACCGAGACCCAAGGATGGAGACCCCTCCCTCTAGCGCCAAATGATAACTCCTGGTGGCGGGGCTGCTCCTTCGACGCCGTCCTGGATCCTTCGCCGCTGTAGAGGTGTAGCTGTGGTTGGGTTCCTACAAAACAACACCGGAAGGGGGGTTGGAGTCCCGCGGCGCCTCCGGCGTGAGAGTAAGAACTAGCTTTTTGGGAAGATGAAGATGAATATGAATGCCGGGTGGTTGTGTGTGTATAGGAGTGTGAAAGAATGATTAACCCCAAAACCTCACCTTCTTGGGCTATTTATAGCTCAAGGGTAGGGTTTTGGGGTTGGTACCTTTGAATCGTAGCCATTGGTTCTGGGAGCGGGGGGCACCTGGCTGGAGTGGATGCTTTACACGTGTCAGCGCAGGACTGGTCGAAGAATGTTCTGAGGATCCTCTGACACGTGCCCTGATTATTCCCACGATTGATGTGTGACAGTTGTTCCCGTCACGTGCTTGGGCCAACGTCTCACGTGTCGGGGTTTATCAAGGTTCCGCTTGCGGGACTGAGCTGGTCAGGAGTGGTAGTGTGCGGGACTACTCCTTCCAGGAGCTGCGTGGAGTTATGAGCCTAGAAGTAGGCATCCCAGGAGCTGTATGAAGTTAGGAGCTCGGGAGTAGGCCTCCCAGGAGCTGTATGGAGTTAGGAGCTTAGGAGTAGGCCTCCCAGGAACTGTATGGAGTTAGGAGCTTAGGAGTAGGCCTCCCAGGAGCTGTATGGAGTTAGGAGCTTAGGAGTAATCCTCCCAGGAGCTGTATGGACTATCATGTATGATAACTCCTGGTGGCGGGGCTGCTTCTTCGACGCCGTCCTGGATCCTTCGCCGCTGTAGAGGTGTAGCTGTGGTTGGGTTCCTACAAAACAACACCGGAAGGGGGGTTGGAGTCCCGCGGCGTCTCCGGCGTGAGAGTAAGAACTAGCTTTTTGGGAAGATGAAGATGAATATGAATGCCGGGTGGCTATGTTTGTATATGAGTGTGAAAGAATGATTAACCCCAAAACCTCACCTTCTTGGGCTATTTATAGCTCAAGGGTAGGGTTTTGGGGTTGGTACCTTTGAATCGTAGCCATTGGTTCTGGGAGCGGGGGGCACCTGGCTGGAGTGGATGCTTTACACGTGTCAGCGCGGGACTGGTCGAGAAATGTTCTGAGGATCCTCTGACACGTGCCCTGATTATTCCCACGATTGATGTGTGACAGTTGTTCCCGTCACGTGCTTGGGCCAACGTCTCACGTGTCGGGGTTTATCAAGGTTCCGCTTGCGGGACTGAGCTGGTCAGGAGTGGTAGTGTGCGGGACTACTCCTTCCAGGAGCTGCGTGGAGTTATGAGCCTAGAAGTAGGCATCCCAGGAGCTGTATGAAGTTAGGAGCTCGGGAGTAGGCCTCCCAGGAGCTGTATGGAGTTAGGAGCTTAGGAGTAGGCCTCCCAGGAGCTGTATGGAGTTAGGAGCTTAGGAGTAATCCTCCCAGGAGCTGTATGGACTATCAGTATTTATACTCGTATTCTAGTAGTTGTGAATTGTAGAATGTTAGATTCTTGTTTCATACCATAACCTGTAAACGATCCGGATTTAAGGGGTCATTTGTATATTATTCTAAATTATGTAAAGATTGTTTCGTGACACCAAATCTTGACCCCAGATTTGGGTTGTTACATTTTTTGGTTGAATTTGAGTTTGTACGAGGTTGCTTGGAATTGCATAAACCCGTTGAAAATTGCATATAATTGAATGTAGTTGCAAAAAATCGTTTTTTTATTTTTTTTTAAAAAATAATGTTTTTGCAAATAAAAGGATATTTTGTAAATATTTTTAAAAAATAACAATATTTTGCAAAAACGTTTTTGGTCTTGGATATTGTCCAAAAAAGCCATTCATTTATTCATTTTACTTCTATTATATAGAGGACATATATGATATAATTTAATTGATCCCAAAATATATTTTATTAGATATTTATAGCTATTTTAATTAACAAAAACAAAAAGAAGATAATATTATTTTAATTGTATATAACATATCCCAAAACCCAAAAATCGCCACACATAAAGTTATAACCACACCCCATTTCATAAACCCTAACCCCAAAACCCCTCATCTCGCATTTCAATCTAAAACCCTCTCCATGGCTCTCCCTTCACTTCTCCGCCGATCTGTTTCACGCGCCGCCCCTCTCGCCGCCCGATTTATCTCGGGCAAGAGCAATCTACACACTCACACACCATCTCTATACGCCGTCGTTCAATCTAATCTCGCCGCCAAGGTCGTGGTCCCCACCGCGTTCCGTAACTACTCTGCCTCGTCAGCTGCTCTTAAGACAACTAACACTTCTGATCAGACGCTTGTTAAAATTATTGATGCCGAGATCGTTTGCGCTGAGGAGTCTGATGAGAACCCTGAGGTTGTTATTTTATTAACTGACTATATATTTGTGTTTGATATCATTTTGTAGTTTCTCGATGTTTTTTGAAATTGATTGGTGATTTGTACTTATGTATTTTGTACTTTCTCGATTATTTTTTAAATTGATTGGTGATTTGTACTTACGTAGTTACTTGAGTTTTTGATTTGTGTTTGTTGTGTCGCGGTGAATAATATGACTTTTATTTTTATGTCTTTTTAATTTTAAGCGGAAGTAGGTTGAGATGATATTTAGCTTTTTTATTTTGCATATAAGACACATTTATAATGTGTACCAGATGTGTTTAGCTTTACTAGTGAAATGGGAACTGTGGGCTCGATTTTGTTACCTTACCTTGATAGTTTAATTGTGTTGTGGAAGTTGTAGGTTTTTTTAATTAGTTATTGAATATTGATGTACATAAAACTATCTAAGTTTCAGAATGGTCGTAAAAGGTTTGTTGCTTGAATATGTGGTATGTTTTAACTTTTAGGGATGAGTTTAATGACTGAAAGAGTTCATGTTGGTTTTATAAAATTTAAGTATTACGTTTGAGTGTCAGTTTGTTATGAACTGTCTATTTGTGGATACGAACATTATTTACGGGCTATCTGTAAAATCTGAATGGTGATTGTAGGTTAAAAATTTGAAATAATAAAATTGTTTTGTATAAATTTGAGTAAAAAGAGCAGGGTTCCAGAAATCGGCCGGATCGCCGATAAATCGGCCGATATATCGGCCAGATCAGTGCTACCGATCTAATTAGGGTGAATCGGGGCATAAAACGGCTTTCTAATATCGGGTCAAAAATCGGGTCAAAATCAGATAATTAACGGGTCAAAACCGGCGTTCAATCTCACTGATATGATGAAAGAAAGAGATGAAGACATATTCGAGAGCGAGAGATAATGATAGAGAGTCACATCGAGCGATGGTAGATGGTGAAGAGCCGATAGAAGTTGAACCACGGAAATGAAGTAACTTCTTCCGAAACGGCGGGCAGAGATGAGAGAAGAGAGAGAATTGAGATTTTAATTGAGTAGCTAAGATGAGATGAAGTAGATGTTTGGACAAGGGAACTAGAATCTGCTTTTCAATTCTTTCTGTATTTGCGTAAATCATATACATATCTATTATTATACTCCCATTCTCTCCCTTTCACGGGGAATATACTTTATTTTATTAAATTAAGTATATTTATATTTATTTTTGTGTAATAAGATAGGTAAGGTAGGTGAACGGTTAGCAAGTAATGACTTCATTTAAAAAAATCATAAATATATTTATATATAAAAAACTTTACTTCCGATTTTGTTACCGATTAATCCCCGATTCACCGATTAATCCTTATAAAGTCATGTGACCGATCTTCCCCGATTACCGATTTCTGTAACACTGAAAAAGAGTCTGAAAATGATACATAGAAATTATAATCAGTACCAACTTTACAAATTACAATCATACAAGTACTAGTGTTTGCAGAAGAGGTGTGGTTCAGGGCTTCTCAGTTTGCATCCAGTTTGTTTGTAGATACGTGATTGTTTTATTTATTATTTATCGATGTCTATGTGTTATTTTTGTGGCTTCTAAATGAAAAAAAAATCATAGTAGCATTGTTTATGAAAAGAAATGTAAACACGTATGTGGATACGACATATTAATGGCCTAATTTATTTTGCATTATAGGTCATGGATGCTCCTCAAGGTTTCCCTTTTAGTATTGAAGATGTGCCCGGGCAACAAACAATTACTTTGTCCAGAAAGTATCAAGATGAGACCATTACAGTTGAGGTTCACATGCCTGATCTTGTAACTGGTGAAGGTGATGAGGATGACAACGATGATGATGAGAAGCCTAGCCAATCTCATGTCCCACTCATCGTCAAAGTTGCCAAGAGGCACAATTTTATATTGGAATTCAATTGTACTGCATATCCTGATGAAATATCCATCGACAGCATGTCAGTTAAGAAGCCTGATAGTCCTGAAGATGAAATTGCATATGAAGGACCCGATTTCTCGTGAGTGTCAATTTTCGTAAATTTGTTTAGTGATACTCGTCACTACTATAATCCAGTCAATTAACATTTATTCTTCATTGCTTTTGTTGTGTTAATAGGGACTTGGATGAGAATCTGCAGAAGGCTTTTCACAAGTATTTGGAAATCAGGGGTATCAAGCCTAGCACCACCAATTTCCTTCACGAGTACATGATCAACAAAGATTCCAGGGAATACATGATGTGGTTGAAGAACCTTAAGAAGTTTGTGCAGGCATAAATAACTTGTCTTTGTTTGGAACCGAGTATTATGGATCTACTTATTCCCCGTTTATTAATATGAATTCCAAATATTATTAGTCAGGCTGCGGTATGGTTTGTTTAAGAATTAGTGTTTAGGTGCTGGGTTGGTTGGGCTTTTGTGGCATGTGAAGTACTTGACATCTATTATAAAGTTTGGAATTAACAATATAATACTGCATTTTCCTTCGTCTTTATTTGATAAGGACCAGGTATTGCTGGTTGATTTTTTTAAGTTCCAAAGTACACGAAAAGAATGAAGTTGTGGCTGCATTGCGTAAGAAGAATGCAGTTGTGGCTGCATTGCATAAGGTTTCCATCATGAAGCTCGAATAAAGGTGTGGCTGCATTGTGTAAGGTTTCCATTACGAAGATCGAATAAAAGGATGCCTACATTACTGTCTATGTGTTGCTTCTCCTTTTGAAAAAGCATGTTTTACAGATAAAAATTTATCTAGCATGCGGAAGGATCAAAATCCTGTTGTGAACCAAAATGGATAACAAGAAAATGGAGTGAAATTGCTGCCAAAAATACTTGCTGTAGATAATAAGAAATATTTCTCTTGGTATGACTAGTGACTCAGATAACAACATAATGGAGTAAAAGACTGATATATTCCGGACAATGAGGGTTAAGACTGAACACTTGAGCTTGAGTGATCAATCAAATGGTTATGCCCGGGAAGGCAAAAACTATACTCATTCTGGTTTGATTCTTATTATACTACTACATACATATTACAAGCGATAAATTTAAAATTAAAAGGCTCAGTGGGTTCTACAGCCCTATATGACTGCACCTATACTACACTATCCAATGAATTTTTATCATCGGTAGTCGACAAACCTGACCTAATTCTTGAAGATTCCAATAAAATCACCTTCTTCAAGCTCACAGTAATATTAATATTTCTTAAGTTGCATCACAATACATGTAGTGACAACAAAATAAACCATCTACTAGTTCCCCAGATCTGAAGGATATTTTAACAAGTTGAAAAATGACAACCTCTACATGATATTATGAGGCTTCCCAATTTAGGCAAGACAATCCTTTAATACTTTCACCGACATCAATCTAAGCTTTCTGAGTGAGGTCCTTGTGAGTGTAAACAACCCCCTTATCACCATTCACAATTTGACCATTTCCCCTAGCAATCCTGCAAATATAACAGGGACCAAAGAAAAATAGTTCAGTAGTGTTTCCTTCGTGACAACTAGCTCAACTAATATCATTAGGTCTTACATAACAATATATACAATTTAAGTCAATGTTTATAAGGCGCTTCTAGCTAGACATAAGACTAGCCTGAGTACTGTTTCAATCTACCAAATAACAATGTTGTAGAGGCATTATATCATATTAAAAAGTTATGTATACCATAACCAAAAAAATGAAAAATAATCAGGAATGTAACAATGACTAATAATTTGAATACCAGTTAACACACGAAAGAAGAATAAGTAGTTCCATTTATGACACTAAATATTAAACCTTCTTCCCTAACAATATAATCTGTTATGTTCGGGATTAGGTACATTTTTTTCATTCCATTTCCACTCAATAATGATATTCGCATGAAAAAATCACTCCTTTCCCAAAATTATCCTCACATCATCATAAGTGACAGAGTGACATACTAATAAGAAGAGAAACTAAAGATATCAACATAAATGGAGACACAGACCCTTGGCCTTGGTATTGTGTTAGATTAGCTTATGCATCTGAATCAATGGCTTCATTTTCACTCCTTCAGACGTGAACATGTAAATTTAGGTTCCATATTACATATCAGTTTATGCAGATTTAGTGTTCACTAATAATGATAAAATTGAATTTTAAATAACACTTCTTTAGATGCAGCTACCACAAATGATTGATACGGAAGATAGAAATAGTATATCTACTTGATTTCTAAGTTGCCAAATTTTAGCGACAATGATTGCAAAAAAGGTCTAAGCCTGATCAGAAGGGATTCTTAAGAATTCAAAATTTGTATCAAGTTTTCCAAGTTGCCGAAATATAACGATATGTATGTGAAAATTGTCCAACTGAAACTAAACTTATGACGTAGAAGAAAGAAAAGATGCCCAAAACATAAAAATTGGAGCAACAATGACAATTAGTAACATGGCCATACCATCGAGTTGTAAGTAAACCCTCCACTCCCACAGGACCACGAGCATGAATTCTGCTTGTACTGATGCCGACCTGTTAAAAAATTAACAATTAGAATATATGAAATAAGAAACTCGGCATCTCAGTACAACAAAATTATTTATTAATCTGTTACCTCTGCTCCTAGTCCGAAACGAAATCCATCACTAAATCTTGTGCTAGCGTTGCGAAATACAGAAGCACTGCCAGTTTAATAATAATCCAAATTACAGATGTTGTGGATCAGAATGATAACAAGTTGGTTTGAACAGGTGTAGAATAAATCAACCCAATCATTTTGAGGTATTACGACAAGATAGATTATTACATAGCACCAGAAGATTGTTGCATCATAAAATTATATTTCTTGCAGTTAAGAGACATAAAAGCAAACAACACCTGTTGACCAGATGTAGAAAGACTTCTGCAACCTCTGAGTCTTCTGCTACTATGCAATCAGTGTGCTCACTGCAAGATGAGGGAAGAGAACTAAGTCACCTCCTATCATTTACATAGTCCTACAAGCTACCAACTGTATACCCAGACATCCACACACAAGCGCAGACTACAGGTTTACTAGAAATAACCACTATATACCTTCCATGCCGATGTATATGGTCAATCGCAGCATATACATCCTCCACAAGTACAACAGTACAAGCCAGCGAGCTGTACTCATGACGAAATGATTGGGCCTCTGGAACATTCAGTAAAGAACTCACCTTTTCACCACCATATATATCAACACCTGCAAACAAGTGTGGACAGTATGCTGTTAGCTCAGTTAATTTTTCTTGTTAGATAATGATCACCACTTCATTCTGTTGAAATCATATGTCTTATATATGTTGATTAGACAAGTGATAATGGTTATATATGAAAAATAGATATTTGTGGATATAGATATTGCTTAATGTCATATTAAATGATATATAGAGCTGTATACAAGGTCATTAAGCTGACATTAATCTGAACTAGGATTTAAACTAAGAATAATAATTCTTTCTGTCCAAATTATATAGACACTTCTCCACTTCATAACAATACTTGTTTATCCTAGAGTTTAAACCGAGGCTGAAATACTATATCTATTTAAAAGCTTGAACTGATAGTTGTACTAATTTGGGATTTGTCCAATACAGCTAAGACTGCAATGAAATTTAACATGTATAGAGCGAAAAAGGAAAAAAAAACAAAAAACTTGCAATCAAGAACATTAATAAAAAGCCCAGAATCTTCTTGCAGAGCCATTAATGGTTCATTTTGAGTATAAACCTATATAATCCTAATTTGGACGAGAAAGCTACTGGTTAAAATAAATAAAAGATATATGCAAAGGCTCATTACATGAAAGGAAAAAGTTATATCCAGTGCAAAAGGCTCCCTAACCCCCATCTGAAGAATGGTGGGAAAGTTATTTTGCACAGCCTTACCCTTGTTTTTGATAGAGAGGCTGTTCATAGGGTTTTCACTAATATAACAGAACATCTCGCATAGCAGCAAAAAAAACATTTAGACCCTTTTCAATTAGACTACAAGATTCCTAACTAAAGTTCGGTTGCGCCTACTAAAAATTATAGAAATGGATAACTCGACAGATTACAAGGTTTAAGGGAGCAAATCTCTGTGTGGGAACCCAAGTGTGTAATAAAGTGAAATCTAAGCTTATTAATGTGTAGTACCCGCAACAGCTTGATTCAAACTCACATGCAGTCAATCCACATGCCAGGAAACATATTTGTAACAAAGTGAGTGTCATTAAGAAACATAGAGAGGAATACGAATCTAGTGGCAACTTATTAGATGCATGAAAGCCTGGCTTGTTCTTGTATTTTTGCCCTTTTGGTTTCCAATTCAAAAAAACCCTACCTTTAATTTTAAGCTCCATGATAAGCTCATTAAGAGCACCACTCTGCATCAAATCCTTGTGAACAATAAGTGTTTCCTGCCGACATAGAAAAGGACAGCAGTGAGCGACTCACTCTTACTGCAGAAGAAGAGCATAACTAAAGAGGGCACAAACTTTATAATTTGTTATTGGTGTTCTTACAAACCAATTTACAGGGAAAGGACGTCAAGATTTAAAATACCATTGCATTACAGGCTGCAGGATAATCCGTTTTAGCATCCAAAACAATTTGCTTTGCCATTTCGATATTGGCAGATTTATCAACATAAACATGACAAATTCCATCTGGAAGCAAGGAAAGAAGCTTTACAACATCACCCAGTGTCTGCATACATGCTCTTCATAAAGCATGTAGTACAGATGGGAAATTAAGTAAAATATAACTTACCAGCATGGCCCAGGACCGGAATTTTAGTTGAAGCCTTGATTTGAGATACTAGTTCATTGCTGCCTCTTGGAATCACAAGATCAATCATTTCATCAAGCTGGAGCAGAAAATTACAAACAAGTAAATAACAATTGGCATTCTGCTAATAGAATTTTGTAGATCATGAATCAGAGTCCAAAAATGAGCACCTTGAGCAACTCCGGAATCTCTTCTCTGGAGGTCACAAGTCCTATTAGTTTTTCACCAACACTCTGTGGAATAGCTGAAGTAACAACCTGAAAGCAACGATCAAATCTTATTTTTAAACTATAGAGAAGATGAGGTTCTCATGACAAATAAAATTCAAAAAAGCATATTTTTTTCATTTGAAATAATAGAATAATGATAGTTATTCAAGTCATCAGACCTTGTGCAAGATAGTGTTTGACCGCTTCGCTTCCTTTCCTCCTTTAAGAAGGAGTCCATTGCCAGAGCGGATTGCCAGTGAAGCGATCTATTAAAAGAACATAACATTGAAAAACTTTTATGATCAGTGAAACAAATTTGAACCAACAGAAAGAAGTAGGAGTTTAGTCGATAAAAGGAGCCACAAAATTTACGTAACCTGTGTGAGTCTGTAGGCAAGTATGCACACAGTTAATCTGACATAATATGAAGTCGATATAATTTTCAATACTTACATTTAAATCCTCCCACTTTTATAATCCGAGTTCGGGGAGGGGTAGGGGCTTTAATTGTTTTCATTCTCTACTTAAGAATAGAGGTCTCTCAGTTACTAGCCAATATGTTTTCCTATCGCACAAATCATAGTTTATTGCTTGATAATCTGTCCTAGCATGGTTAAATTCCATTAGTAACGATCTATGATACTGTAGGGCAGGTGTTTTACACTTATAATTATATAAAGATACCCCTCAGCCTAAGCTCCTACGTTGTATATAGAAGTCTGCTCACAAAAATTTCAGATAGAAATTCAATTTTCAATTATTAAAGGAAGGAAAAGGGCATCATGCCATCATGCATAAGGGCTCAAACATCTTATTCACAATATGTGCAGATAAAACTTATGAAGTGGAATTACAAGACTTGGTAAGCAAAAGCCATTTGCAATTAGAATAATTACAACTATTTTGAATACCTGTACTAAAGCTTCTGGACGGGACTCAAATATAATCAGAAGAACCCCCAAGGGAGATGCAGTCTTCTCCAAGACAAGTCCATCTGCAAGCTGTAAACAGAATAGTCATTAGAGACATTACAGCGACATACACGTGGTGCTGATGTCATGCAAAACTCGTGTCTACAGAAACCCCTATAAGTTCTAACAGAAATTATTATGGATATATATGAAATCCCGACTCTGTACCTATTAGTTTAATTGAATTCATGATATAAACAAACAATGGTTTAAGTTCATGTATAATCTCTCTAGAGAAAACTTAATTTAGTTTTTGTTCTGTATTCTGTTCATGTTCTAGTTTGTCCAAACCAAAAGTCAAATCAAAATATTGTGGTCCCTTACTTCAGTCCTTTTCAAAACATGACCAATTGGATCCTTCATGTTTGCGAGCACACGGATAGCATTTGCAAGGCTTGAAATCTGCAAATCATCATGATCAGAAAGTGTAAGCTTGGTAATAATTTGATAATCTATTTCAAAACAAACCCAACAGAATAGTTTTTCATACAAAAGCAGAATAGCATTACAGGGTAGAAGATTATAATTAACAGGGTAAAAGATTATAATTTACTGAAATATTTATGTAGCAATTAATTATCAGTTATGCTACACCCTTGCCTTCTCAGACTTCAATTCTAATCGTGAAATTAGTGATTTTTCGTATCCGGCCTGTTGCGCAACAGCTACATCAGCTTCATTTTCAGCCAAAATTTGTTTTTCATTTGCTTGCAGCGCATCAGCTATGTCCAGCAAAATCTTGCTCCTCTCCTTTGAGGAAATAGCCTGCACAAAGTAGCACACAAAGTTAAAGATCAAGAACATGCCTTAACATAATTTAATGTGGGATTTTATAATTAAATGTTAATTAGAAGTCCATGCAGGAAAGAGAAATCTATCAATATGAACCATTGATATACGTAGATGAGAGCACATCAATAAGAATGTAACTGGTACCTGAAGACGTCTGGAACTCTCTCTTGCAGCAACAGCCATATCACGTACACCAATATGTTCGACTGGGACCCATTTGTTAGCATCTCGGTGAAAAAGAGTACCGATACGCTCTCCTCGAAGAACTTTGATTATATTGCCACCGGCTAAGCCACTTTCATTTGAGAAGAAAAAAACTTTATTTTTCAATCGAGGTTTAGTATTTGCTTTTTCAAAAAAAATTGTGATAACATGGGAGGATAAAGAAAGTGCCAGGAACTAACATGCTACAGTGTATAAGCAGCAGAACATCCAACACGGGCGACAACCTTTATAGTGGCTACTGCTATCGGTAGTTCTGTTCCATTTCACTAGCTAAAGTAATTTTAAGTTATTTTAACAACCAGGTTTTTGTACAATTAGAGGTTGAGATAAGGAGACGAAATTTACAAATTTTACCTGAGGATATGGCACATGGTGTTATCAATTCAAAATTGAAATTGTTTCAATATATATTGCTTCATATTTAAGGTAGGTAGGCAAATATTATCTTTAGAACAAGTGACCCCTTGGAAAAAAATTCTATTTTTCCAAGTGTTTCCAATCATAAGGTGACCATATATGGTATGATTGCCAAACTTATTTTAAGGACCCTCTTACCCTGCCAGCTGTGACACAAGTGAGAGGACATTTCATGTGAATCACAAGTAAAGGTTAAAAATACATAAAGTATGTACAAAGCACAAAGTTCTACAAATAATTTTACGACTCATAAAATCAACTTGTATATAAATAATGATAATGTTATTAACAGCGAAGCCTAATCGTGGTGCGAGCTGATGCGGAAGAAGGAATACATAGAGAGGTAACTCAATTTTTGTCAATATTATAAAGAAAGACTTATGCATCTACTTTTGTCAATACATATATATCGGTTTTGGAGATGAGTTCGAACTTCGAACCCACCAATTATTTAATCTTTTCTAAAACTGTAAATGTTTTCTAATTCAAGCGGTATGAAATAATGAATTTGATCTCAAAGGTTTACGCTTTGATTCAAGAGTTTCAAACCAGTCCTGCATATATCACAAGCCCAATAAGACTAAACACATAATGTACTTTCAATCTTTGCAAGTCTGATCAATGTGCTCCTTTTCTACAGTTATATGTGATAACATCTTCAGAGTAGTAACTTTCAATTTGTAGATAGTTAAAAACTAAAGAGATCTCGAAATTTAAAAGAGGTGCTAATTAAATTTCATATTTCTGTTAATGAGGTGTCATACCTAGTAATAATGACTGGGATCCCAGCATCAGCTGCACAAACAGCAGATTTTACTTTTGCAGTCATACCCCCTCTTCCCAGCCTTGACTTCTCTCCAAATGTTATTACTCCCTCAAATCTCTCTTTAACGTATGTATGGATCAGCTTTGATTTGGGATCACTAGGAGGGCCACTATAAAGGCCATCGACATCACTCAACAGAACAAGAAGGTCAGCTTTAAGCTCCAAAGCTAGAAGAGCTGCCAAACTGTCATTGTCCCAGAATATACCAGAAGAGTCCTAGAAAGATTGTGCACAATCAGAATTATAGTTTGTCACAAAGTTACTTACAGAAAATTATTATACATGCACCAAGAACATAAAGAGGCAAGCACAAAATTAGAGACATGGGGATTAAAATTCTCCACCAACCTCGCCCCAAAACCAGCTTCATTCTTTTTTAAAAGTAAGATTAAAAAAAAGTCTCTGTGCATTTAAAAATTATTCAAGTTGAGACTGTTTAGCTTGTGGATGCAAACATCAAATACCCCCATCTTTAGCAGAGCGAGAAACAAAGCAGTACCAAAATTATTCTTAGTCTTCAAAGCATAAGCTTTCTCATGAATTATGATAACATTCAAAGAATTGAAGCATACCTCATACGGAGCTCTCCTGGTGCTAATAGCATCATTTTCATTAAAAATGGGAACAACTTTTAAAGACAATAACGATTTTACTGTTTCAGTCAGTTGCTTTCTGAAATTAGGGTCCTTAAAATCATTGTCAGTTACAAGGAGTTGTGCTGATGTCACATCCAGCTGCCAAAAAAGAAAATATGAAATAAGATAAGTTTGATCTAGGAAGGGAATATTACTACATTACATCATCATAAAGGGAAAAAACATATGGAACCACTGCAAATCCTTGATGTGCAAATATAAGAAATGTTACCTGACTAAACAATGTGTCATAGATGGCCATTAGACCATTTTGTCCAACAGCTGCACAAGCCTTCCCATCAAGCTCATGTTGTGGTTTTTGGAGTTCAGCAAAGCTTCAAAAATGATCACAAGTTTCTCAAATAAGAAATACTTTAGACAACCGAAGAAGTATTGAGATATCATATACAAACATCATATTACGTCGGTGCTAAGTTAAAATAAGAAAAGGTACACAATGAACAAACACAACCAGAACTACTTTCTAAAGGACATATAGGTGAAATAATATCTTGCTCGTTTTGAACTACAACTAGTTCTGAATGCAGAAAATAATTGAAAACAAGAACCACTACTTCCGGGGGTACGTAGGTATCAGAAGTTGAAACATGTGTTTCTCGATGCATCACGCGCAAGTGAAAACCAGAAACAGAATAGAACCTGCTGTTCACTAATCTCCTGTATCTAAGCCGCTGGCGCCCAACCCCAACAGCACCTGATGCCACCAAAATAATTTCATATCCTTGGTAGTTCAATTCTTCAATCTGCTTACCATAAAAAGAACGACAGTATATAAGGCACATTCACTAAACAAAATATAAGAGTAAGACTAAATTATTATTAGAAAGGCTGTTTCTCTAACATTACCTGCTCACAAAGGGCTCCTAGTCGTCCAACCGCCAATCTTCCATCAGCACGGGTGACAACAGCTGTCCCAACCTATGTTTATAAAAAATTAGGATCAGCTTAGTACATAATTAGTTGTTAAATTATGCTGAGTAACATAAACTCATATAATCCAATCAATAAATGTGCAGTATCATTGCAATGATGCACAATTAAACTGATCGATTATGATAAACATTTAATCATGCACCTAAGCTTCAATCAAAATCATTTCACCCTGAGAAACTAATTGTTCCACAATTTTTCGATTTTTTTTGCTCGCTAAATAAATTCAATAAACTTTTAAACAAATTTGCGGAACACAAAACAAAAACTATATAAAAAGTGCACAACAATTGTTCTCACCCGAAAGCATTTCTCGACATAACATAATACTAATTAAAATAAGTGTGATAAACATTTAATCAAAAACACAAACCCTAACTTAAATTTAATCAAAAAGAGATCATACACATCAATTACAATCTCTAACAAGAAAAAAGGATAACAAATTACGTTAACATGCAAATAAAAAGATTAGGGATTAACATGCAAACCTTGATAACAATACGCTTAACATTTCTGAGAAAAGCACGAGTTGAATCCACTCCTTCCATAATAATATCTGAGTCGACTCGGAGATGGTGTTTGAATGAAAATGCTTGTAGTAGCAAGGTAAGAAATGTATGGCTACATACAATTTATTTGACATATATTTATATACAGATGTTATGCAGCAGGGAAGAATAAAATAATAATAAATTGCATTTGAACAAGTGTGAGATGTGGCGAAGAGAGCATGTGTAGGCGTTTGTATTGATTGATGGCATAATAGTATTTATTTTGTGGTCTTTCATTTTCTTACGACTCTTCGCTTCCTTTAAAATCATTGTCAGTCACTAGATATCTCGTGATTTTTGTTTGTCACGGAATCATGGTTTTTTTAATTTTGTAAGGTGCATCCGTCCTATAACATTCAAGTTGATTTTATTTTTTTTGAACTGCAACCATTCAAGTAGTAATAAGAAAAATTCACCAATTATTTTGGTTGACTTTCTCAAAAATTAAACGCTCAGAATCCTTTGATCAAAATACCGAAAACATATCATCCAACCGCACAAAATATCCACACCGTCTCATACTTCCCTGCAAAATGTTATTTTTAATTTTTTGTAATGCTGTGGTATTTTGAGTTTTTGACAAATCGTGCGGTGTAGTACAATTTACGGTTTGACATTTTAACAATGTGGTTCAAACCGTACCGCATCGCTTTAATATATATAATGTACATAAATATTGATATTTCTAATGATACAAATAAAGTATATGTTTCAAAATTTATGGATCACATATCATTTTATGTTATTGAATTGTTAAAAAAAATCAAATATAACTAATTAATTTTTAATATGTAAGTACTCATATTAAAATTTCAATAAAATTAAATATGAAACCAATGAAAAAAAACAAATTACTATGAGAACTTTTTGAAAACAATATCATTTTCAATGTTATTTTTACAAAAATATGTTTTTTTAGTTTTTATTTACAAAAATAAGATTTTTCAATTTTTTTTTGTAAAAATATGATTTTGGAACTCGAAGAAAACTCGGATGCAACCAATAAAATTTTAAGTTATTTTCAAAAAAAACAGTTGCAAATATGATTTGTTCGGAATACAATTTGTATTTTTGTAAATATCTATAAAACCATAAAATCATAAACAAACTAGAAAAATATTTTTTTTGATAATTTGTCAAATATTAATAGGGACTTGTACATTGCACCGGCAGGTATAAGCCATGAAGTTATAAATTCAATTTTAAATAATATTAGAAATCCGAAATTGTTACACAAAATGGATTCCAAATATCACGTATTATTGTATATATTTTTTTAGATACGTAATTGGATAATTGACTTCAAAATAATTAATAATAATGGATGCCTGTATTCACATACATTTCACGAATAAAATAATTTCAATTTGTCAAGTAATCATTTTTACATCATATAAAACTAAATTTTAAAACCTACTTTGATACTTTTAATATTATTTTTTAATTTTTCATTCTAATTTCAAATATCTCTGATTTTTATTCTTATTTATACAACTGTGTCGATAAATTTCGTAACACAATCACTACCTTGGTCGAGATTGTATTTATAGTTTTACACAAATTGTGGTTACGTAGAAAAACGTTACAGTATAGACTTTCTTCTATGAACATCACTTGTACAAGTGCAGAACCAATAATTCAGTTCCGTCCTTCGATGCATCATCATATCATAGAACAGAACACCAGAACACATGTTAGGCGGAAATTATATTCCAATTTTCGGTTTGTTTTTTTCTTATTAAAATAATATTTTATGTACTATTGGTCTGAACTCAGACACAAATGTCGATGATCTAGTGAAAGTTTTGTTTTCTCAAATTGAATAGTGAATTGAGGGGGAGAAAATTGTCTTTTGCGCAAATGGCTTTTTCGTTCAAGTCAAACACTACCATGTGCAAATTATCTGTGATTGAGTATATTATTTTTCTTTTTATAAATAATCACTAGAAGTCAAACTCATCTCTTATAAAAATACATAAGCTCAAACATTATATCGCACGAGTTTTCATTAATATTTTAAATTTTTATTTATCAAGTTATATTATATTTTTAAAATATTTATATAAATATATAATAATTATAAATTTATAATAAAAATAATAAAATAACATGTAGTCGTAATTTAGTATAATAAATAGACTATTTGTAGTAGTTTAGCAGATATGTAACACTATTATTTATATCTTTTAATAATATGATAAGTTGTATTTGTAGTTTAGTAGGATAAATATACTATATTTAGTAGTAGTTTAATAATTTAGTAGTTTATTAGATATATAACACTATTTATCTATTTTTGTAATATCAAAATTATGGAATTATCGTTGAACCAAATCGTTGAACCAAATTATCTCTATTTTGGCTATTATAATATAGTATAGATTGTTAGCTTCCGAGTATTATTAATTAATTAAATGGGTTTCTAACTAACAGTCTAATATTTTTTGAATATGTAGTCGGATGACGCCTAGATTAATAAGCACATATTTAGAATATGAGTTTAAATTAACATTATAATCATAAATATTGATAAATACACAATAATTTCATCAATAAAAAAATAATCCAAACTTATAAAAAATTGGTGTTTATTATGTATATAGAGTCGTAGTCAATATTTAGTCATGGAGGCCGTTGACTCCAATGTATTTATATTTTTTCTAAAATTTATATTAATGTGAATCTTATTTTTGATCCCACTCAAAAATAAATGATTATAACATTATATTTAATTTTGACCATAATAACAACAATTCTCTATATGTGTGTCCCTTGTACAAACGTTAAAAGGACCCGTATATGATAAACGTTTTCATTGTTTTTTCAAATAAACAAAAGAAAGTTTAATCATGATTATTGTTTTTCAATAATCCTACCGCCTAAACCTTAGGCATAAAAACAACATCCTGATAAAAGAAAGCCAACCTCTATGTTGCAAAACACATGCACCAACCAACACCTTCATTTCGCTCGGCGGCCTCATGATTATAATTTGGGGCTCGAGGTGAAAATTAGAAATTGAGGCCCAATTATACTTTACGATTAAAAATCAAAAATTATTAATAATAAATATTTACTTTATCCCTCCCATTTGTTTATACTTTCCTTTTTGAGATGTCCCTTCCAATTGTTTACATTTCAAAATTTTCCAAAAATAATAAAGTTTTTATAATTTTTAAAATAACTAAATCCAATACTTCTCTGCACAATACCCACTTTACACATTTAATATTAATCGGTCCTATTGCTTTATTCACTTTTTTAACTTTTCTCTACTACTTTATCATTTTTCTTAAATTTCTTGTTCAATCCAAATGTAAATATTTGGGAGGGACGGTGAGAATAATAACAATAAACAGAAATTCAAGCCTATAGGTTATGACATTAGTAAAACATTAACTGAATTATATAAGAAATGATTGGCTATGCAAAATGTTAAAACTCAGAAGAAAGGTTCAGAATACATGCAGGTTCAATGTCAAATGATTAGAATCATGGTTCAATGTCAAATGTAAAATGATTAGAATCATGGGTATAATTTGGTAAAAAAAAAAATTTGGTGTTAAAATAGATTTTGCACTGCAATACTAATTTTATTTTGCAATCAAGAAATTTTACATTTAACTAATATTTTATTCAATTCATTCACCTTAGTTTAAAATAAACCTTTTTACACTCCATTATTAGTTATTTGATGACGTGATAAGAATAACTATAGTGATCTTGATTTTATATATATTATTAAGTATTCATTTATATTCTTCATATTTAAATAATGAAGAATACCGTATAGTTTTATTTTTACACATTAACTTAGGCGCCCCCTGCTTCATCATCTTTTCTGCGGAGTTTTCTATTTTATCCTCATGTCATAGTTCAGTGACGTCTCTGCGCTTTGCCGACATTAACTTTTAAAAGCCCACTCTAACAGTTTTACCGCGTTCCCACAGTCTAAGTAATACAGATAGCAACGTATCCATCCACATGTCTGCGTTGGTTAGCTTGAAGCCTCAACATAAGGCTGATATCAGCAAAGAGCTGAAGACTGCTATTTGGAACTAGTGGTTAATTGACAGCTGTTTTCATTCTGTTAGTTTGTTAGAAAGAGTTGACAACTATAATTGCCTATAAATACTCCAATGCTGTGATGTTCGGAACTTAACTTGATTGAAATATATTCGTCTTCTTCTTTTTCATTTCATATACACAATTACATAACATTCATTTATAAATCTATTATGGTATCAGAGCTTTGACATGACTGTTTACGATCTTATCGCAACTGCGTGTTCTTCGTTTTGCTTCCTCGTCTGCATCGGTTAGCTGCAACATCTCCGATCTCCATTGACGAAGCAATTGAGCCCCAATTTTTCAAGTTTCATCAATTTTCAACGCATCTAACCCTACTTTTACAGAATTGTTAACTAATTCATCGATTACTAGTTAAAACTATAATCATTTTTATTAGATCGATTCTTCATCTTTTAGACTTATTTTAATAACAAATTGACGAATTATTACTCAAAAACATACTGATTCAGTCATGTCGAACAACAATTTAGACAAAAATGTTCACGAAACAGCTTCAAGTAGTCATTTAGATGATAATACCGATGCTGACAAAGATCGCGAATAGATTAAGTTTCAATCGTACAATAATATAACAGTAGACAGTAATGCACATCCGTTGTTCATCCATAACACAGATCATCTAGGCTTGTTGTTACTTGCTAAGAAACTAGTCGGTCTAGATAACTATGCACCTTGGAGTCGACCGATGCAAATCGCTCTCAATGCACGAAACAAATATGTTTTGGTTAATGAATCGTATCCAAAACCAGATATTAATTATCTATTGTGTGCATAATGGGATAAAGTTAATGATTTAGTCATTACATGGATTCTTAATTCCGTATCAGATGATATATCAGAAGGATTGAATCATGTCACCACTACCCAGGAAGTGTGGAATGAATTGAGAGAACGTTTTTCTGGCGTTAGTGGACATAAAGTGTTTCAGCTACTTAAAGATATACATAGTCTTGAACAAGGGAATAAATATGTTGAGATTTATTTGCACAAATTGAAAGGCTTGTGGGATGAGTATGTTGTTCTTGAACCTACTGTGGCATGTGTTTGTGGAGCTCATAAGGTTCAGATTGAATGAGATCAGAAGAGGAAGTTACTGCAGTTCCTAATGGGTCTTCATGAGAGCAATTCAACTATTCGAGGTCAGATTCTCATGATGAATCCATTGCCTATAGTTTCACAGGCTTATGCATTTGTAAAACAGGATGAAAGGACATGTCAATGACATCAGACACTGCTCAATCCTCTTGCTAATTCCTTAATAGCGAATGTAGATGTTGCTGGTGGTACTAGTAATTTCAAGAAGCCTTTTCTTCCTAGTGCAGTGAAACCTGTTATCAAGTGTTCCTATTGTAATTACAATGGACATACTAAAGAGAATTGCTTCAAAATCATTGGTTATCCACCAAATTGGAAAAAGAAGAAAGAGATCAATTCAGTTTCACATCTTCCTCTATCTCAGTTCAGGAGTTTGCCTAAGCAACAGTCTCAAGTCAATTATACACAAACAAGATAATCTACTTATCAGATTAGTTAGATGCAGAATCAAATTAATCAGATAAGCCAAATGATGAGTTTTTTATGGGGGATCCAAAAGGTACAGGAAATCCAGAAGATCATTTGGCTAATATGGTTACTTAAAGAGCTAGTCTGGTTGTCTCAAATTCTTCTTCATTTGTTTGGTTGGTTGATACAGGAGCCACATATCATATCTGTTGCTCATTTGATTTGTTGCAAAATGTGCAAAATCTATCAACCCATATCAATATAGCTTTTCCTAATGGTACCACTATCCTGGTTCATCAGACATGTACTTTCACTATATAATCTCACATTGAGTTGCATAATATTTTGTTTGTACCTACCTTTGGATATAATTTGTTCTCTCTCTCCAAATGGTTGTCTGATTCACAATGAAGTGTCATGTTTTTGCCTGAATATAGCAAGTTTTATAACAACAAATCCACAGTTCCTTTAATTTCTGATAAACTCATTGATGGTCTTTATCATTTGGATTGTTCTTTGAGAACTGGTTTTGACAAGGTCGATGTACAAATGGTGAGTAGTGTAACAACCAAACACAAGCTTAGTGCTCTCTGGCATTTACGGTCATGCCTCCAATGATGTATTGCATCAAATATCTGATCTCAAAGGCAATATTTTAAATAACAACAATAAAAGTTGTCCCCTATTTGTCCAGCCCTTTTCTTTGAGTCACAATCGTGCAGAGCATGCTTTCCAGTTGATTCATATTGATCTATGGGGACCGTATGCTCATGAAATTCATCAAGGTAGCCGTTATTTTCTTACGGTGGTGGATGATCATACACGATCAGTTTGGACTTTTATGCTACCTAATAAACAATTTATTTTCAGTCAAATTAGAGCTTTTTTGCTTACAGTTGACAATCAATTTCACACTAAGGTACATCAAATTCATAGTGATCATGGCACGGAGTTCTTAAATGCTGCTGTTATTCCCAGTGGACTAACAATGAGATTTACAGAAGGGGGGTTGAATGTAAATCTCAAAACTTTTTCAAGTTTTGAGCAGTTTCTAAGGCTAAGTGTTTAAGTGAACAAATGTGTGTGAATTGCTTGAAGCTAATACAGACAGACATATATTCAAACACAAATGTAAAGAACACAAAGAACTTAAAAACTTTTCTGGTGGATTTGTTGTTCCACCAGAGATGTGTTATTTCAGAAAATCTGTGATTCAAAGAATTAAATCACAGCTGCTTCCTAGTACAAACTAGATGATTTTCTCTCTTGATGTTTCTAAACAGCTCAGGAAAATTCTTATCTAATTACTAGCTGCTACTTGGTTTATATAACCCCAAGTTTATAAGTGAAGACAAAACTGTAAAATACAATTGAAAGGATTCTTCACATGTTTCTTCTTCATTTCTCTATCCAATGCAATCTAGGATAATCTGTGAATCTTTGAATACTTCCTTGTTTGCATCAGAATGGGAATGCTGCATTTTCTTGATTTCTCCTAGAGGCTTCCACATTCCAGTTTATCTCTGTCAACCCATGTGCCTCTTTCAGCTTGTGAATTGTTACTATCAACTGCTAATGAACCAAGCATCCGTTGAAGCTTTCATCCGTTGATACATTATCAGTTGAAGTCTTTATCCGTTGAAACACTTATCCGTTGATGGATATTATCCGTTGAAGCATTAGAGACATCCGTTGAAGCTTTGTTTCTTATCCGTTGAAGGTCTTCAATATCCGTTGATACTTCTTCACTTATACAAAATTACAAGGCATGAAATATTTACAATTAGCCCTCCTATTTGTATATCCATTAGTAGTCAACATGACTGATAATTTCCTACAACATCTAAGAATTACAACTTGAAACCAGAGAATAAAATGTGCTACAATACTAAACTTATTGCTAAGTAAAGCTACTCCTTCAACGGATAACCAAGATGGTCTTATCCGTTGAGGCTACAATCACTAGATTTCTACTTAAGTGTTTTGTTTAACTTATCATCAAACTGATACACATATTCCTAACAGCTTCTATAAATTCCTTTTTGGTTGACAAGAGTATTACTCATCAAGCATCTTAGTTGGGACACCAGCTCAAAATGGCCGTGTGGAGCGTAAACATTGACAACTTTTGTCCATTGCACGTGCCATTCGATTTCAGTCTGGTCTACCTATTCAGTATTGGGATGAATGTATTTCTACAGTAAAGTATATTATCAACAGGATTCCCACTCCAGTTCTTGCTAATAAAACACCTTTTGAGTGTTTGTACAAGAAATTGCCTGATTATACTCAATTTCGAGTTTTTGGCTGTTTGTGTTTTGCATCAATACATGATACTCATAAATTTCATCCTCGTGCTATACGGTCAGTCTTTTTGGGTTATCCTCCTGATCATCGAGGTTTCAAACGTTTGAATATCACAACAAAGAAAGTCTTTGTATCTCACCATGTGATTTTTCACGCGACTCAATTTTCTTTCCTTGATGATTCTTCTACATCGTCTCCAACAGATCCATCATTAATCACGTCGAGATAATCTGGATCTGTAGCTTCGAAGTGGCGCCCCAAAATCCAGGGTCGGGAATCTCGGAGGCCACGCCATCTAAACCACTATATATCACATACCTCACACCACAAGATATAAATACTCACACTTTACGACCCCACACTTATCACACACACACACACTTATAGGTTATTGTCTTGGAAACGAACCATTCATTACTAGAGTAGATTAAACCGCAAAGTGATAATTATTACAACCCAAAAATAATTAAGTCTTACCGGGGAATAACCTTTAAGTAAGGCTAGTCCGTCGGCCAAATATACGTTTCTTATTTATTACCTTACATAAGTCATACTTATAAATAAGACGAACTAAAAACAACTAAAAATCAATCCAGCTTATTCGGACTACCTGTGGTATAGCTCCAAACAATCTATGGAACAACTGGCCATTTCCTACCCGTTTCCCGGCCGTGGTTCTCATGGTAGGCATCTTGATTCACTGTTGTGTTGTGTCAATTTAAGAAAACAAGTGTGAGCTATAATGCCCAATATAATAATGTACAGTATGAAAATGACTGTATGATAACTTACGTAAAACATCATATATGATACTTATATTTTATTCGAAATTAGTTTTCCCTTGGTGATACACACCTTCTTATGAAAACAATTCTTTTAGGGGATTTTATTATCCTGCGAATACCTTTATAGTAAACCCAACACCTAGGCTTAGGTTATGTATTGTATTACAATTCCAATTGGAAGAATTAGGACACCCATTGGAGCCACCGCATACGATGATCAGTCATAATACGATAATAGTAACCTTTTCTGACGACACCTTCATATCCCGGTTTTCACCCTTGCCGCATTCGGGCTACGTGTCCCATTTTTGGGTATACACATACTTCATAAGTTCCTGAGTACACAGAGTACCTTCGCCTGCGGTACCTTTGGTAGTCCATCTAGCACATATAGTACCAGAGTCTACCCCTCCCTTGTCCTTTTAAAAAGAATTCTATCACATCTCGAGAACTTGAACCACATCGAAATTCCCCAAGTATTTTGCTTGTTGATAGAAATAGTTTATCTTACTAAGATATAAATGTATATATATATACGTACTTTCGAAATTTTTGGAGGAAGTACTAAGGATGTGAGTTGACCGTTGTCAACAGATAATTAAATAAGGGGGAAAAATTTCTCCTTGAAACTATATTCAAAATATTAAATAAGTCGGGATACTATTCTCCGACGATCTGAAATTATTTGAATGATTTTAGAGAATCAGAAAGTAATTTAAATCCGGTTCTATAATTTTTAAATCATAAATAATCCCTTTAATAAATAGTAAATAATTAAATGATAATCGATAAATAATTAAACCTCGAAGGAGTTTACTTTTAAAAGAATAAAATAATATTCCTCAACTAATATATGTTTAATACATTAATAACTTTAATATTTAATCGAGATTGAAGTAAATATTTAATGAAGAATACTTCTCCCTAATAAGTGAATAGTAAGTAATTATTTCTTGTCCAAATGATAAAGTATAGTTGAGGGAATACGATCTTTGGAAATCGTTTTGATAAAAGCCCAAGGTGTTTAATATTGGTAAGTGGACGTCGAGTCCCTTTAAAACATACTACTATGGACTTGTAATCGTCCTATAATATCACCGGAATGATTCCCGGGTTTTTATCTTGAAATTCCGACCGACTCTCGGTCTTATTATAATACGTCACGCTTATAGCAGAATTGAACATTTCACGATATATACTTATCGTACAACATCGCTATATCATGCAAAAATTCAATAACTACGTATCATGGCAAATTTGGTACTTATTGTGGCGCCCTCCAAACCCGGGTCAGAAGTTTGGGGTCCACACACACACCTTATTAATAACCTGCTTATAACAATGATAAAGATAATAATAATATGCAGTGACCCTACTTACCAACTACCACGGATCACAACAGATTAAAGTATGCACACAAGCCAACCACACTTACTTATATTACAAACCGTTCAAATCCCAACTATCCAACTCAGAACTGAGTATTAAACATTATTGCAAACTTTTACAAACTTAAATTATTCCAAAAGAAGCCTACTAGCTTAGCTCGATCAACCTGAACCCCTAGCTCTCGCGCTGGACTGGGGATCCTCGGTATCAACCGGTTCCTTCTTAACTGGAAAAGAACATAAACAACATCGCACAAATGAGCTAACTAGCTCAGCAAGTCACAATGACAAAACTGAGAATAATGATCATCAGGTAAATATGGTTATGATATCAACTGAACAATGGATTATGATTTAGAATTGGATATTATATTTTCATTTTAAAAACCAAGGTTAGGCTGCTGATCAGTCACGCACTAACCCCGAGCAAAGCACAAAGCACTGCTTTAACTACTGGATCCAAGGCACACATTGGCCTAACTTGACCATTATATGGTCTGACCACGAATCTGGTCCACAATTTAAAAAAAACAATCCAATTCTACCATAATAACAGAATAAGCAGTAATAAACAATAAACAGGATCATTAACAACATTGGTCATTCAATAATGAAAATGGTTTCAATCTGTATAAAGATCAATATGGCATTTCCAAAGCTTGGCTGTTAGGTAATGAAAGAATTGGATAACAAAGGAATCAACATTTCAGGGTTCCAAGGATTTGGTCTTTCAAAGAATAAGATACAATGGTTTGAATGTGTAAGCAATCTGGTTCAGTGTTTAATATTTAGTTTATATGTCTTTGTGGAGTAGTATCGTATATTTGAGGTTCTTATTTGGGTATACAACAATCAATGGTCTAGAAAGAATCAGGTTTACGGCTCAAGATCAATAACTTGAATCAAGGTTTAGGGTTCAGTGCTTCAAAGCACTTACAATATAAAATAGGAATATCAAACACTATAATATCTCGAGAAAGTTCAGAACACTTGCCTGGTACTAGCTTATTACACTGCACTCGCTCTCAATCACCACTGTCTTACTCCTTGACTATCTGTTTCCCTTTCCTACGCCTTGCCTCTTCTGCTCACATATCATAAGCATCTATCAATATTTAACTCATACGATTCTATTCGACACATACTTCTATCTACCCTTCATTTCACCCAAATTCGATTAACGGATTGAAAGTTATGCGATAAACAAGTAAACATCGAATATATAGACCGACAGTTAACCAACAAGTCACATATAACACATAACACATTACATAATCACTAATATATCATTTATAAAGAAGTCTCGGGTCATAAATAGGCTTTCAGATATTTAAAATGATTTTTAAAACATTTTTCGGAACTAAAACGGGTCGTTGGATCAATTTCGGAATAATAAATAGGGTTCGGTTGACCAATTCTGGATTTGAAACAATTTTATAATAATTATCGAGCCTTGAAAACAATTTTAAAATAATATTGTAAAGCTCGAAACTATTTTTCAGAATTTTTAAATAATTAAATCCAATTAAATAATTAATTAAAATCAATTAATAATTAATTAAATCAATTAATCAATTAATTTCGGAATTAATTGACCAATTAATCAATTAAAAATTAACTGAAATTAATTAACTAACTAATTCAGATTTATTTTTGAATTAAAAATAATTTTTAGAATTAAAATAATAATTTTTGAAATTTTTAGAAATTAAAATCGAATTTCTATAATAAAAATAAATAGGAAATATGATTTTTGAATAATTTTAAAACAGGAATCCTATTTTTGAAAACTCTGGAAAGTTCAGGGACTGAACTTCATCGTTTTCAAAAGATGAGGTACTAAACTGCAATTTTGACAGGGGTCGCCGGAAAAATTTCGGGGATGGCCGGAGAATGCGTTCCCGGCATCCTCACCCCACCACAAGCTCCAGATAACATCTACAGACAACCAGGAACCGATTCATGCAATCAGAACATATCAATAACCCCAGACTTGGCCGGAAATTGGCCAAGAACATCGCCGGTTTCCGGCGAAACATCGAAAACTTAAAAAGACAACTCCCTACGATTCAAGCATCCTCTGTTAACGAGCTATATACCAATCGATTGCAAATTTCACAAGGAACATAATCCACTATAAATCAACAACTAATAACCCCTAAATCAAAACCCCCCAAATTTCAATTGAAAATATTCATACGGGTTATAAGCCCTAATTTCAAAATTCGAAAATCAAACTCAATTTTGAACATGTTATTGAACTCCAAATCAGTCATATAATATATCAAAATCATCAGGAAAACAAGCTCTACAATATGCAAGCATCAAATCATACAAACAATCATCCGAACAAAAATTCATATTTTTAATAAAATTAATTCGAAAATAAATAAAAATATAGAAAATAAACCTTGATTTCTGCAGGTGTATGGATCACAGAATCTGGTAGAGCTCTTCAAAACCTTCAGATTGGTTACTCGAGCTTTCCAAACTGAATTCAATAACACCTCGAAAAGCTTGTTTGATTCTTGAAAGATTATATGAATATAAGGTTTTTCTCTGAAAAATTATATAATTATCTGTCTGCAAATGATTTTGATACGAAATAAAATACGGTAAAAGGCTATTTATAATTACGGAAAATTAGTATCCCGTTGGATCATTCCGGATATAAAACGGTACGTTTATTTATAATGACTGATCCAAACGGTATCGGTTTTCGGGATAATTATCCAAATCAGTACAATTTGTACTGCGGTCTTGGTCTCAGCGCCTGGTTACATGTACTACGAGGTGATAATTGGGATAGTTTAATAAAAAGCTCCCATTTATCGAAAATATGAGTTTTATTGATTTACCGAAACGAATATTGTATCGAAAATGTTGCGCCGGGACCCGCGCAGGACAAATCGTACGCCGGATCGAAAAAGTCGAAACATGGAATATGCTCGGAATATTACAATTAGGTTAGGAAGGAGTTCCCGGAAGAGTTTCGGGTTCCAAAAACGTAATAACGGATGACGTCGGTTGGTTCCCGTTTTTATAAAATAGATTTTAAATACTCGGAAAAAGATTTTATAAATTTCATATGATCCTTATAAATTCATAAATCAACATAAAAATAATTAGGAAGATATGACAATTATCTATATTTTATTTTGGACATATAAAAATTAAAATACTCAATTAATAATATTTTCAAACATCCGAACGCATTTAACACATAATAGATACTAAACACATATATTAAGCAAAAATAATTACACGATATATCCCGGATATTACATCCTTCCCCCCTTAAAAGGATTCTGTCCTCTGAATCTCTTAAGAAAACAAATGAGGGTACTTTTCTCTCATATCACTTTCTAACTCCCAGGTTGACTCTTCAACCTTTGGGTTTCTCCATAATACTCTTACTAGCTTTACCACTTTATTCCTCAATACTTTCTCTCTTTCCTCTAGAATCTCTATCGGACTCTCTACATATGACAAATCAGCCTGAAGCTCTATTGGCTCATATTCTATTACATGCCTGGAGTCTGGATTATACTTCTTAAGCATAGATACGTGAAAAACATTGTGAATGTGCTCCATGTGCGGAGGTAACGCTAACTCATAAGCTACTTTGCCAACGTGCTTTAGAACCTCAAAAGGTCCGACATATCTTGGGCTCAGCTTTCCTTTCTTTCCAAACCTCGATAGTCCTTTCCACGGTGATACTTTCAATAATACCAAACTTCCTTCTTCAAATTCCATGTCTTTCCTTGACTGGTCTGCATATTTCCTTTGACGGTCTTGTGCTGCTGTCAATCTCTTCTGGATAATTTCAACAACTTCCTTTGTCTGCTGTACCAATTCAGGTTCAAGTATCTTACGTTCTCCTACTTCATCCCAATACACTAGAGATCTACATTTACGTCCATAAATGGCTTCATAGGGTGGCATCCCACTACTGGCTTGATAACTGTTGTTATAAGCAAACTCTACGAGAGGTAAATGCTCGTCCCAACTTCCTTTGAATTCAATAGCACAAACACGTAACATGTCCTCGATTGTTTGAATCATTTTTTCACTTTAGCCTTCCATCTGGGGGTGATAAGTCGTACTTATATTCAATCTCGTTCCCAAACATTCTTGAAAACTTTTCCAAAATCTTGAATTAAATCTTGGATCTCGATCATATACGATAGACACAGGAATTCCATGACGAACTACAATTTCCTTTAGATACATATGGACCAACTTGTCGAGCGAAAATCTTTCATTTATAGGCAAAAAATGAGCTGACTTGATAAGTCTGTCCACTATAACCCAAATGGCATCATGATTAGCTCTTGTCCTTGGTAATCCAACTATGAAATCCATGGCAATATGTTCCCACTTCCACTCTGGAATCTCCAATGGCTGTAGTATTCCACTTGGTCTCTGATGCTCTGTTTTAACTCTCTGACATGTATAACATTTGCTAACCCATTCCGCAATTTCCCTCTTCATGTCCGGCCACCAATAATTCTCTTTTAAATCTCTGTACAACTTGGTACTTCCTGGATGGATTGAATACCTTGAATTATGAGCTTCCTGTAAAATTTCATTCTTCAGCTCCGTCACCGGTGGAATCCAAATTCTAGAAGAAAACCTCAGAATACCTTGATCATCCTTCTGCGTGCACAATTCCTCACCTACCAAACGATTTATATCTTGATCCATTACATCTTCCTGACACTTCTTTATTTTCTCTAGCAATTTCGGCTGAAAAGTCATACTGTACACTTTTGCTTCATTAGGCCTGCAAACTTTAATCTCCAATTCCAGTTTCTGAAATTCCTTATATATCTCTTCAGGTACTGATAACATATTTAACTTTTCCTTCCGACTTAACGCATCTGCTACAACGTTCGCTTTACCGGGATGATAATTAATCGAGCAGTCATAATCCTTGATCAATTCTAACCATCTCCTTTGCCTCATATTAAGTTCCTTTTGTGTGAATATATATTTCAAACTTTTGTGATCTGTATAAATCTCGCACTTTTCTCCATACAGATAATGTCTCCAAATTTTCAAAGCGAAAACTATGGCTGCTAGCTCTAAATCATGAGTAGGATATTTCTGTTCATGTGGTTTCAACTGCCTTGACACATACGCAATCACCTTATCGTGCTGCATTAGAACACATCCTAGTCCTTTCTGAGAAGCATCGCTATAAATTACGAAATTCCCTTGATCGTCTGGAAGTGACAAAACAGGTGTCGTGATTAATCGTTGCTTCAATTTCTGAAAACTTTCTTCACACTTGTCATTCCATGTAAACTTTTCATTCTTCCGTGTAAGCTTTGTCAATGGTGTTGCAATCCTTGAAATTTTTTGAACGAATCGACGATAATATCCGGCTAATCCCAAGAAACTTCTTACCTTGGTGGGTGTTCTCGGTCTTTCCCAATTTGTAATTGCCTCGATCTTTGCTGGGTCCACTTTGATCCCTTCGTTACTAACTATGAGTCCTAAGAACTGAACCTCCTGTAGCCAAAACTCACACTTCAAGAATTTAACATATAATTTCTTTTTCCTTAAAATCTCCAAAGCTGTTCTCAAATGTTTCGCATGATCCTCTTCCGTTTTTGAATAAAATAAAATATCGTCTATAAACACAATAACGAACTTGTCTAAATATTCCTTAAAAATTCTATTCATCAGGTCCATAAATGCTGCCGGGGAATTGGTCAATCCAAAAGACATCACTAAAAATTCGTAATGTCCATACCTTGTTCTGAAAGCTGTCTTCGGTATATCTTCTGGCTTAATCTTTAGTTGATGATATCCCGATCTTAAATCAATCTTGGAGAAGTACTTGACTCCCTTCAGTTGATCAAACAAATCATCAATTATGGATAATGGATACTTGTTCTTGATTGTAAGCTTGTTGAGTTCCCTATAGTCAATGCACAGTCTCATGCTTCCATCTTTCTTCTTAACAAATAATATCGGTGCACCCCACGGGGACACACTGGGTCTGATTACTCATTTCTCTAACAGCTCTTGCAATTGCTTCGCTAGCTCTTTCATCTCAACGGGCGCCATTCTATATGGGGCCTTGGATACCGGTTCTGTTCCAGGTGCCAAATCGATTGCAAACTCAATTTCTCTATCTGGAGGAAGTCCTGGTAACTCGTCGGGAAACACGTCTGGAAATTCATTCACTACTGGAATATCTTCAAGTTTCGCTGGCTCCTGATTTCTGTCAATCACATATGCCACGAAATGCTCGCATCCTTGTCGTAATAACTTCTTGGCTTGAATCATCGTTAAGAACTTCTTTACTTGTTTCTAACTCTTGAACGTTACCATTCTTTCATCTGGCATTTTCACCATTACCTTTTTATTTCGACAATCTATCTGGGCATCGTGCTTAAATAACTAATCCATTCCTAAGATAACATTAAATTCTCCTAACTTAAATGGTATCAAATCTACACAAAACTTACTACCAGAAATCTCAATCTCACAATTCCCACAAACTTGATTAATAGATATTCATTCTTGATTTGCCAATTCCACAGTCATTATTTCATTTAAATACTCAACTGGACAATTTAACTTACTAACAAAATTTTGTGAAACAAACGATCGAGTTGCTCCCGAATCTATTAACACTTTGGCACATAAGGAATTCACGTTAAGCGTACCTACCATGACATCCGTATCCTGGATAGCATCCTTCACAGACATGTCAAAAACTCTAGTCCTTGAAGTCTCATTCACTGCTGGGGTAGATCCCATAATCCTCAATGCATTACTGACTGGGGCTGGTGTCTTGCAATCCCTGGCTATATGTCCTGGTTTCCCACATTTAAAGCACGTAAATTCAATGGCTGGAACCTTCACTGCTGGATTCCAGATAGGCTGATCTTTATTTGCTGGCTCTCTTGCTGGCTGATTTCGGCACTCCCTCGAATAGTGCCCTTTCTAGTTGCATTTGAAACATACCACATTCAACTTATTACAAACTCCTCTATGCTTCTTTCCATATACTTGACAATCTGGAAAAGTTAGTCTCAACTGATTCGACTGATTTGCATTAACTGGACGGTTGCCCTGGCCTCCGTCGCCTGCATTCTGTCTCTTGAAATTAAAATTTCTTCCTGGCTGAAATTTGCCCTTCTTAAAATTTGGAAACTTCCCTGGTTGTGACTGACCCTCATTCCCTTCTAATCTCCTTTTCTTGCTTTCCTTCTCCTTCTGTGACATCTCACTCTCTGTCTCTGCGATCATAGCCTTATGTACAACTCCTGCGTAAGTATCTAATTCAAAAATGGCTACCTTCCCTCTGATCCATGGTTTCAAACCTTGCTGGAATCTTTTAGCCTTCTTTCTGTCAGTATCCACATACGACGGCACATACCTTGACAATTCCTCAAACTTGCTCTCATAATCTGTCACCGACATGTTTCCTTGCTTTAGTTCTAAAAACTTCAAATCCATCTGATCTTGGACAAACTGAGGGAAATACTTTTCTAAAAACAATTCCATAAACCTTTCCCAAGTAATAACATCTGTACCTTCCAATGTCTTCACCATCTCCCACCAATAGGTGGCCTCATTCTTCAAATAGTAACTTGCAAACTCAACCTTCTGTTCTTCCTTTACTTTCACTAAGGCAAATGCCTTCTCTATCTCCTTTAACCAAACATTTGCTTCAATCGGTTCTAAGGAACCCTTGAAATCTGGTGGGTTTACTGCCTGAAAAGTTTTGAAAGTTACCTGGGAATTGGTCTGTCTTTGTTGTTGTTGTGCCAGGTGAACTATTTGTTGGGTCAAGATTTGAAGAATCTGGGCTATTGCTGGGTCTATAGGTCCTGGGTTCACATTCGGGTTTGTATCATCTTGGCTGTTATTATTGTTGTTGGTTTCTTCATTCTGGGTGTTGGTGCGGGTATTTCTTTTGGGAGGCATTTTCTGTAAAGAATCAAACAACTTATTTAACTTTTAAACCAAATTCTTTGCAGAAAAGAAAAGTTTTATAAAACAGAAATATTACTTTTTGAAAAACTGTTGTAACTAAGTAAATTGCATGCTTCTTTACAGAATATAAACAGTTATGGAAAACAGGGCACATGGTATCACAGGGGTATAACTGGTGCAATAAATAAGGTAAAGTAAAACAGGTGCAGTAAAATAAATGACAATACTGGAAAGGAAAGGTGCTGATATATTTAGATCAAAAGTTTTGGGTAGTACAAGCGTAAAGACGCTTCGAAAGTAAGAGCAAAAAGGGTACAACAACCTACTCATTAGTCAGCATAGCTAGTCTATAAATACAACTCAAAAGTCTACTGATACACACTACACACTACTATACATACTACATAACCATCACAATACTGCTCAGCATCTCTGGATCTCTAACTCATGGCAAGTCTGGACCTCCAATCTCCTCAAGCTCCTCTAGAACCCACTTAGCCCACTCCACTAGGAAATCAGGGGTGATGTCCTCATGTGTAGCCTCAGCAATCCTCACTGCAGCTGCTCTACGAAACGTCTGGAGCCTCTCTCTGAGTCACCTCTCACCACTCCCAACCTCTCTGGTACGCATAATATGTAGTAACTCCTGAATCTGACCCTGTAGGAATCGCTGCTCCATAAGGCAAGCCTCAAACTGATGATATGGGACAGGATAGGAAGAGAACTAGAAAGGTACTCCTGTAACTGAGTGACTAGTAAAGCCTGAATCAGCAGGTGGGGTTCCTCTGATAGGTGGCCTCATGCCTGGAGGTGGAATAGCCTGCAATGGTACGGGCTGCAACACAGGTGGAGGTAGTATAGCCAACACTGGTAGAACAATAGGACGTGGATCTGAAGATGGTACTCCAACTGAAGGCTCTGAGTGATCAGCTGATACGGGGATAAAAGAGTCGGCCATCGCTGCTATCTGAAATCATATCGTAATATAAGAATCTCGAACCATGACGCGAATCATACTGATACCTATTATACTGAAGCACGCAACCTCTCGACGTTCTATCTTTCTATTCCTTAATTCTAATCCTAACCCTCTACCCATTCCCGTCAACCTAGGCTTTTGTCAGTGACTTATAACCTGTAGCTCTGATACCAAACCTGTGGCGCCCTCCAAACCCGGGTTAGAAGTTTGGGGTCCACACACACACACCTTATTAATAACCTGCTTATAATAATGATAAAGATAATAATAATATGCAGTGACCCTACTTACCAACTACCACGGATCACAACAGGTTAAAGTATGTACACAAGCCAACCACACTTACTTATAATACAAACCGTTCAAATCCCAACTATCCAACTCAGAACTGAGTATTAAACATTATTACAAACTTTTACAAACTTAAATTATTCCAAAAGAAGCCTACTAGCTTAGCTCGATCAACCTAAACCCCTAGCTCGCGCGCTGGACTGGGGATCCTCGGTACCAACCGGTTCCTTCTTAACTGGAAAAGAACATAAACAACATCGCACAAATGAGCTAACTAGCTCAGCAAGTCACAATGACAAAACTGAGAATAATGATCATCAGGTAAATATGGTTATGATATCAAGTGAACAATGGATTATGATTTAGAATTGGATATTATATTTTCATTTTAAAAATCAAGGTTAGGCTGCTGATCAGTCATGCACTAACCCCGAGCAAAGCACAAAGCACTGCTCCAACTACTGGATCCAAGACACACATTGGCCTAACTAGACCATTATATGGTCTGACCACGAATCTGGTCCACAATTTAAAAAAAACAATCCAATTCTATCATGATAACAGAATAAGCAGTAATAAACAATAAACAGGATCATTAACAACATTGGACGTTCAATAATGAAAATGGTTTTAATCTGTATAAAGATCAATATGGCATTTCCAAAGCTTGGCTGTTAGGTAATGAAAAAATTGGATAACAAAGGAATCAACATTTCAGGGTTCCAAGGATTTGGTCTTTCAAAGCATAAGATACAATGGTTTGAATATGTAAGCAATCTGGTTCCGTGTTTAATATTTAGTTTTTATGTATTTGTGGAGTAGTATCGTATATTTGAGGTTCGTATTTGGGTATACAACAATCAATGGTCTAGAAAGAATCAGGTTTACGGCTCAAGATCAATAACTGGAATCAAGGTTTAGGGTTCAGTGCTTCAAAGCACTTGCAATATAAAATAGGAATATCAATCACTACAATATCTCGAGAAAGTTCAGAACACTTGCCTGGTACTAGCTTATTACACTGCACTTGCTCTCAATCACCACTGTCTTACTCCTTGACTATCTGTTTCCCTTTCCTACGCCTTGCCTCTTCTGCTCACATATCATAAGCATCTATCAATATTTAACTCATACGATTCTATTCGACACATACTTCTATCTACCCTTCGTTTCACCCAAATCCGATTAACGGATTGAAAGTTATGCGATAAACAAGTAAACATCGAATATATAGACCGACAGTTAACTAACAAGTCACATATAACACATAACACGTTACATAATCACTGATATATCATTTATAAAGAAGTCTCGAGTCATAAATAGGCTTTCAGATATTTAAAATAATTTTTAAAATATTTTTCGGAACTAAAACGGGTCGTTGGATCAATTTCGGAATAATAAATAGGGTTCGGTTGGCCAATTCTGGATTTGAAACAATTTTATAATAATTATCGAGCCTTGGAAACAATTTTAAAATAATATTGTAAAGCTCGAAACTATTTTTCAGAATTTTTAAATCATTTTTAAATAATTAAATCCAATTAAATAATTAATTAAAATAAATTAATAATTAATTAAATCAATTAATCAATTAATTTCCAAATTAATTGACCAATTAATCAATTAAAAATTAACTGAAATTAATTAACTAACTAATTCAGATTTATTTTTGAATTAAAAATAATTTTTAGAATTAAAATAATAATTTTTGGAATTTTTAGAAATTAAAATCGAATTTTTATAATAAAAATAAATAAGAAATATGATTTTTGAATAATTTTAAAACAGGAATCCTATTTTTGAAAACTCTGGAAAGTTCAGGGACTGAACTTCATCGTTTTCAAAAGATGAGGTACTAAACTGCAATTTTGACAGGGGTCGCCGGAAAAATTTCGGGGATGGCCGGAGAATGCGTTCCCGGCATCCTCACCCCACCACAAGCTCCAGATAACATCTACAGACAACCAGGAACCGATTCATGCAATCAGAACATATCAATAACCCCAGACTTGACCGGAAATTGGCCAAGAACATCGCCGGTTTCCGGCGAAACATCGAAAACTTAAAAAGACAACTCCCTACGATTCAAGCATCCTCTGTTAACGAGCTATATACCAATCGATTGCAAATTTCACAAGGAACATAATCCACTATAAATCAACAGCTAATAACCCCTAAATCAAAACCCCCCAAATTTCAATTGAAAACATTCATACGGGTTATAAACCCTAATTTCAAAATTTGAAAATTAAACTCAATTTTGAACATGTTATTGAACTCCAAATCAGTCATATAATATATCAAAATCATCAGGAAACAAGCTCTACAATATGCAAGCATCAAATCATACAAATAATCATCCGAACAAAAATCCATATTTTTAATAAAATTAATTCAAAAATAAATAAAAATATAGAAAATAAACCTTGATTTCTGCAGGTGTATGGATCACAGAATCTGGTAGAGCTCTTCAAAACCTTCAGATTGGTTACTCGAGCTTTCCAAACTGAATTCAATAACACCTCCAAAAGCTTGTTTGATTCTCGAAAGATTATATGAATATAAGGTTTTTCTCTGAAAAATTATATAATTATCTGTTTGCAAATGATTTTAATTCGAAATTAAATACGGTAAAAGGCTATTTATAATTACTGAAAATTAGTATTCCGTTGGATCATTCCGGATATAAAACGGTACGTTTATTTATAAACACTGATCCAAACGGTATCGGTTTTCGGGATAATTATCCAAATCAGTACAATTTGTAATGCGGTCTTGGTCTCAGAGCCTGGTTACACGTACTACGAGGTGATAATTGGGATAGTTTAATAAAAAGCTCCCATTTATCAAAAATATGAGTTTTATTGATTTACCGAAACGAATATTATATCGAAAATCTTGCGCCGGGACCCGCGCAGGACAAACCGTACGCCGGATCGAAAAAGTCGAAACATGAAATATACTCGAAATATTATAATTAGGTTAGGAAGGAGTTCCCGGAAGAGTTTCGGGTTCCAAAAACGTAACAACGAATGACGTCGGTTGGTTCCCGTTTTTCTAAAATAGATTTTAAATACCCGGAAAAAGATTTTATAAATTTCATATGATCCTTATAAATTCATAAATCAACATAAAAATAATTAGGAAGATATGAAAATTATCTATATTTTATTTTGGACATATAAAAATTAAAATACTCAATTAATAATATTTTCAAACATCCAAACGCATTTAACACTTAACAATTAGTTCACCGAATAGATACTGAACACATATATTAAGCAAAAATAATTACACGATATATCCTGGATATTACACTTATGCAATGATAATAAAACAATCCTTTCACAACACAGCGGTAAATGGAGTCGGGTTCGTAAACTTGCCTGGGTATCTCGAGGTGGAGGACGCTCTAGGTTCCGCTCGGAAATCTATAATCATGAACACAATTCATTTCGTTAGGTCCCGTTCTAATTTACGGCTACCCGCACTCATGCGCTAATTAATATGCACCCTCTCAACTTATTTTATCCTTATTATTCCTTTAAATCCTTATTCACATCATGGCCGCTTCCTTTTTCAAAGTATCTTAAGTTCATTTTCGTTTTCATCGTCAGCTCCACTTATGGATTCTAGGGTTTCTAATTGCGCGGTCTCGGCTCCGATATTTTTATAAAATTTCAAAATCATTATTTTCACTTGAAATTTTTATGACAGTTAGGAAACTCAAAATACTACTCTCTGTAAAAATTTCATGATTTATGAACATTCTTAAGTCGATCATTTATATTTTCAAAGTTCATAATTTGTAGCAGTTTTTGTCGCGTAAATCACTTTTAGTAAAACGGCCATAACTTTTGATCCGTAAATCGGAATCAAGCGATTCAAGAGCCTAAACGATCCTTATAACATTTCCTATCATAATCAAGTGTTATAACATTTCCTATCATAATCAAGTAAATATCCACCAACTTGTCTATGGTGTATCTTTCGTTGATTGGTAGGAAATGTGCGGACTTGGTCAATCTATCTATGATAACCCATATGGCGTCGTGATTGGTCTTTGTCCTTGGTAGGCCTGTCACAAAATCCATGGTTATATGCTCCCAATTCCATTCCGGAATTTCCAGGGGCCGTAATAGTCCACTAGGTCGTTGATGTTCAACCTTCACTCTCTGGCATGTCAAGCACTTGCTGACCCACTCTGCTACTTCTCTTTTCATGTTAGGCCATCAATAATATTCCTTAAGGTCACGGTACATCTTCGTAGTTCCTGGGTGGATTGAATATCTGGAGTTGTGCCCTTCGTGCAGCAGCTCATCCTTTAACTCTTGCACATTTGGAATCCAAATTCGGGACGCATACCTCATGATCCCTTTCTCGTCCTTCTCGCATCTCACTTCTTCACCAGTCAATGTTTCTCTTTCTTCACCCGCCTTCTTTTCCTGACACACTCGTATCTTTTCAGTCATTTCCGGCACTAGCTTAATTTCAAATAAACCTTCTGTTCCTTTACCGGTCATTCTCACGTCAATTTCCATTTTCTCAAATTCTTTAATTAACTCCTCTGATGTCATTATCATTTTGAGTCTTTCCTTCATACTAAGGGCGTCAGCCACCACATTGGCTTTACCCGGGTGATACAAAATTTCACAGTCGTAGTCCTTAATCAACTCTAACCATCTCTTTTGTCTCATGTTCAGTTCCTTCTGAGTAAAAATATATTTTAGGCTCTTATGGTCTGTGTAAATCTCGCATTTCTCACAGTACAGGTAGTGTCTCCAAATTTTCAGGGCAAACACTCTGGCTGCTAATTCTAGATCATGCGTAGGGTATCTGCTCTCATACTCCTTCAATTGCCGAGAGGCATACGCTATAACTTTGCCGTGCTGTATAAGCACACATCCTAATCCCTTAAGCGATGCGTCACTGTATATCACAAATTCTCCCTTTCCATCGGGAAGAGCGAGCACTGGTGCTGACACCAGCCTCTTTTTCAGTTCCTGAAAGCTTTCCTCACATTTCTCTGTCCATACAAACTTTTCTGTCTTCCGGGTAAGTCTAGTCAGTGGACCGACTATCTTAGCAAAATCTTGCACGAATCTTCGGTAATATCCTGCTAAACCCATAAAACTCCTAACCTCTGTTGGGGTAGTTGGTCTTTCCCAGTTGGATACCGCCTCTATTTTTGAAGGGTCAACTAAAACTCCTTTGCTACTCACCACATGTCCTAAAAACTGAACTTCTCTTAACCAAAACTCGCACTTCGAGAACTTGGCATACAATTTCTCGTTTCTAAAGATTTCAAAGACTATCCTCAAATGTTCTGCATGTTCTTGCTCTGTCTTTGAGTAGATCAGAATATCATCTATAAAAACTATCACGCATATATCTGGGTACTTTTTGAACACTCTGTTCACCAAATCCATAAAGGCTGCGGGTGCATTGGTTAGCCCAAATGACATGACTAAGAACTCATAGTGCCCATACCTAGTGCGAAAAGCAGTCTTCGATATATCCTCAGGTTTGATTTTTAATTGGTGATATCATGTTCTCAAATCTATTTTCGAAAAATGTACAACTCCCTTGAGTTGGTCTAATAGGTCATCAATCCTAGGGAGAGGGTACCTATTCTTAATAGTCAGCTTATTCAATTCTCGATAGTCTATGCATAATCTCATACTGCCGTCCTTTTTCTTTACGAACAGTACTGGCGCTCCTCATGGCAACACACTGGGTCTTATCATTCCATTATCTAATAACTCTTGCATTTGAGAAGCTAGTTCCTTCATCTCAACTGGGGCTAACCAATATGGGGCCTTGGATACTGGTACCGTTCCTGGTGCTAATTCTATAGCGAATTTTATTTCCCTGTCAGGTGGCAACCCTGGTAAGTTCTCTGGAAACACATCCTCGAATTCGTTCACTACAGGTATGTCCTGTATATTAGGTACTCCTTTCTTGGTATCTACCACATAAGCCAAATAGGCCTCATTACCTTTCCTTAATAACCTTTTTGCCTGTAGCATGGTCAGAAATTTCTGGTTTCGTCGTTGACCTCTAAACACTACTTCTTTCCCATTTTGCACTCTTATCTTTACCCTCTTCTGTTCACAATCTATTTGCACTCCATTACTGGATAACCAATCCATTCCTAAGATTACATCAAATTCTCCTAACGTAAATGGGATTAGGTCAATCTCGAAGACCTTCCCTTCTAATTTCAACTTTCACTTAGGGTGTATTTGTTTCACAAGAATTATTTCTTTGTATGCTATTTCCACTTGTAATACCTCGCGTAAGGGTACAGTGTTAAGTTTTAACTTTTTAGCAAAATCTTGAGATATAAATGACTTGGTTGCTCCAGAATCAAATAGGACATTTGCATGTTCAGAATTTAACAAAAGGGTACCTGCTATCACGTCTGTGTTTCGGACAGCATCTTGAACGGTCATGTTGAAGGTCCTAGCAGCTGGGGGTCGGTTCGATACAGCTCTGCTCATCCCTGAGGTTGGGGGCTTTAATGTCGGACAATCATTTCTCATGTGTCCTACCTTCCCACATTGAAAACACATCACATTGGGTCGGGTGCAGTTGTTGGCAAGGTGTCCGGTTTGATCACACATGTAACATTTTAGAGGGGATCTCGCCTGGGTACACACTCCAAGGCGTCTTCTCCCATATGTCTGACATTCGAGTATTGGGGCACGGGGTTGGCTATGGAACGTTGCCCTAGATTGTCCGCCGCCCTGGCAAACACTCTCACTCGGGGCCTTTCTGAATCTGGGGCCTCGTGCAGGTTAGGACACCGCTCCCCTGACGAACCTGCTTGGAAGGCTCCTGTTCCCAGTTCCTACTCCTCCTCTGCCTTGGCTTCCTATCTTCCTCTTTCTATTTTCCTTTTCCTTCACACTTTTCTCACTGCCAGCTTCAACAATTGAGGCTTTCTGCAATAAGGTGGCATAGTCTGTCAGTTCTAACACTGCTACTCGGTTTTGGATCCACTATTTCAGACCAAGCTGAAACCTTCGCGCTTTCTTTTCTTCGGTATTCACAAACTCAGGCACAAATCTTGACAACTCAGTAAACTTTGCCTCATATTCTGCCACAGTCATCTTATCCTGTTTCAACTCCACAAATTTAATCTCCATCTGGATCTCCATAAACCTAGGGAAATACTTGTCTAAGAACAGTCGGTTCCCATGGGATCACAACATCAATCTCTAGGTTTCGTTTGGACTCCCACCAGTAGTTAGCTTCTCCTTTCAGCATGTAAGAAGCGAAAACGGTCTTGTGCCGTTCCTCTACACCTAATATCTCGAAGGACTTTTCTATCTCTTTGATCTAGGCCCGAGCTTCAACGGGGTCGGCAGATCCTAAAAACTCTGGGGGTTTGAGAGATTTGAAGGCCCTAAAGGCAGTGGCTGCAGTCTGTTGGGCAGCATGTGGCTGTGGTGGAATAGGCTGTTGGTTCAGATTTGCTCTTAACAGTTCCATAAATTCATTCATGGGGTTCTCTCCCTGATGGGTATCCTAAGCCTCTTCTTCTACATAATTTTCTTCATCATATTCATTATAGTTTAGGTCCTCTTCACTGTCTTCATTCACTACAGGGTCAGGTTCATTCCGTTTTCGGTTAACAGATTTTATGGGCTGTGCCCTGGTTCCTCTTCTACGGGGTGGCATTGTTCAGATAATGAAAATTTGTCAATATAGTTGCAATATTTTATAATTGGATTAAAATATTCAGGTGTAAGCATATCATTTATTATCTAGCATGTTTTTATAAAGTGCAATAATATGGACATCAATTTCTTAATATCTACCAGATATATATTTCATAAGGCCTCCCATTTATATCTGGGGGACAAAACAACTAGCTGAGTTCATACATGCCTGATTATACTACATCACTACTTGCCCTGAATACTGAAATGCAAATACATAAGCTGTGTACCCTGAAGGGCTAGGAACGCTATCAACTACTAGCTATCCTATCAAAATTGGTGACAAGTCACCCAACCTTCTTCAAGGTCCATATCTAGTCACTAGTCCCTCAGTCACTGTCACTGCGCGTGAGGTCACGAACCCTCCTCATCGCTCCTGCAAACATCAGCTCTACATCAACTACCGGGATGTATCCTCCAATCGCCGTCATCCTCATCTGAACCCGGGTACGGAGCTCGATCCCATCAATCTCTTTGCGGGCTATGGCTGGGGAAGCAGCTCTGAAATCCCCTGGGTATCCTAGTCTGATGTCTCTCTCAGCTGTCAGTGCCTGAAGTAACTCCGCAATGCGAGCAGATGCTGCAGTGATCTCAGCGTTAAGCTGAGCCACCATCTAGTTATGTACAACTACATGTATGGTCGCCGGGGGTGGTAAAGGTGAGTCTGGGTCGCTAGAGGATATGTCGTAAGCCTCGTAGACCTGTGCATATATCCCATCCTCGTCATCATCATCAATATAGGGCATAGGGCTCTGAATCCCTGGGGGTGGGGTAGGAGAGCGAATGGTCGGGTGATGGTACATCTCTACATCCCTCCAGCCTACGCCATCTCCCTGGGTCATCTCAACATCATCAGCTATGGGGACAGGAAGGTCAGTCTCCTCCTCCGGGACATCCTCAGTAGGGTCATCATCTGAGTCATCAATGGGTGGGTCCTCTGGCTTGGGAGTACGGTCATGCTCAGGAACCATAACATCATCAACAGGGTCAACCTCCCTCATAGGCTCCACTGGTACCTAACACAATTAGGCAAGGTGTTACTAACTTATAGTCGGAATTCCCTTGAGGGTAAAACTGTCAAGACTACCTAGCCCGATGACGAACTCGACTTGAGCTCTAATTGATTATTTATTATCCTTATGTCTACGTATTTTATATCCTATCGTTTCCAAGATTTGATAACCTAAGGCTCTGATACCATTTCTGTGGCGCCCTTAAATCCGGGGTCGGGAATCTCGGAGGCCACGCCATCTAAACTATTATATACCACATACTTCACACCACAAGATATAAATACTTATACTTTATGACCCCACACTTATCACACACACATACTTATAGGTTATTGTCTTGGAAATGAACCATTCATTACTAGAGTAGATTAAACCGCAAAGTGATAATTATTACAACCCAAAAGCAATTAAGTCTTGGAAATGAACCATTCATTACTAGAGTATATTGATTTGATATTCTCCTATTATAGAATCCTAGGTTTATTCTTGTTGCCAAATCCATGGACAAATCTAAGTAGCTTCCTAGTTTACAAGCTAAGCTACTTGTTTTAGCTTCCTTAGCACACTATTTGATTAGCCTTGGTTGATCATCCTATATCTAACTCACTATTTGATAAAGTAACCATGGTTACTTTCTTACCATGGTTAGTGCGTTACGTTATTTAATCGTTTACGCGTTCGCTCAGTCGCTTAAATGTTTTCGTAATATTTCCTCGTAAATGGTTCGCGATGTAATTCCTTTCGCATTTACTCCTTATGTTTTGAATTATTATACTTGGATATAAATCCGTAAGGTTTTAATCTTGTAATTGTATTGGGACTCCCGTAATCCTCGAAGAGTCGTAAACATGGTCGTTTTTTAAAGTTCATTTTCTTCGAAAACTAATAGCGTTTACATACACTCATTTGGTACGTATAATCATAATATCAACTCCGGAACTCATTTTCTCATGCACTACATAGCGTGGGTTCAAAAAAAAATTCCGTCCGTCAGGGTTACTATTCATTAAACGTTTTACAAGATCTCAAAAATTTGAGTTATTACATTCGAGGTGCATGAGCATCTTTACCTTCCATGTAGGATATTTAGTCTTTTTCAGAATGGGAATTTTAATACTTTCATACTTGTTCAGAGACATGTTTAGATCGTTTCTGATTGTAAGTTTATCAGTGAGCTCTGATACCAATTGTTGCCCAGTGAAGATACAATTGTTTAGGGGGGTTGGATACAATTGTATAAATGTTTCGAACAAGTATTAAAATATAACAGCTTTTTATATATCTGATAAAAATTGTTACAAAACTCTCTCAAGAAATACTGATGTTCTTGAGAGCTACTAGGTCGAATGATACTCGATATCGATACACTAAGTGATGACCTAAACTGTGTTTATATACTACACAGCTATAACAAATCAATCTAAGATATGCATTATCAAAATCTAACTGAAACTGATACATATCTTCAACTAAATAGATAAAGTCCTATAACTCAGATGTAAAAGATATCTGCTCCACAATACAAGGAACAAAACAAATCTTCTAAGCTGACTGTCTTCAAATACTGATGACATCCAAATGCTGATGATGTGTCGAATCCTGACGACACATCAGATACTGATGACACCCGAACAGCCAGATCCTGAGCTTCTTCTGATCATTAAGAATTCAATATATAACATATGTCAATTCTTTGCATGATCATTATAGGACATAAGGTAATATAGAAAGAAGAGTAAATAATAAAACCAAATAAAGTTATTATTTTTTATCATTGTACCAGTCAGGTATATATATACATGGTATTGATAACTACACATGTACATAGTTATCATGTTGTTATAAAGTTAGAAGAAATAAACATAATCTGATAAACTTTATCTATCCTCAACACATGTCAACTACTTTGTCACTGATGATGGCTTGACCTGATCACGTCATTACTGTCATTAGGCCCCTCAAGTTGGGTGGCGTTTCAACAAGACCCAACTTGCTAATATGGGAATGAAAGGCTGGTCGAAAAAGAGGTTTGGTAAGTGTGTCAGCAACTTGGTCTATTGAATGGATATGTAAAACCTCTACAAGCTTTTTTTGGACCTGATCTCAGATAAAATGAAAGTCGATTCTAATGGGCTTCATGTGGATGTGGAAGACAGGATTCTGACATAGATAAGTTACCCCGACATTGTCATTATAAATTTTAGGAATATTATGTAATGGAACCCGTAATTCACACGACAGATTTGTCACCCAGTTTGTTTCTATCAGGGCACTTGTAATGACACGATACTCGGGATCGTGTAACAATATGTTGCTTCTTAGAAGACCAGCTAATTGGATTGTTACCGAAATAAAAAATGTAACCTATGGTGGAACATTTGTCAGATGGATCACCGACCCAATCGGAGTCAGAGTAGATGAATAATTTGTTATCATTATTTTGTATAAGAAATATTTCATATGAGAAGGTGTGTTTTAAGTAACGAAGAAGTCGCTTGACAGGGCTCCGTCCCTTTTTTGGTATGTTTGAATGGAAAAATCATTTATTTGGTATATCTGTTCAAAAATGCCATTTATGGTACAGAACGCCAGTACTTGTGGGAATCAACCATTGACCCCCAGAACAAGTGGCGTTCTGGGGTCATTTTATTAAAAAAAAATTATCTTTTCCCCGGAATGAACTTATGTTAGTGTGTTTTTGAAGGAAAAATAATTAGGTGAAGGGCTGTTTTTGGACTCTTATAATAAATAAATGGAAAATGTTTGTAGTTAATTTTTTTTTGTGTTGTAATGTAAACCTATTTTATGTGTGTATTTTTTAATTTAAATAAAAAACCGTATACATAAGACTTTTCTAGCTCCAAAAAGGGTGTCGTGCAATGTGAGTGCAAAATTTTTAGGTAAGGGCATGTTTTGGCACGTGCGTATGTAAATAACCGTAGATTTTTTGGGTTTCAAATTTTTTTGTTGTGTTGTAATGTAAACCTATATTTTGGAAAAAAATTAATTTTGAATTAAAAATTTATATGACCAACACTTTTGTAGCGTAAAGGTTATTTTGCATTCTTACAGTAAACTCAATGACAAATATAATATTAATATCTTATCCAACAACCACTGAAATCTTATCAGCAACAGCAACCAACAACCAATTTACAAATATGTGATTTGAGTTTTCATTGATGTTTTCCATACTGCCTTTAATAAAGACTTTGAGTTGTCATATTTTCACATACAATTATCTTCAATTATTTTGAAATGACTACTCGTTATAGTGAAAGTAGGAAAAATGAAATGTCCTTGTGTAACAACTGTAGAGCGTGAATAAAGATTGAAAGCAAAATGAGATTGTCATTAATAGTCCATTGCGTGTCTGAATTACTTTTACCAGTGGGTTGTATAGTCCTACTTTCACTACAAAATGAGATTGAAAGATTGAAAGCAAAATGAGATTGTCATTAATAGTCCATTGCGTATCTGAATTACTTTTACCAGTGGGTTGTATAGTCTATTACTGTCATTCAAAGTAGCTTTACAGTTGTTAGAACAAATGAAAATGCGAGTAGATAAGTATGGAGTTTAGTGTCTCATGTTGGCAATGTGTTGCAATCTCATTTTTCTCTTGCTTCTCTCCTTTCTTTCCTTCTCCAAAAACGCCGGTTGGCCTGGGCTTCTTCCTTCTCTGGCGACTAATATTATATTACTTTGTATTTATATTATTACTTAGTTAAAAAAATTATGTAATATTACTTAGTAAAATTTTACTTAGTAATATATATATATATATATATTAATTTTTTTATTAATAATATAGTTATTAAAATATATATTTTATTTAAAAATTATATTAAATTAGTTGGAACTAATAATGTAATTGTTTTGGTCTAATTTTATTTACGTTGACGAGACCTTAAATTAGATATGAAGTAATTTGCTGAAAATGAATACTTAACTTGAAACACAATTCCATCACATAACATAAGGTACATAATAAAACACAGTTGAAAAAATGTGTCTGGTTGAATACATAATAATAACACGATACAGGAATAGAAAGGATACGATGTAGAAATACAAATATTAGGAGCAGTAAATATATGAACTGAATCATTCATCTGTATCGTCAGAGTTATAATCATCCTCATTGAGGTTCCAGTTATGGGACTCGATGAAAATAAAAAGGGAGAAAATAAGATAGCACATAATTCAAAGTCAATCATCGGACATATAATCGTCGGAAAGGTAGTTCTAATTTTGTAATAGTCTGTGTTGCTCATCTTCTGTAAGCTCTCTCCCAATGCCGAGGACAGAATCTCGTGCCGGTTCATACATGTACTGACGACTCCTACGCAACAACATTCGGTTATTTTCCTTTCTAATACTTGTCACGACCCTAATAACTTTTTTCCTAAATCCTGACCAAGTTGGACTATCCCCCGATTGAGAATATATTGCAATAGAATGTCGAGTTGGAACTCTTAGACCCATAGAAAGCAGGGCATCTCTCAACCAGTCAGATTCTTCACGTCGATAAGCCCATTCGCGACGTACACCAGCAAAGTACTCTTTAGCATCAATAACTCTAAGACTACGGTAATCATCATCTCTTTATATGAGCAACCAGTTGCGATTTGTGTTATAAGACATGCTATTGATAGTTATAATTTGTTTCACATCTGGATTAATAGGTTATATAGAAAAATCCTGATTTTCTAGTCATTCATTTTCATTACGTATACCTATCAGAAGTAATATGCATTCAGCATCAATTATTTAGAAGTGACTAGTCACTATACGAAATACACCGCAACACGTGAATGATGACTTATTAGTAATTTGAAAGTGTCATGAATAGTCTAATGCTTGGCTGCATTACTTTCATCAGTGACCTTTACTGTAGCAAGAAGATAAGGTATGGTGGATAGCCTGCAAAAATCCCAGTGAAACAGTATTTGACATGACATAAAGTTATGCAACACTGCATCTCATTACTCGGAAGCATAAAGAGCTATATCTTTGCACCTACTTTTATGTTATAAATAGACGGTGTTATACCCCTTGTGATATTTAAATTCCACGATATAGTAACAACAACATAATGAGTTATACCCCTGGTGATATTAACCGAGCAACTGGTAGGAAATGGTTTTGTGATGACAATTTTAGGTACTCAATGGATCGGAATGAACGTTACGCAGGAAGTTCAATAATCACGATGCAGAGGGAATGTGAATGGCGTGTTGGATGTCTCAACAGTTGTATGGGCCAATATGTACAGGAAGGAGTGCGCATACCAAAATAACGCGCCATACACATGCAGCGAGACACGCCTCATGAGCTGGAATTAGCATTATTTCGGCTAGAGAGGAAGATAATCGAATGAGGATGCGCTTAAACCGTAAAGACCTACAAAGAAGAAGTAAGGAGTATGCTGAAAACGACGACCTCCACACTACAATGATGTATCATCATTTCGCTATAGGTCCTGATTATGTTTCTGATTATTTTTTGTCTGACGATGAGTAAGACAATTACTTATACCAAGTCAATTAGGTGTAAGACATAATTATTAATCACGGACTCAAATAAAATTAAACAAAAAAAACATAGACAACATAATACATCATTTGCTTTTGTTGTAAATTTCAAGAATCTTATCTTCTCTTTCATATCTTCCAAATGAGACAAAAATAGTAGATTTCTCTTTAACAAAAATCCTATCGAAAATCTCCATTGGATAGAATCAATAATGCATTCATATCCGAATTCACAAAATGTTTAGCTATCTCTAGCCTACAACTTCTATTCCTATTTATATGTGTCCTCCTACATTGCATGTATTCAAAACATACTGCAATTCTAAGTTCCTAAATCTTTAGCAAAATAATATTGTTCATACTTGTAGAACACTCCTCTATCGAATAAGGTATGTCATCATTACATGTATGTTTGTTTACATGTACAATCTTTACTTTGGTTTCCTAACTGTTAATGTTCTCTTCAACGCAGGGAAATGGAAGGCCACGTGAACGTCAAATTTTTTTGGGGTGGAGTAGTTATTCGAGATGGTAGTAATATCAACTACTCTATCGATCCAAAAAAATGATGTTTATTAGGTTTGGTACCACTTACGATGAGCTTAAAAGTGTCGTGTATAATTTAATGAACATTAGTTCCTATCAATGGAATTTAAAATTGAATTTGAAGTATCCATATCTTGGTCAGTACAACCTAGTTGAAGGTTTTTATCAAATGAATATTTTATGTGATGATGATGTTACACGCATGTTAAATGTTCCTGCCATGTTGCTAAATGTTCAAGGAGATGTTTCTTTGTTCATCGAAACAGAAGAAATTGTTGTTGATGACCCGTACTCATTCCAACATAATTTCGGGTCACAACCAACAGCAACAACATACGGTGGTGATGTACAACCACTGTGGTCAAATGTACTTTTTGATCAAGGTGTAGGGTATGGAGGGAGGAGTACTCAACATGGTGGAGGGTCTGGTAGGGGGGCTAGTGAACATGGTGGACGGTATGAAGGGGGTAGTAGTCAATATGTTGGAGGGTATGGAGGGGGAGTATACAATATGATGGAGGCTATGGAGAGGGGAGTAGTCAATATGGTGCAAGGTATGGAGGGGGGAGTAGTCAATATGGTGAGGGGTATGGAGGGGGACTATTGAACATGGTGGAGGTTATGGAGGGTGGAGTAGTCAATATGGTGGAGGGTCTGAAGGGGGGACTACTGAACATGGTAGAGGGTATGGAGGGGAAAGCAGTCAATACAGTGGCGGGTTTCAAGGGGGGGCTAGTTATGAAAGTGATGTGGTGGGAAGAGGTTCAGGTCAGCGGTTAGCCCTGCTGGCAGATGGAGTTGTAGCCAATTCATCAAGTGAGGAGAACTTTCACCTTCACGATGATGATGATGAGGAATCTTCTGCCACCGAAGATGGTGAAGGACATTCTGAGAGAAATGAAGAAATTTCTGATACATTTCCGGTAGTTGGAGAAGAACATCATGTTCCAAGGGTTCCATGGTTTCGCACAGAGCAATACACTCCATCAATCATAGATAACCCTAATGATATATATGCTGATGAAGACCTCGACAAGGGGGAACTGGGTGAGGGAATGTGTTACCGTGACAAAGCAACGCTCTTGGGAGCAGTGAGGCGTGCACATATTATCACTGATCGTACATATAAAACTACAAGGAGTAACAAAGAAAAGCTCATTGTATAGTGCCGGACTGAGGGGTGTAACTGGAGGATGAGGGCTGCTTTCATGCATGATTCCGGGTACTGGCGGATTAATGTTAATAGAGAGGAACACAAATGCATGGTCGATCAGCCGTTACAAGATCACACGAAGTTATCTGCAAGGATGATTGCGCATATTGTAAAACCACTTGTAAGTAAATCTTTAGCAAACGCCACTTATTAAGGCCAATTTTTTTTTTACATTTACTATTTTATGTGAAACAGGTAATAGATACACGAATAATTCCCATTAAAACCATTCTCCCGCTGATCAACAACGAGCACAACCACACAGTGGGGTACAAGAAAGCGTGGACAGGGAAGCAAATAGCAATTGAGGAAGTGTATGGAAGTTGGGCTACAACATACCAAGCTCTACCCATGTTCCTGGCAGCTATTATGAAGATAAATCCTGGAACCATTGCTGAGATCGATGCTGTCCCTCATGCTAAGGAACGGGGCACGTCCGTCTGTAAGCGGATTTTTTGGTCTTTAAAGGCAATGATGGACGGGTGGCAACATGCACATCCTGTGATTTTGAAAGGCATATGTCATAGCCTATTTGTTTATTCGAGGATTTAACTCAACTCAAATAAGAATGTAATAAGTAAATAGTGGATCTATCGTCAGAGAGATCTCACAGAGTAACATATGTCAAAGGATTAAGTAACATTGTTCTTCTACAGACTTGATGACTTAATTCACTGGAAGAAGCTCAAGCAATTGATCAAGCCTCAGTGATATAAATCAAGATTATGGATTTAATCAAGTGACAGAGATCTCATCAGGGTATCAATTAATTACAAGGATTTAGTCTGAAGAAAATGAAGAGTATCAAGGTCAAGGCATGAACAAACGTCACGGAAGTTAGTCACTCATGAACCAGACAGTACATCGAGTGTCAACATTGAAGTGGTGGAATTGATTCATAATTTTCAGTGATTTTCAGAAGATATTCAGAAGAATGGTTGCTGCTCAAGATCAGTATTAATTCTCTATTAATTAATTAAGTCATATAATTTAATTAAGAAAATAAATTATATCTGCAAAGATTAATTTATTGATTAATTGAATTAATTGATTAATTAATACAGAATTAATATTAAGGATTTTCAGAATTTAAATTGGATTAAAATCTATTTAAATTCAACAAGACAATCTGATTGTACTAATATGACAATCAGTATGACAATTAATAGTCCTACCGAAAGTCATGCTACTACAAACAATGGTCTTGCCGAAAGTTCTACTGGAAATTTGATAGTCCTACCGAAAGTCTTTCTAGTTCAAATGGATTGTCTTGCTGAGCTAATTGGATTGTCATTGCAGTTCATTCTATTCGGCTGTTTGATAAAAAGAAGCAGAAGCAACATAATTCATCATCAGAGCATAGCATTGAATATCTTTCAGCAGAACATAGAACAAAAGAAACCTGCAGAGAAATTATTGCAAATTCACAGATCATTTATTTCTAGTATTTATTGGTAAATCATGTTATACTCAGAATTGAACTCTAATCAACAAAGACTTCATGAAAACTCCTTATGAGATTTTGAATGAACAGAAACCTTCTATCAAATACTTTCATGTATTTGGTGCCAGATGCTTCGTGCTCAAGGATGGAGTTGATCGTCGTGGTAAATTCGAGGCAAAGGCATATGAGGGTATTTTTGTTGGATATGGAAGAAGATCATACAGAGTGTATATCATTGATCAACACAAAGTAACTGAAAGTGTCAATGTTACATTTGATGACACTAAACTCCCTAGTATCCAAACTGAAGATCCTTCTGAGAAACTGAAGTTTGATGATATGTCAGATTCAGAATCAGAACATGGTCAAGAACCTGAGGTTGTTGTTGGTGAAGAACCTGTTAATCATGATGATACTCAAGGTAATGGTGATGGAAACTTTGGCAACAATGGAGATACCACTGCTACTGACGGAGAATCTTCAAGTCAACATGGCAACAACTCAGGGGGAGATGCTGAAGGATTAACTAGTAGGACACAACATCCCAATGAATTTCAAGGCGAATCATCAAGATCAAATCTTCCAAGACAGACTGTCTGGAATAAAGCTCATCCTTTTGAGTTGATTATTGGTGATCCAGATGTTGGAGTCAGAACTAGACGTGCTACTCAAAATGAGTGTCTGTTCTCAGGATTTCTTTCTGAGATGGAACCTAAGAAGATTGAGGAAGCACTGACTGATCCAGATTGGGTGATTGCTATGCAAGATGAACCCAATCAGTTTAAACATCAACAAGTCTGAAAACTGGTACCTAGACCTACACACAAGAAAGCTGTTGGTACTAGGTGGGTATTCAGGAATAAACTAGATGAAGATGGTGTGGTTACAAGAAACAAAGCAAGACTGGTAGCTAAAGGGTATTCTCAAGCTGAAGGCATTGATTATGATGAAACCTATGCTCCAGTGGCAAGACTAGAGGCCATCAGGATATTTCTGGCATTTGCAGCATTCTCTTACTTTAAAGTTTATCAAATGGATGTCAAGAGTGCCTTTCTGAATGGAAAGCTGGATGAAGAGGTATTTGTAGAGCAACCTCCTGGTTTTGAAGATCCAGATCATTTAGATTTTGTTTACTTTCTGTTCAAGGCTATCTATGGACTCAAACAGTCTCCGAGAAAATGGTATGACACTCTTTCTGAATTTCTTATTGAAAATAGCTTTATTAGAGGTGTCATAGACAAAACTCTCTTTTCTAAAAAGCATAAGAATGATACTATATTAGTCCAAGTCTATGTGGATGATATAATATTTGGGTCTACTAATGATAATCTCTGTAAGAGATTTGCTAAGTTAATGCACAACAAATTTAAAATGAGCATGATGGGAGAGCTGAAGTTCTTTCTTGGATTACAAGTAAATCAAAGGTTAGATGGAACTTTTATTTATCAATCCACATTTACCAAATTAGTTGGTAAATTGGGTATGTTGAATAGCTTTAGTGATTAAACTTGTGAATATCTGAAATCTGTTCTTGAGTGAATTTACAAATGAATTTTTCATAAATGAAAAATTCATTTGCAAATTTATTTTATCATTTTCCAAAATTTCTTGCTTATTTCTATGTAATTTTTATTATCTTATCTTATTTATTTACTCAACTTGTTAATTTTAATGTCTCAGAATATTTTATTTTCTCTAAAAATATTTTTCTATGAATTTTATTTGCTAAAATTCAAAAGAAATCTATTTTTGGACTGAAAATATTATTATCTCTGAAATATTTTATTTATGTAAATATTTTCTGCCATATTCATTTCAGTTTTCTGTAATTATAATATTTTCTATATTCTGTTTTTTTATGTATTTTTAACAGTTTTTATGTTAATTATTCAGTATATTTAAATACTTAATTTATTTTATACTAGAATGACAATCGGCAAGACAATTGAAATTGTCTTGCTGAAAGTCATTCTAGTACAAATACATGTTTATTTTTAAGTCAGTTTAATTTTATAACTGGCAAGATAATCGGTATGACTATTGATTGTCATGTCAGTAATAAAATTAATATCAGATATATTATGTTTTATTTTGTACTGGTATGACAATCGGTATGACTATCAGATTGTCATACCAGTTATATATATTATTATTTGTTTTGTTTGTTTGTTTTGTTTTTTGTTTTCTCAAATTTGCCTTGTATGACTATCGGTATGACAATCGGTAAGACTATCCTGAATTGTCATACCAGTTGTCTACTTAACAGTTTTTGTTTGTTTTGTTTTATAATTCATTCACTTCAGTTTTTCTTTCAAATTATATCAGTTTTTCTCTCATTTTTTTTTCTCTCTCTCTACTCGATCTTAATCAACTTGCCTCCATTGTCTTATTGCTCGAGTTTTTACTCAGCTTCTCAAAAAATCATCACTCCTGTGATATATATACATACACGTATATACATACAGAAGTGCTGTCGATTTTTTGTTAAAAAAAAAAATCAGTTTGTGATTGTTTGATTTTGGGTATTTTTATTTTAATTTATGTTTTGTGTCTTGTGGTTTTTCAAATCTGCTTTTGTGAGTTAAGAATTTTAACGAGATACATTTCTTTCTAAATTTTTCAATTATAATTTATTTAATTTGAATTATTAAATTAATTTAATTAATTCGAATTTTCTTAATATTATTCTTAAAATTCTGAAAGTGTGTGTCTTATCATTATTTTTAAATGACTCTCAATTTCCAAATTGTTTCGCATAATCTTATTGGTTATTTTAATCCAGATAAATGTGATGTAGAAAAATTTAAGCCGTGGATTAGATTTTTAAATGACCATTCGATTGTTAGCTCTGCTATTAAATCAAATGTGATTTTAAATGTTGATCTGCTAAGACTGATTTGCACAACCTCTACTGTGGCCGATGATTTTAAATCTTTTTCATTCACCGTGGCAAACACACAGTATGTGGTTGATGAAACAGTCGTCAATCGAGCTTTAAATTTTCCTATGGACAATTTCTGTAATTTGCCCTCTGAAAATGATATTTCAAACTTTTTCCATGCTATTCACTATCAGGGGGTAATTAATTTAACCAAGTTATCAAAATCCAATTTGGTGTCTGAATAGGACATTTTCTTCGATACACTTTCTAAAGTGTTTGCCAACTGCACTAAATCCAACTTTCACAACATCACTTCCACTATGCAGTATATTGGTCTTGCGGTTGTTTTCAATCAAAGAATCAATTTTGGCAAACTACTTTTACCTATTCTTTTGAGACGTCTCACTACTGCTTTACGTGATCATTCTACAAATCGTAGGGTCTCGTGTTACTATGCTCGTTTTCTCATGCTCATAGCAGAACATATTCTCTCACCTGAGCATAAAGCCCTTTTTGCTAACTCCGCAGTAACCGAACCCCCTCCTGTAAGCAAAAAGATTTACACCCGCCAAGACACAACTTTCAAATTCATGCAAGTTCCAGTACTTGTATCTGCTTTCATGGCCACTTATATTCCCTTACCTATCTTCAATCTTCCCGGTCATGAACATCAAGCTCAACCTCCAGTGGTTCAAACCACCCAGGCTCAAGCATCAGATGCTCTTCCTCTACAGGTAATAGTTCCTCAAACTCAACCTATTCCTACTTCTGTTGAAAGACCCCCAGTGGTTGATAGGACTGACCATGAAGTTGTAGAACCACAGCTTCAATCCCAGGTCATAGAGCCAAACACAGAGTCACAACCTATCTCAACCTCTCCCTCACTGTCTAAAATGTTGCCTAGAAGGTTAATAGGAAGTAGTTTGTTGGTGGATGTGAATGAACCCTCAACTCTGCCTCCTCCGAAGAAAAGAAGAACATTTACTGAGGCATCTGAAAGCCCATCCTTGTCCTCCCAACAGGACATGGACTTTGAAATGGCCACTGAACAGTTACTAGAAACATTCTCTCAACAGGATGAATCTATTGAAATTCGCCATAGGGTCATGGCATCCTGTACTGAGTCAAGCACAATTCCATTACTCACAATGGAAGCATACAGACCAGTAGATGATACTCAGGACACGGAGCGAGGAGTGCACATAGAGTCGGTTACAGTGCCTGCCATAGTTACGGCAGAAGAGCAGTCACATGCTTCTGAGGGAAAATCTGCTCTCAGCCACCTTCAATAGAGTCATTTTCTCCCCTCCCAGATCCAACACCTCTGGCTCCCTCACGTGATTCTCCACTCGCAGATTTATCTGGAGAAAGTGGAGGGCAACTCGGTCAATCTATCCCTGAAGCAATTCAGACATCTATTTCACATGAAATGATAGGTTTGACTGAGGATCGGGACTCGCGAATTCCCATTGCACCACCACTGACCTCTCTTGAAGAGGCTAGGGTGATTTTAAATGCAGGTACAGAAGATCAGCCTCAGGAAGACTCCTCACGAGCAATTATATTGAGATATACACATGCACATGAGTTGAGTGAATTAAACTGGAGAGATATTCAGGTGAGTGCACACACAGACACAAACACTGAAAATCTGTTAGCTCAAATTGCTGATCTCAAAGAACAACTTGCAAAAAGTCAGGCTGAAGCTCAATCATTCAAAGCACAAGTGGTTGAACGGTCTTCTTCTTCCACCTCTGTCAATAATCAGCTGGCTCTTATCAGGACTGAAATATCAGATTTGAAGACATCTGTTGTACCGAAGCTAAACTCAATCCAGGCATCTCCAACGTTATCAGCTGACGACATTTCAAACTTCTGCTCTCTACATACAAGAATGACTTCTTTTGAAGACTTGGTTGAAATGAATCATTCACTGGATTCCTCCAGATTTCTGAAGATAGAGACGGGTATGGAACATCTGAATGAAGGGATGAAGCACCTGTACTACATGATCAAAAATTCTCACTGTCCCAATGAAGAACAAAGGACTTTCTTTGAAGGGCCGTCTGGTGGAGGCTCAAGCTCGGGAGGTGATGGGGGTCATGAAGGATCTAAGGGAAAGTCTGTAGAGGATTCCTCAACTAAGGGGGAGAAGAAAGGGAGAAGTGAAAAGGGAAAAGAAAAAGAGTCGTCTGCTGGAGGCACAGGGAAGCCTGATGATATCTACTATAGTGGAGAACAGGATGACTTTGATATTTGTGACGTTCCCACTGAACCAGTCTTGGAAGATAAAGATGGTTTCTTTGAAGCTGAGGAGGAAAGTGATTTTGGAGAATGGGAAGAGGAAGATCAAGTGGATCCTCTGTTTGAGAAAGAGTTTCAGCAGCAGCATTCAGAGATGAAAAGAAAAGAAGCTGAACTCAAAAAGGTATCCCAGATCATTGACATGAGGAAAGACATACAAAGAACAGAAACTCTTCAAAAGCAACGTCTTCATGACATTAAGGCTCAAGAAAGGAGAAGAGATGTCAGACTGAAGATGGGTGAAAAATGGGATGAAGCTAGGAGAGTACTTGATATGCCTCAGCTGAGCACAAATAATGATAGACAGTTTCTACATCTTCCGGACAAGCTGGAGATCTCTAATCCAAACAATGACATGTACATGAATGCTATAAAGACTGAAGTCTCAAGGATCACATCTGCCTTTGACAGATCACTAAATGAGATGAGCATATTTGTATATTGTCAGAGCGAAGGATCTTTCAAGGTGTCACTTCATCTGTTTGAGAATCGTTCTTTGTCAGAGATTTGGGTTCTTCTCAACAAAGTCAAAAGAAGCTCAGAATTGAATGAAGTTCTTAGAGAAATACTCAAAGAGTTTGCCAGCAGGGCTAGTCCTCAAGTGGTCAACAATCCTCATCAGGTAAGATTCTTTAAGTCTGACTGTCTTCAAATCTTCCAGCTCGATTCACAATCTCTTAAAGACTACTCAGCTAAGCATCTGGTCTGGATGGAACATCACCTAAGAACTGCTGGATATTCATCCATGTTGAAAACTCAAGCAGCTGATTTGATTCAAGCTTATTGTGAAAAGAATATTAAAAGGTACAATCAACTCAAGAATAAACTAAAGACAGTTGGAGTTCAACCAGTCAGGCCAGACATCTTCACTTCAGAAAAGGATCGTGTCTTTGACAATGAGTTGCTTCAAGATTTGGAAGAAGGTGATGAGTTGGAAGAAGGTAAAGTCGGAAGAGAAGACAACTGAATTCAATTAGCTCAAAACTCAATGTAATATGATTAGAGCTTTATGAATCAAGATAGACTAATGTAGTTACATGTTCAGGCTAGAGGAATATCTATCTTGTATTCACTTGTAAATTTCGTTTGGAATCTGGAAAATGTTAAATATAATCCAGAACTTTTCTGCTATTTACTTTGCATTACTGTTTATATATTTTTCTTATTTGTTAGTTGAGTTATCCTCTAGGTATTTGTTGTTATTGTCTAAAAAACAAATAGGGGGAGATTGAAAGGCATATGTCATAGCCTATTTGTTTATTCGAGGATTTAACTCAACTCAAATAAAAATGTAATAAGTAAATAGTGGATCTATCGTCAGAGAGATCTCACAGAGTAACATATGTCAAAGGATTAAATAACATTGTTCTTCTACAGACTTGATGACTTAATTCACTGGAAGAAGCTCAAGCAATTGATCAAGCCTCAGTGATATAAATCAAGATTGTGGATTTAATCAAGTGACAGAGATCTCGTCAGGGTATCAATTAATTACAAGGATTTAGTCTGAAGAAAATCAAGAGTATCAAGGTCAAGGCATGAAGAAACGTCACGGAAGTTAGTCACTCATGAACCAGACAGTGCATCGAGTGTCAACATTGAAGTGGTGGAATTGATTCATAATTTTCAGTGATTTTCAGAAGATATTCAGAAGAATGGTTGCTGCTCAAGATCAGTATTAATTCTCTATTAATTAATTAAGTCATATAATTTAATTAAGAAAATAAATTATATCTGCAAAGATTAATTTATTGATTAATTGATTAATTAATTCAGAATTAATATTAAGGATTTTCAGAATTTAAATTGGATTAAAATCTATTTAAATTCAACAAGATAATCTGATTGTACTAATATGACAATCGGTATGACAATTGATAGTCCTACCGAAAGTCATGCTAGTACAAACAATGGTCTTGCCGAAAGTTCTACTGGAAATTTGATAGTCCTACCGAAAGTCTTTCTAGTTCAAATGGATTGTCTTGCTGAGCTAATTGGATTGTCATTGCAGTTCATTCTATTCGGCTGTTTGATAAAAAGAAGCAGAAGCAACATAATTCATCATCAGAGCATAGCATTGAATATCTTTCAGCAGAACACAGAACAAAAGAAACCTGCAGAGAAATTATTGCAAATTCACAGATCATTTATTTCTAGTATTTATTGGTAAATCCAATCCACTAGAAATACTTTTCTTGTTCTTGTGTAACTATCTAGCGGATCGGAATCCCTAGAACTTAATCTCAAATCGCTTTTAGCATTTGATCTTTTTATTGCAAATATAGAAAAAGTTCATGTCGAATTTATTCTAGATTTGTAATAATTGATTTGAGATTAATCCCTTGTAAACGATACCGTTGTTGTAACACCTTTCAAGTTTAATAATAATTTTATTTAACTTGAATTTTGTTTCACCTTTTTTATTCCGCATTTTATTCGATTAAACGGTGTTGTTTGTATTCAACCCCCCTTCTACAAACATATTGAGACCTAAAAGATTTCAATAGATGGGACATTCTTGAAAGGAAGATATAGGGGCAAGCTGCTTATTTCTATGGGTGTTGATTCGAACAACCACTCGTTCCCTCTCTGTTATGGCTTGGTTGATGAGGAGACGTACGAAAACTGGTCTTGGTTTTTGCAGCGTCTTCAAAGACATGTCTGTCGGCAACGGACCGACGTCTGCATCATTTCTGACCGTGCAGCCAGCATTATCTCCGCCCTACGAGACCCTCAGAACGGTTTTGCTGAGCCACTCGGCATCCATAGGTTCTGTCTCCTCCATGTAAAAAGTAACTTTTGCAGTCATTACCCAGGTGGTGAACTAAAAAAATTAATGTGAAAAGCTGGAAGAACCACACAAGTCTCAAAGCACGACGCATATATGTCAAGGATTGGTGAAATTTCCCCCACCGCCCTACAATATCTTGCTACAATACCCGTGGAGAGGTGGACACTTTCCCACGATAGTGGTGTTCGCTACGGTTAAACAACCACAAACATGCTTGAGGGCTTCAACGACAACATAAGGAGGGCTCGTTTTCTTCCAGTAACAGCAATGATGGAGTACCTCTTTTACAAGGAGGTCACAGTTGTAGACAAACATCGAAACATAGTGGATGACGGTCTACAAGAGGGGCAACAGTTATGTGCACGTTCCGCCGCTATGTTAGCAAAAATTCGGAGGAAGGCAACAGGACCTACGGTTATTACTTTCCATCGTCTCCGCGGAATTATGAAAATACTAACACATCAGTACACAACTGCTAAGGGAATGGTAAAGGGAGGTAAAACCCAGGTTGTCAACCTCAATGACCGTACGTGCACCTGTGGAAAATGGGCGACCCATCACATGCTGTGCTCCCATGCAATGGCAGGTTGTATAATAAATGGATTGAGTTGGGAGCATTTAATCGAAAATTTCCATAAGAACCAAACAATGTAGGACTTGTACAAGCCAATAATTTATCCGTTGGAACCACCTCAATATTGGAACTACAACTTACCCGTACCTTGGCAGGGGTATGGAAAGTTAGTGCCGGAAGAGTCCTTGAAAAAGATAAAGAAAAAGCGCGGGGATAAGGGACAATCGGTACGGATCCGAACGGAGATTGATGGTCCGCGGTCTGGAAAGAAATGTAGTGTATGTAGCCAAGAAGGTCACACCAAGCGTAGTAAGAAATGCCCAGGACACCCACACTGAAACACTTAATCTTGTTGTCAAACATATATACTACTGCTATTACAAGAAGTCTACTTGTAATATGGTTCTGTTTCCTTGTTTTCCATTTCATTATTTACTTGTTCTATCATAATATTTTGGTTTCCATTATATTTAATGTTATGACACCCTTTCTCGAATAAATAAAATTTTATATTTAATCATACAAACTCAAACTTTTTTTACATACCTACCAAACAATAGAAAAATGGACCTAAAAAAATTTTTGGTTATTTAAATATGCCCGTGCACAAATTCCCCCCCCCCCCGGTGATAATTACGCACTCGCCGCTCAAGACACCATCTTCCAAGCTACAAAAGTTTTGGTCATATAAATTTTTAATTCAAAATTATTTTTTTCCCAAAATATAGGTTTACATTACAATACAACAAAAAAATTTGGAACCCAAAAAATCTACGGTTATTTACATACGCACGTGTCAAAACATGCCCTCACCTAAAAATTTTGCACTCACATTGCACGACACCTTTTTTGGAGCTAGAAAAGTCTTATTTATACGTTTTTTTCTTTAAATTAAAAAATACACACATAAAATAGGTTTATATTACAACACAAAAAAAATTAACTACAAACATTTTCCATTTATTTAATATAGGAGTCCAAAAACAGCCCTTCACCTAATTATTTTTCCTTCAAAAACACACTAACACAAGTTCATTCCGGGGAAAAGAGATTTTTTTTTAATAAAATGACCCCAGAACGCCACTTGTTCTGGGGGTCAATGGTTGATTCCCACAAGTACTGGCGTTCTGTACCATAAATGGCATTTTTTGAACAGATGTACCAAATAAATGACTTTTTCATTCAAACATACCAAAAAAGGGACGGAGCCGCTTGACAGCTTGCCAATGAGACTATTTGGGACAATGTATAAATTGCATAAATTGTGATAATTTATAGACACAAAAGAGATATCATGCCGCGTAAAAGAAAGATATTGCAATTTTTCAAGTACCCTGTGATATGCTGTTTCATATACTCCAGGGATCCCAGAGTCTAAAGAAAGCGGAAGAGTGGATGCCATTAGTGTCTGTACGCCATTACTATCTGTCATTTCAGTCTCCTGTAGCAAGGTACCGATATATTATTTCTAGGAAAGAATTATACCATTAGGCCAACTCCAAGAATGTCCTAAAGGTCCAAATTTGGACCGATTTCGGTCCAAATTTACTCAACAGTGGCCTAAATCTCGGCCCAAATTTGGACCGATGAATAGTGCGGGCCTAAATTTTGGCCGACACTATTTATCGGTCCAAATTTGGACCGAGATTAAAATAATAGTTTTTAATGTATTTTTTTTAGTTTATTACATAAAGTTTTGATTTCGGGTATTTATAAATGCAATTAACCGATATTAGGATATTATTATTAGGATTTAATTAATATTTGTACTTTTCTTATTTGAATGTAATGTTTTATTAACGGTTTTATTATAAAAATTATAACTAAATGTGTTTACTATTTTATATATATTTAAAGTTTAATTATAATTTTATTATTCATTTATTAACAATTTTAAAATAAAACCAGTGTTGTAAAAATCGAGAATTGGGGAAGATCGGCCGAGCTACCGATTTAGGATTAATTGAAAATCGGGGATTAATCGGAAGGATTAATCGGGGTCAAAATCTGATGTATTATAATATTAAATTATATTTAATATATTATTATGATTATATTAGTTATTTATTAACAAATATATATTTATTATATCATAATTTCTATAATTATTCATATTTAAATTAATATAGTATTTTAATTTTAATAAATAATTATATATACTGCAATAAAAAAAATGGTAAAAATAAATCGGATTTCAAAGATCGAATCGGTCGTATATTTTGTAGGGGACTAATCAGGGATTAATCGATGATTTTTTTTAAAAATCAGGGATTTTTAGAATACTGAATAAAATAAGTAATTAATAATAATTATAATAATAATTATAATAATAATAATAATATATAAAGTTAATATCATATATCATACAAAAATAATATATTTATTATTATAAGACCTTAAAATAATTAAATATACATTTTGAGATTTGGATCGAAATTTAGACCAAACTATTGGAGTTGGAGAGGGGTTCGGTCCAAATTTAGACCGAGGTACGGTCCAAATTTGGACCAAACTCTTGGAGTTGCTCTTAGGCCTGTGTAACACCGCAAAGCCCAAGAAATATTCGAGTGAACCAAGGTCTTTTAAAGTGATCTGGTAGATAAACAAGAGATAACTTATTGTATAATACTGTAGTTAGAACCAGTCAGAATAATGTCATCCACATAAACAAGCACATATATTGTAAATTGGGAAGTATGCAAAATAAATGGTGATGTATCTAACGGTGACATGATAAATCCCGTAGAAAGAAGATAATTTTTTAGTTCAGTATACCGTACCCGGAAGGCTTGTCTAAGGCTATAAAATGCTTTTCTGAGTTTAGACATGATGCGAAAAATCAGGATGTTCAATACATGGGGATTGGAACATTATACATCCATATTCAAATGACCTTAAAAAAAGCGTTATTGACATCAAGCTGGTGGAGTGGCCATTTATTTTGCAAAGCAATAGACAGTACTAGACGCATAGTTGCAGCTATAATAACAAGACTGAAAGTTGAATGGTAATTCAATCCAAGGCGTTGAGTGAAACCCTTAACAACAAGTCGCACTTTGTAAAAGTTAATGAAGCCATCAGACTTATGCTTCACTTAGAATGAACATTTGCAAGCAACAAATATTTTTTGAATCATCCCGAGAAACAGGATCCCATGTATGATTTTTAAGTAAAGCATCAAACTCATCTTGCATCGCCTTACGCCAATGAGGAAGTTATTGTGCATGTCTATATGTAGTGGGAACAACCAAATGTGTTAGTTGGGCTGTATAATCAAATGGTAATTTTGGTTTGTGAATCTAAGTCTTGGAACGGGTGTTCATTTGGTGAGTTAATTAAATTTGCGGTGCACTAAGAAGGGGGGACTCAGAGCATCTCCAACAAACTCTTCATATAGACTCTTAATTTCAAAAATAAAGAGTGGTGTTAAAATTTGAGCTTCAAGAGACTCTTAGAGGCTCTTTAAAAGCTTAAGAGCCCATTCTCTCTCCTCATTTTTAAAAGCCACTAGCTAGCTCTTAACTATTATTTTATTATAAATTGGTAAGATATACTCTCTCTCTTTCCACTTTATATTTTGTACTTTAATAATTTCAAGTTACTTTTAATAATATAAAATTGAATGAGGAGTGGATATAAAGAGTATTGTTGGAGATGAATGTACACTAAATTGTTAAGAGCTAATAATTTATATTATATTAAAGAGTGATCATAAGAGGTTGTTGGAGATGCTCTCAAGGACACTAGTGGCAGATGAGTCGTGAAGAAATGATGATGTATCAGTAGTAGATGAAGATAATAAAGGAGGCGTGAAATTTAACAAACCCGGTGAAGTGGGAAGTACCCTGGTATGATCGATGGCGGCTCAATCTATGATGATGATGGTTGAAGAATGGAAATGGGTATTGGTGGAAGGAAGGGTGACACTTGATCTTTAATGAAAGCTATTGGTGAACTTGAATGTGACTGGTTAGAAAATACAACATCCCACTGTGTAGGAGAATTATTGTGCATAACGCTGATGTGCATGATGTTGAGTTGAAAATCCAAGATACACAAAAGGAGTAGAACGAGGATGTAATTTATTAGATGTATAGGGTCGCAACCAAGGATAACATAAACAACCAAATACACGTAAGTGTGTATGTTGGAACATCATTGAATAATGCCTGAAATGGGGTTTTATTATGTAAAGATTGAGAAGGTAATTTATTAATAAGATATACAACATGATGATAAGCGAATGACCAAAAGGAAGCTGTAATGAAGCCTGATGGAGCAAAGTTTTAGCAGTTTCAATGATGTGACAGTGACAACGTTATGCAGAGATGTTAAATATTCAATATCATGGGCTTGAAGATAGGGACTAAGAGCAACTCCAAGAGTTGCTGTGAGCCTCCTTATAAAAACAAATATTATATGGGCTCTTAAGTCATATTATTTGGGTCTGCTCCAACAGCCCTCCTCAAAGTTTGTATCTTCATACATTTTAATTCTGTTTTATAACAACGGTCACCTGCATTGGGCAAAGGAAACTATATAGTTGCTGTACCTGTAGAATTATAACTAGGTGCTTGGGTAGGTTCTGAAGCGTTTTGTCATCTACTAGGCATGCTTTTTTTCCTACAGTGTGGTTAGGAGCTGCCCACAGAGGTTCAAATTTGTTATTGTGCTACCGTTGCTTGGACTTGCAGGAGGAATCAGAATCATCTTTGGACATGATACTAAATGGCAACAAATAGGGGGAATCTGATGTACCAAATACAAATAGGAACGGTGAAAGCATTTTGGAGGGAAAATATATACTAATATTAAATTAGTTTAACATACATTAGAGGTTCCTCAATAATGAGGAAAGTTTTGAAGATTTTAAATATTTAGGGAGTGATTAGGAGTGTGTTGGAGTTGAGTTTTGTATTAATTTTGTCAAAAAATGACTTAAGAGAAGAAATAGAGAGTCACTTGGAGTTGCTCTAATCCCAACAAATTCACCACCCCCATCAGTATATAAAGATTTAATATTGTTCTCAAAATGGCGTTAAATTAATGGGTTAAAGATTTTAAAAATATTCGAAATCTCATTTTTATTTTTCAGTGTGTACAATAAAGTATATTTAGTGTAAAAATCAACAAAAATTACATAATATAATTTATTATCAATAGAAGGTACGTGATAATGCCCCCATATATCACTAAAGAGAATTTTCAAAGGTCGAGCACACTGTAAAGTGCTGACAGGAAAAAGACAACCTATGACTTTTATTGCAGCTACAAGAATTGCACACTGAAAATTTATTTGACTGACTAAATGGTAATGAAAAGGAATTTAAAAACAACTTGAGTGACTAAAGATGCGGATGACCGAGTCGTTGATGCCAAAGAAAGAGCGAAGGTTTGTTAGAGGCCACATAAGACCGAGGACCTGGAGCTGAAGGCATTGATAATTGAAGCCATTGATAGAGACCATCCTTATTCTAGCCGCGAACTAGGGGTACTTCCGAATGCAGATTCTTCACACAAAAAGAAGTTGGAGAGAATTCAATTGATGTTGAGTTATCTAAACAAAACTTAAAAATAGATACTAAATTTTGTTTAATTGCAGGAGCACATAAGGTGTTATTAAGCTGGATAATATGATTAGGAGTAGAGAGGCATGTGTTACCAGAATGGGTAATTGGTATGGAATTACCATCTCCCATCGATTTTGAAGAAGAACCGTTGTAATCATGCAGATATGCAAGATTCTGAGTGTCAGATGTGATGTGGTGGGAGGCACCAGGGCCGATAATCTAAGGGACATTTGGCTGGTTATTTGTGTCACCAGAATTGGCTTTGGCTTTGAAGTGGTTATGAGAGCGACCGTAGAGATGCTCAAAAAGCCCATAGGGCCGAACTTTATCAATGTGACGACTGAGAATTTTGTGACGTAATTAAGTGAATAAAGTGTGATTTATGTAGTGTAAATATGAATTATGTGATTAAGTGTTGATTAATCGCCCTTATTGTTTATTAGTATCTAGGAGCGTAATTAGAAGCGTTCCAATTTAAAGAGTCAGCTTAGGAGTTAAGCTGTGTTGTCGGGCCGTCAGGAAGAACGGAACCCGTCCAAAAAAGGGGATTGAAGTATTTAAAGTGTGAATTATGTGTTATTATGTGAAATGAAATGCTTGAGTAAAGTAATGCGTTCTAATGACGTGTCGGTCGATAACGATATTGTGAAGCGTAAATGAAACAGTAAGCGTCGGGCCGTCAGGCTGAACGTGACCCGGTACGCGTAGAAAGGAATAATATTAAAGAAGGATAATTTTTATGATCAGACATGAGTTGTGATGTGTTTATAAAATTATCTGAGTAAGATAAAGGCATGAGATTTGTTCTGTTATCTTCGAAATAGTCCTAAAGACTTTCTAAAAATGATGGACGGATTTATTTGATGATCGTTGCATTTTAAATTGATTTTTATGTGATAAAATGCTATATTTAGCACAAACTTGTGAAAATCATATAAAATCAACTGTACTCTCAAAAGTTTATTATGAGTAATGGTTGGAATGTTAATTTCGAGATCTACGTCTTAAAATTGTCATTCACAATAATTTTTGAGTTTCCGAGAGGGATATATTCAATATTCGATTTCTATCTTATTTGAGTAAAAAGATAGGATAAATCAAACATAAAGGGAATTAGTAAATTACTAAACTACCCTTGGCCCTAATACAAATATAAACTCACCCCCTTCTTTCTTTTTTTCTTTCCGCGAGCACCCCTCTCTCCCTCTCTTTCTTTCTTCCTCTCTCTCTCGAACACTCTCTCTCGGCTCTCTCCCCATCTCTCTTTTCTCACTTGCATGCAACACCAAATACTCACCCAAATTCAAAGTTCTCACCATCCATAGCTTCTATTTTCGATATACTACTCAAAGACCACTTGCATGTAAGTGTTTATGTAAGTTTCATGGATTCCATCTCTATGGTTGTGTTCAAGAAAATACGATTTTTTTTATATATGATCATAAGAGAAGATTTAAGAGATTTTGTGGTTTAAAACTCAAGAGGAGACCCGTTATGGGCACTCTTAAGTTCGACCACCACCGTCCATGATCCAAGGAGAGCCGGTGGGATTTTAAGAAAATGATGTGTTAGTTGTACTAATGGATTTTTGAGTTTTATGCCCTTTAAAAATTATATATAACCTTTGCATGTCTTGGTTTCTTGAAGAGTTCAAAAAGGGTTTTGTACTTCCTTTGAAATTTAAGTGTGTTGATTGATAAAAGGATTGCTATGATTGTTTTAAAATTATTTGGACTTGTGTAATTGATTGGATGCTTAAGAAATCAAATTTGAGGGTTGCATGTTGGGGTTTTGGTTCGGCATTTGTACTAATAAAAAGGGAAATTGGATTTTGAGACTTGATCTTAGTGTAAACTAAGCTTAATTAGTGAGAAATGTGATTGCATGTTGGTTTAAAAGAAGAACTAGTGATGCATGTCATCGTTTGGTCCTTGAATTGTGATTTATGATTTTAGCCGAATGGAAAATGGGTCTAAAAGAGATTGATTTGATGCTAAGTGAAATGCATGCATGTTTAATTGGAAAATTTGATTTTGGCAGAGTCTGAGATGCCTAAGACTGTACCTGTCAGTGTTGGTGGCAAGTTAGCCCAGGACCGAGACTTTGTTTACTCCCTTATCCCTGAGTTGGGAGCTTTGGTGGATAGGTTGATTCGAGACTCTGGGCAGAGTACTTCAGTTATGGATGAGGAGTGGAGAGCTAGGGTTCAGTTGGTGGAGCAGGTTTCCCGGAGGAGATTGGATGAGGGACCATCCACCAGTGATGCTGATGCTGAGGCCCAGAGGCTGCATAAGATCATTCGCTGGATGTTGGTTGTGTTGAGAGAGATTTTGGATGATTAGTTGTTAGGCGGGTCTCTTGGTTGAACCCGTAGTTGTTGTTTATCAGCGCCAGTAGGTTTTGGGATACTTGGTCAGATGCCGGGATCCCTTTTTCATTTGTTGTATTGTATTTCAGAACTTTGTGGTAGTAGTAGCTGTTAGAAGTTAGGGGTAGATAGGGGGATATTTTCCAGTTTTTCCTCTGTTTAACCCTGCTATATTATTGTACCTTATTTCTGAACTTTGGTAACCAGACTTTTATTTATGAACCCTGTGTTGATAAATTCATTATCTCGTTTTCTATTATGCACCCTAAAGATCTGCATAAACTGTTCTAAATACCATGTTTTCGTATAACCATGTTTAAAATTCGTAATACCCTATCATGTACCATAAGAAAACAACACTGATATGAGAATTATGTAGTAATAGAATTGCATGTGCAAAATTGGGTAAAGCTTAAAACCCACAAAAGAGATTTTATAGTAAAATATTGTTATATAAGCCATGCTATCGTATTGCTAAATAATTGCTCAATCAGGTTTGTAAGAAATGGCCAACTCACCAGATCACCAAGAAGAAGAAATTCCAACCCAAGACCCAGAAGTAAACCCAGAAACCACCATGATGAGCAGACTTGCTCAGCTTTTGCAACAACCTGTGGCCCCTAAAGTTGGAAACTTCAAACACTTTCAATCTGTTCATCCCCCGAATTCTTAGGATTACCCGATCCGATAAAAGCACAGTCGTGGTTAAGAGAAATGGAAAAAGCCTTTGAATTGGCAGAAGTTAAGGACGACAAGAAAGCCCAGTATGCGAGTTATTACCTTAAAGATGAAGCGAGTTTCTGGTGGGAATCTTCAAAGGCATTGTTGGAAGGAAAGGACTTAACATGGGAGAAGTTTACTGAAATGTTTCTGGAGAAATATTTGCCGAGTTATATGCAAGATCAGTTGGAAATGAAATTTCTGGACCTTAGACAAGAAGATATGTCGGCAGCGGAGTATGAAGTGAAATTTTCGGAGCTGTCTAGATTCGTACCTGAGTATGTAAATACGGAGGCAAAGAAGGCTAAGAGGTTCCAATAGGGACTTAAGTCATGGATTAGGAGTCAAGTGGCATTATTAGAGATCAAGAATTATGCTGCCTTGGTACAGAAGGCAATGATAGTAGAAGGAGAGCGTGAAGCTGCGAAGAGAGAAAATGAAGGAAGGAAAAGAAAGTTTGAAAGCTCGGAGCAAGAGCAAGGGAGTTCAAAGTTTAGAGGAAAGTTTGGAAGGAATGGTGGAGGTCAGCACCAAAAGTTTCAGAAGTTTAAACCCGGTAACGGAGCTCAGAAGAACCGTTTCCAGAAAGCAGGACAACCGGGGAAGGATGATAGACCTTGGATTCAAGAATGCAAGAATTGTGGAAACAGACACCCGGGAAGGGGTAATAAGTTAGACGTGACCTGTTTCAAGTGCAACCAGAAAGAGCATTACTCTTCAGAATATCCAAATGGAGCAAAGAAGCCTGACTTGGCTTGTTTCAAATGTGGAAAGGTGGGCCATATGACCAGAAATTACAAGGAGCCTGTTCAGAAGGCCAATGTTCTTAGGATTGCTGGACCGCCGTCTCTCCCAGCACCATCAACTAAACCCAGAGCTAGGACCTTTAATATGACAATGAAAGATGCGGTGCAAGATGTGGACATGGTAGCAGGTATGCTTGTTATTAACTCAGTAGAAGTAAAAGTATTGATGGATTCTGGAGCAACTAGATCTTTTATCTCTGAAAGTATTCTTGATAAGTTAAATTGTGTTGCGTATCCTCTGGAACCTAATTTGATTATAGAGGTAGCAAATCAAGAGAAAGTTATTGTTAATAAAGTTTGTCCCAATTACGATGTGATTGTAGAAGGTCGGCACTTTTCTGCTGACTTAATTCCCTTTAAGTTAGGAGAATTTGAGGTTATACTAGGAATGGATTGGTTGTCAACCCATGAGGCGCAAATAGAATGTAAAAGTAAGAAGGTGAAATTAAGAGCCAAGGATGGCGAGGAAGTGATATTCAAAGGGAAAAGGAAAGAGAAGAAATTTCTAACGGCTGTCGAGGCGAGAAGATTAATACGTCAAGGATGTGAAGTTTATTTGGCTCATGTTAAAGACATGGAAAAAGAATCTGTAAGGATTGAAGATATTCCAATAGTAAGAAATTTTCCTGATGTATATCCTGATGAATTGCCTGGACTACCTCCAAATAGAGAGATCGAGTTTACGATTGATTTGGCTCCTGGAACGGAACCAGTATCGAAAGCTCCATATCGTATGGCGCCAGTAGAGATGAAGGAATTGGCAGCACAGTTGCAAGAATTGTTAGATAAAGGAGTAATTCGGACGAGTGTATCCCCGTGGGGCGCACCGGTGTTGTTTGTAAAGAAAAAGGATGGAAGTTTGAGGTTGTGCATTGACTATAGAGAATTGAATAAGTTGATGATTAAGAATAAGTACCCTCTACTGCGAATCGATGACTTGTTTGATCAACTAAAAGGAGCTTCGTGTTTCTCCAAGATTGATTTAAGAGCTGAGTATCATCAATTAAAGATTAAAGCGGAAGATATACCCAAGACAGCATTTCGAACGAGATATGGACACTACGAGTTTTTGGTAATGGCGTTTGGTTTGACGAACACGCCAGCCGCATTTATGGATCTTATGAACAGAGTGTTCAAGCAATATTTGGATAAGTTCGTTATTGTGTTTATTGATGATATACTGATTTATTCCAAGACGGAAAAAGATCATAAGGAGCATTTGAGGATTTCCTTGGAAATTTTGATGAAAGAAAGGTTGTATGCTAAGTTTTCAAAATGTGAATTTTGGCTAAAGGAAGTGCAATTTCTTGGTCACGTAGTTAATAAAGAAGGAATCAAAATGGACCCAGCCAAGATAGAAGTTGTAATGAATTGAGAAAGACCCAAGACTCCTACGGAAGTCAGAAGTTTTTTGGGATTATCCGGATACTAGAGAAGGTTTGTGGAAGATTTCTCTAAGATTGCTGTCCCATTAACAAAGTTGACAAGGAACAACGAGAAGTTTGTATGGACGGAAAAATGCGAAGAAAGCTTTCAAGAGTTAAAGAAGAGGTTGGTAACCGCCCCAGTGTTAGTGTTACCAGATGAAAAAGGAGAATTTGTAATATTTAGTGATGCTTCATATAAAGGACTTGGATGTGTGCTAATGCAACACGGAAAGGTAATAGCATATGCGTCGAGGCAACTCAAGCCGCACGAGCAAAAGTATCCCACGCATGATTTGGAATTGGCAGCAATTGTGTTTACCCTTAAGATTTTGAGGCATTATTTATACGGGGAAAAGTGCGAGATTTATACAGATCATAAAAGTTTAAAGTGTATATTCACTCAAAAGGAGTTGAATATGAGACAAAGAAGATGGTTAGATTTGATCAAAGATTATGATTGTACGATAAACTATCATCTTGGAAAGGCAAATGTGGTAGCAGATGCTCTAAGTCGCAAAGAAAGGTTGAATATGTTAACGTCATCGGAAGATTTGATCAAGGATTTTGAAAAGATGGAAATAGAAGTGCAGACTCCAGAATTTGGAGGTAAACTATATATGCGATGTCATTTCAACCCGAAATTTCGGAAATATTCGATATTGTCAAGAGCAAGTGATGAATTGCGAAAAGGATAAGTTATCTGGAGAAGAAATTAAAGCTCAAAAGGATGAGAAAGGGATATATCGTGTTAATTCACGTATTTGGATACTTAATGTTGTGGAATTAAATCACGAGATTTTGCAAGAAGCGCATAACTCGAGATTTTCAATTCACCCTGGAAGCACGAAAATGTACAGGATTTAAAAAAAAGTTATTGGTGGCCCAACATGAAAAAGGAAATTGAGGAATGGATAAGTAAGTGTTATACATGTCAAAGAGTCAAAGCGGAACATCAAAGGCCAAGTGGATTGCTTCAACCACTAGACATACCAGAATGGAAATGGGAACATATTGCGATGGATTTCGTGGTAGAATTACCTAAAACCAAGTCTAATCATGATGCGATTTGGGTAGTAATTGATCGATTGACGAAGTCAGAACATTTCTTGTCGATAAATGAAAGATTTTCGTTAGAAAAGTTGGTCAAATTGTATTTGGATGAGATTGTGATGCGTCATGGAGTTCCTGTATCTATCGTGTCTGATAGAGATCCAAGGTTTAACTCGAGATTTTGGAAACAATTCCATGATCATTTGGGAACTAAGCTAAAAATGAGTACGTCATATCATCCGCAGATGGACGGAAAAAGTGAAAGGACAATTTATACAATTAAGGATATATTGCGAACTTGTGCAATAGATTTCAAAGGAAATTGGGACGATCATTTGCCGTTAATTGAGCTTTCCTACAACAACAATTATCACGCGAGTATTGGCATGTCGCCTTCTGAAGCGTTGTATGGAAGAAAATATAGGTCCCCTACGTATTGGGACGAGGTTGGTGAGCGCAAATTAATTGGCCTAGAGCTAGTTCAACAAACGAAGGAAAAGGTAGAAATGATTCGGAAAAGATTAGTTGCAACTCAAGATCGACAAACGAAGTATGCAAATCGAGAACGAAAAGATGTGCAATTCGAATCTGGAGACAAAGTCTTGTTAAAGATATCTCCTTGGAAAGGTTTAACCCGATTCGGAAAGAAAGGGAAGTTGAGTCCTAGGTATATCGGACCATTCGAGATACTGCGACGAGTTGGGAAGGTGGCATATGAATTAGCGCTACCTCCGCAAATGCAACATTTACACAATGTATTTCATGTATCTCTTCTGAAGAAGTATAATGCTGATGCGAGTCATGTGATCAAATTGGAACCAGTGGAAATTCAACCAGATTTGTCTTACGTGGAACAACCAGTTCGAATCTTAGACCAAAAATAGAGGACACTTAGAAATAAAATTGTACCTCTAGTTAGAGTGTTGTGGAAAAATCCAATAGTGGAAGAATCAACTTGGGAATTAGAGAGTGAAATGCAAGAAAAGTATCCCCATCTATTTGCTTAGACTAGATTCTGGGGACAGAATCCTTTTAAGGAGGGTAGATTGTGACGACTGAGAATTTTGCGACGTAAATAAGTGAATAAAGTGTGATTTATGTGCTGTAAATATGAATTATATGATTAAGTGTTGATTAATCGCCCTTATTGTTTATTAGTATCTAGGAGCGTAATTAGAAGCGTTCCAATTTAAAGAGTCAGCTTAGGAGTTAAGCTGTGTTGTCGAGCCGTCAAGAAGAACGGAACCCGTCCAAAAAGGGGATTAAAGTATTTAAAGTGTGAATTATGTGTTATTATGTGAAATGAAATGCTTGAGTAAAGTAATGTGTTCTAATGACGTGTCGGTAGATAACGATATTGTGAAGCGTAAATGAAACGCTAAGTGTCGGGCCGTCAGGCTGAACGTAACCCGGTACGCGTAGAAAGGAATAATATTAAAGAAGGACAATTTTTATGATCAGACATGAGTTGTGATGTGTCCATATATGTGCTTGCTTGTCTATATGCACGATTACGTGATCTGTTAATATTTTTATGGATTTAAGGGAATTATTTGATTTAAATAAGGTTTATTTAACCTTCGCGCATTTTTATAAAATTATCTGAGTAAGATAAAGGCATGAGATTTATTCTATTATCTTCGAAATAGTCCTAAAGACTTTCTAAAAATGATGGACTGATTTATTTGATGATCGTTGCATTTTAAATTGATTTTTATGTGATAAAATGCAATATTTAGCACAAACTTGTGAAAATCATTAAAATCAACCCTACGCTCAAAAGTTTATTATGAGTAATGGTTGGAAAGCTAATTTCGAGATCTACGTCTTAAAATTGTCATTCGCAATAATTTTCGACTTTCGAGAGGGATATATTCAATATTCGATTTCTATCTTATTTGAGTAAAAAGATAGGATAAATCAAACAAAAAGGGAATTAGTAAATTACTAAACTACCCTTGGCCCTAATACAAATATAAACTCACCCCCCCCTTATTTCTTCTTTCTTTCCTTGAGAACCCCTATCTCCCTCTCTTTCTTTCTTCCTCTCTCTCTCGAACACTCTCTCTCGGCTCTCTCCCCATCTCTCTTCTCTCTCTTGCATGCAACACCAAATACTCACCCAAATTCAAAGGTCTCACCATCTCTATGGTTGTGTTCAAGGAAATACGATTTCTTGATATATGATCATAAGAGAAGATTTAAGAGATTTTGTGGTTTAAAACTCAAGAGGAGACCCGTTATGGGCACTCTTAAGTTCGACCACCACCGGCCATGATCCAAGGAGAGCCTGTAGGATTTTAGGAAAATGATGTGTTAGTTGTACTAATGTGATTTTTGAGCTTTATGCCCTTTAAAAATTATATGTAGCATTTGCATGTCTTGGTTTCTTGAAGAGTTCAAAAAGGGTTTTGTACTTCCTTTGAAATTTAAGTGTGTTGATTGATAAAAGGATTGCTATGATTGTTTTAAAAGTATTTGGACTTGTGTAATTGATTGGATGCTTAAGAAATCAAATTTGAGGGTTGCATGTTGGGGTTTTGGTTCGGCATTTGTACTAATAAAAAGGGAAATTGGATTTTGAGACTTGATCTTAGTGTAAACTAAGCTTAATTAGTGAGAAATGTGATTGCATGTTGGTTTAAAAGAAGAACTAGTGATGCATGTCATCGTTTGGTCCTTGAATTGTGATTTATGATTTAAGCCGAATGGAAAATGGGTCTAAAAGAGATTGATTTGATGCTAAGTGAAATGCATGCATGTTTAATTGGAAAATTTGATTTGAGCTTGAGTCACTAAGTGATGTTTTGATGTGTAATTCGAAAATTGTGATAAAAATGAGTGTTTGATTTAATTAAGAGATGAACTTGATTTGCATGTGAGCATATATGTATGATTTGGTTCGAATTTTATCAATAAAGAAAATGGTGATAACTTAAATGTTGGATTATGCTAGAACTAAAGTTGCATGGTGTAATTTTTGAGAAATTTGATTGTATATATATATATTTATGGTTCGAATTTTTGTAAATTGAAAGAAAGGAAAATGATTCTTTAAAGGTTTTTGAATGAGTATGTGTTTATACGAACTAAGTGAGTATTTGATTGATTTTGTGATTGGTAATTGCAAGAAGGCCGAATAGGCCATATAAACTTAGAATGAAACTTGGTTTTTGATAATCGAAAGAATGATTGGGTGTACATATGTAAATGTCTATGGATTTGATTGTTTGATTGTAGTATGTGGTTCGAATTAAGGAATAAAAGAAAAAGGGAACTAAGACGATTGATTTTAAAGGATATAAGTGATAGTTATAATCGTAAAGATTTAGTTGTGTATGAATCGTATACTCGTATGAGTTATAATCATTTGATTTAAAGAATAGTCGAGATTAAAGCGAGTATAAGTTGATTATTGAGTATATAAAGATATAGAGGCTACGAGAAAAGAATGTGTTATGTGCTATGTGCATGTGTATATATAAGCTATACTCGTATAGTTCGAGTCAAGAGTATAACCGAGCTATCGTATTGAGTGAACGTTCCGGGAACGAGAGTTGAGAACTGATTAAGGGTTTGGTTTTTATTGTAGATTCGGAGCGTGAGGGAATTCACGCTAGGAAGGGGAAAGGTATACTAGGTGGCAGTAGTTCAACCTTCAGGAAAGCGAATTCAGGCAAGTAACTCTAATTACTTGTGTAAATGGTTATAGAGAGGATATTGTTCATGTCATGTAGAGTATTGAACTGTTAAAATAATGAACCCCTGTTATTGATTTGAGATACCTTGTCTTTGATCTTGTAAAACTGTTATTGATAAGCTTATTGATCCAACCCCCTTTTGTAACTCTTTTTTTTCATGTTCTACTTATTTGATATACCATGAATTGTTATAAACCCTATAAGTACCTTTATGAACCCCTTGTAATGATGCTACAATCCTAGATCACCATATTCCCTATTGATCCTTGAAACAGTTTTGATTCTTCTAACTTAAGTACCTTGTTATCATTGATTCAAGATCCCTAGAATTGCACCTTCCTATCCTTGATTCATTTCCTTAACTTTGATTTCTTGAAATTGAATCTAAGAATGAATTTCGACTTGAAAGAGTCCGAATGATTTCATATTCTTGGTAATGATAAAATGAATTTAGAAAACCTACTTTTTCCAACTCAAGGTTTTCCAAACGAATTTCTGATAGATTGGATTGGGACGTAAGAGGCTAGTGGGACTAGTTCAGTCATAGTAAGAGGCTAGAGGGGCTAGTCCAGTTTAAGGCTGAAATTATGCCATTTGGTACCTTAAGGACCGGATGGAGGTCGGTACGGGCTGATCACCCGTATTATAATGAACTGAAAGATAAAGTGGTCCAATCAAGGGTTCTATATTGATTATTTTAAAAGGAATTGAAATTTCCTACTCAGTAATTGATTCTTTGAAAATGAAAATGGTTTATATTGCTTTGAAAAGAGTTGATTGTGATATTGTGAAGCTTATAACTCGTGAACCCTGATTTTTATTCTGTTGATTATATAATTGATTCCATATAATGAAAAGATTGTCGCTTTCCTTTTTGAAATATCTGTTTTGATCCCTTAATGATTTGTGATGAATGTCGGCTTTCACCCTGCTATGAGCCTTGTTCCTTGAAAGCCCCAAATTTTTCCTTCATAACCCTTTCTTAACCCGAAAGATAGAAATCTACCACTTAGATCTGATAAAGTAGAATGCCCTGAGATTGGTAAAGTATATTATGGATTTTGATATCGTAGAACTGCTTTATAGTTACTTGCTGAGTTTTATACTCATATGTTTTGTTTAAATCTAATCATGGCAGTTATGCAAGAAGATGGTCAGGCTTAGGCGCACTGCTCGTAAGAGCGTACCTGGTGGTCCCCATCGTGTTGAGGGCTTCCGGTTGTCAGAGCAGGTAGTAAAGTTTTTGATTGAGCAAGCGCTTAACCAGAGAGTTGTAAAGATACAATGGGTTATCTATCGGTTCCAAGCCAGGATCGAATATGATTATTTTATTTTATTTTTGGGGTTGTAAGTTATATGTATGATTGGTAGTTGTAATCTTGTCTCATACTTTATACTGTTTGATCCTGTTAGTAGCTAATCGGGGTTTATGCTTATTTAATTAGTAAATTAGAGGTGTGTGGGTCCTCATTTCCTAACCCCGAGATTGAGGGCGTCACAATCAGGCCTTTAAAAAATCCGATTTTTTTAAAACGGATTGGGCCGGGCTTTTTAAAAAATTGGGTCGGCCTGGCCGGACTTCCTAAGAAATATAATGCCCGTTTTAGGCCCGCGGGCCGGGCTATATCGGGTCGGACCGGGCTTTATTCGGGCTTTTTATTTATTTATTAAAAAATATTTTATAACTCTAATTATGAGGAGTTTAAATACCGGAGAAAATAATATCTTGATATATCAGATAAAGTAGTTTAGACACCGAAATAAATAATTATTTTTTAATATAATATATAAATAATCATATAATCATATATAACTTAATTGTTTTTAATATTATAATATAATGTTTTAAAAATCATAAAAAAGTATTGTATATTTTTAAATTTTATATAAAAAATTCGGTTTTTTAATCGGATTTTTCAAAAAGCCCGGGCTTTTATCCGGGTCGAGCCGGGTTTTTATTCGGACTTTTCGTGTTTCGGGCCGAGCCGGATTTTCGAGAAAAAAGGAGGCCTATTTAAGGCCCGCGGGCCGGACTGAACCAGACTGGATTTTTTTCCAGATCGGGCTTTTCAAGTTTTTTCGGATCGGATCGGATTTCGGGCTTCAGATTTTTTGAACATCTATTTGAGCGAGAGCGACAAAATTTAGCAGAATGACCATAACGATCACATAGATGACAGCGGAGAAGAGATCCATTAAAATTGGCATTATAAGCAGTCGCCATACATTAGAATGAAAATGAGATTGTGGAAATGATGGACGCCACGAAGATTGTGATATGGGGCGTTTTTGAGTGACTTTGCACAACGGCAACTGTAATGGGAGGAGGAGCTTGGGCGATTTCAGTATGTTTTAAAAATAATTCATGATCTAGTAGTTTTTCATATCTTCATATGAAATCGGAGGCTCACGTGCCCTGATGGCACCCGCAATAGTGTAAAACTCCTTCCCTAGTCCACTAAGAATTTTGACAATGAGCTCATCATTGGTTATTGGAGAGCCCGCGGTAGCAAGTTCATCTGCTAGAGAACGGATATTACGAAGATATTCAGCAACTGAGCGATTGTCTTTGGTGACATGAGCCAGCTGATCGCGTAAACTAAAAATCCATGTCTGTGATTTATTGGCGAAAGCGGTATGCAGTGATTCGTAGGAACTTTTTGTAGAAGCAACATTGGCAACAGTCGAAGCAAGAAGAGGATCAACAGAAGCTAGCAATGCATTTTGGACAAGTTTATCCATGATTAATAATCTTTATTAATAAGCGAAACTTCTTTTTAAGTGATACTTTAGTTTCACTAATTTTTTTGGTCACCACCTTTTGGTTTCATATCTTATGATTCATGTTATAACTCCAAATGTATTATCTTTTTATCTTTTTTTATTCTTATATGACTTATAATTCTATATGTAATATTTTTACCCATTTTTTTGAATTTTAGAAGCCATATTTTTTATTATTTTTTTATAGGTTTGAATCCTATTTTTAATTATGTTTCAAAATAAATAGGTTCGTAAATTGGCCCATCTAAATAATTTCTGAAAAATATAAACCATGACCAAGGAAATAAGTCATGTGGTTAAACTGGAATATTTTAATTTAGAATTTTTTAGTTTGTTGGTGGAATTCCATTTTAATAAAAAGATATGGATATAATTTGTTTAAACCGTATTATGATTACAAATTTATTTTCGGAGAACTCTAAATTATTTTTTCATAGGGTACTTGATTTCATATTAGTACAGTTACACCTTATTTTGGTTTCACTCATTAATAAGCGAAACTTTTTTTAAGTGGTACTTTAATTACACTTATTTTTTAGTCCCACCATCTTTTACTTTCAACTTTTATAATTCATGTTATAACTCTAAATTTATTATTTTTATTTTTTTCATTCTTATATCACTTATAATCCTATATTTATTATTTTTACCCGTTTTTTGAATTTTAGAAGCCATATTTTTTTATTATTTTAATAAGTTTGAATCTTATTTTTAATTATGTTTTAAAATAAATAGGTTGATAAATTGGCCCAACTAAATAATTTCTGAAACGACCAAGTAAATAGGTCATGTGTTTAAATTAGAATTTTTTAATTTGTTGGTGGATTCCATTTAATAAAATGATATAAGTATTATAGACAATGTATTTTGGTTTCAACCTTAAAAAATAATAAATTTGTTCAAACCTTATTATGATTACAATTTTATTTCCGTAGAACTCTAAATTATTTCTTCAGAGAATACTTGATTTCGTCTTAATACGGTTACGCCGTATTTTTGGTTTCACTCATTAATTAGCGAAACTACTTTTTAAGTAGTAATTTGGTTCTACTTATTTTTTGATTTCAGCATCTTTTGGTTTCACTTTTTATGAGTCATGTCTTAATTTCAAGTGTATTATTTTTATCTTTTTATTTTATTTTTATTTATTTATAATTCTATATGTATTATTTTTACCCATTTATTGAATTTTAGAAGCCATACTTTTTATTATTTTAATAGGTTTGAATCCTATTTTTAATTATGTTTTGAAATAAACAGGTTTATAAATTGGCACAACTAAACATTTACCGAAAAATATAAACCATGACCAAGTAAGTAGGTCGTGTATTTAAATTGGAATATTTTAATTTAGAATTTTTTTAATTTGTTGATGAAATTCCATTTTAAGAAAATGATATGGATATTATAGACACTTTTGATTTCATCCTTGTAAAATAATAAATTTGTCCAAAACATTACAATTATTTCCGTAGAACTTTAAATTATTTGTTTATAGGGTACTTGATTTTATCTTAGTACAATCACGCCGTATTTTGGTTTCACTTCTAAATTTTTATTTCATGTAGATAAATATGTTATTTTTTACGAAATATAGATTGTTTGAATCATATTATAATTACAATATTTTTATATTTCGTAGAATTCTTGTTTATGTTTATTTTGATCTCTGCCTAATTCTTAGCACGGGTTATCAACTATATCAAAAATAGGGAAATCTATGAAGTAAAACATTAAAACTAAAAATATATTTATCACACGTACAACAATCACAAGTGAAGGGAACGTAGCCACAAAAGAGTGCTATTGAACCGAGTACATCTTATTCCAAAAACAGGTACACACACTTTCGAATCAAGGACAAAACATAAGAAAAGGAACTAGGCTCTCAGGTGAGCGTTAAAACTTGAAATGGAACTGTGAAGAGAAATGCTCATCAGAAGCAGCATCTATCGAAGCTGCATTAACCTTTTGAAATTTTAGTTGCCAAGCTGCAACTTGTCGCCAAGCTGCAACGTCTTGTCCCCGACAGCAACTGCAACTCCGAAAACCTAGTAAAAAACAAATAATCATGGACGAGTATACAAATTTTGAACAATTATATATAACTTTTGCTCTATGCCGATTATGTCAAGGTATAAATTTCGTAAAATATACAGTATTTTAAAAATGTTGTATAACTTTTATTCTATACTGATAATGTCAAGTTAAATTCGGAAATGACCATATTTGAACAATTATATATAAGTTTTACTCTATGCTAATGTCAAGTTAAATTTCGTGATAATGTACCTTGTCACCGTAGTAGCCTACAAATCGGAAGCCAACAGAGGTGGCTTCGTAGATTGAGGATGCAAATTGCGAGAGAACAAACGCAATTGCTCCGACAACAGTCAATGTAATCATGAGCCTGGTAAATGCAAACAATCAGTAATATCCTTGACAATATTCCAAAGTACGTAGTTGAAAAATACAAAGAAGTAAAAGAACTGAAGATCAGAGGCGCATACTTGTATAGTAGTTTAGCATCGGATAAGCTGAGTTTGATGTATTCATCGAAGGTAATGAAATTAGAGGAAATGTTGGTTGTGTAGGCACTGACCGATATGAGCAAGCAAATGAAGGTAATAACCACTTTCGCCATGGTCTGTTTCCGTAATCCGAGTACAAACTAGGTAATCTTCTGCTAGGATATTTGCGTGTTCAAATATTTTGTGCAGATTGTTCATGTTATATATAGTAGCAGTAGTAGCAGTATTAGTATCAATAATAGGGAAATGATGAGAATGAGACTAATTGATTAATGTATTAGTTCTTTGCTTGATCTATAGGTTGGCTGTTTGTTTTCAGCGGAAAATGACTATATAGTTGACTTGTGATGTGCTTACAGTCTAAACATTATACAATTTGAAAGAAATTATGAATCTGCTTTGCCCACAAAATGTACTAGTGTCGTATTATAGCAACTGGGGTGTTTATGTAAAGTCGAAGAAGCATATGCATGTCAACGCATTTCACATTTAGTCCAACCATAAAGGTCACACGCACATGTCGGGAGTCGAACTCCTAACCTCCCGTAATGGGTACAAGGAGGGCTCAATCACTACACGAACACCTTGTTGGCTTATGTTCTCTTATGTTCGTTTTTTGACAAGGGAAAATTTTGGTTTAAGGGCGTGGGAACAAGGATGTTGTCACCAGTCAACTGGTTCTTTCGCCGAAACGCGTACAGCATGCAAACTATGAATGTTTACTTTGACAATTTTCATTCATTCACCACCCAAACACCCATTTTCACCGACCCCAAAACTCACAGAGCAAGAACAACCATGAATATACATATAAATACATACTAGTATTGGTGCCCGCTCCGCTCGGCATTACGTGAGAAGAAGGTGTTTCGTGAGTAAAGGTAAAAGATTTTTTTCTGTCATTGTTGTGAAGATCAATATTCTAATATTTCATTTTTTTCATCAGAATTGTGACTATTACTGGCCTCCACGCTGAGGCTCATGAAGTGAAAATGTAACATAGATATATACAACCGAAAATATGAGTTACATCACAGTACAACATAGCAAAAGATAAGTCAAGTTACTCCTCACAATACAATGTAAAAGAAAAAGATAATTAGGTCTAACACATAGTCTATCATCAAAAGTTGGTACATATATTGGTATCCAGTCCCTGATTTTTTAAAGTTGTCCCGATGTGGATGTGTTAGGGGATTTGAAGTTGAGCTCTGACAGACCATCCAAGTGATATGATGTTGTTGAACCCTGCGAGGGGCATATTAATAAGTTAAGTTGTGTGTTTTTCTGGAATATTGTACAAACAATACAACTATGTTGTACCCTCTTACCTGAGCAGCTCCTTCATCTACAATGGATGGCTCTGCATCATCTGGAACATAAAATCCATTGCATATGTTAGTGGCCCAGTAGATTTGTATCTTATTCAAGACATTCACTTCTTTGATAGTTAGTTTCAAGGTGTACTTCTTCTTTTCCAATTGTTTCAAGTCCTGAGGAAAACGTTCATCACCATCGGCCTGAAATCATGCAATCCAAGCAGATTAAATTTAGGAATTAAGAGCATATGAGTAGTATGTGTATATCATTCTATTGAACTGTGTGCTTTGGGTTTACCTCTTTGATGACGTCTGCTACCCTTTTCTGCAGTATTGCACGCACTTGTTGATCTCCTAAAATAACTTGAATTCCACCAGTTTCGTCTGTGGCGATCACTGATATTTCAAACCTGTGAAGAACACCATATGTTTTAATTTGAAGGGATTAAAAAACTAAACAGGAAAGTGATTGAAAAATTTTCTTTTTTTCGGGGTACGGCTTGTTGCAGATACATTTATTGCAAAACCATTCTTCATCATCCGGCTGTACTTCTTTGTCACAGCTTGTACAAACCAGGGAGAACCACTTTTATTTTTCCTCCACATAGTGTATTCTCACATGAGCAAGAACCTCCCTCTAAACATATAAAAAATGTCATGAAGGGGGGGAAAAGAAGAAGAAAAATCTAATGAATCAGGTGTTAACCTCAATATAGTCTTTCCCGAGAGCTGTTATATCAGACACCTTGAGCAGTTTAGATTTTGTACGTTTACGGTAACATAAATTTGTGCAACAAATTCAGGAGATGTTAACCTAGACATCAAGATTACAATTCACATAAGTTTTGTAATTTGAAAACAAAAGCGTGGTAAATATATTGAATAACAGTATACATTTTCCTTAGATGTGTTACACTGAAGTGATTATAGTTGACAAAACACTCTGTGGCAGCAACGCTAGTCAAATCAACCTCATCTGTGGTAAAAAATAAGACAAACTCATGATATATTAACATGCACTTCAACAGATAATGTAATATCATATCAATCTACATAATTATGTTGGATTACCGTTCCACAATCCAACACGACAACTTCCTAAAATGATTATGACAGGTTCCTCCACAACCTGGAGGAAGAGTTTCTCAAACTTCAGAGCAAAATTGTCCCAAAAAGTAACCTTGATGTTGGACCTTCAACAACATGTTAAATATTAGAAATAGCGTTGTGTAGTTTAAGGACATGAGCTGGATAAATATTTGAAAGGTACCTGCCATCTGTGATGGTAAACTTTGACTGTTTTTGAGCATTACCGAGTCTGTTTACCAAATCAGATATGGTTTCCCTGAATTTTATAATCCCAACCACATCTATATAAGATGCACCTGATGTAAGTAAAATATGAAAGGCATATAACAACATATGCAGGACATGAGAATTTGTATGAACCTGCCAAGTAAGTAGTCTGTTTTGTCATTTCCATTAACTCGCTGTGGTCCACGAAATCGAACGCATTTGCTGCAATAGTTCTCCCGTCATCTTCCACTTGGTCAATATGTGTTTCGTTTGAAAATATTAGTTGCACTTCTTTTCTAACGCATCTAAACTTGTCATCTGGTTTATAACTTTGAACAGTGAAATTTCTGATTACTAACACAGTTCCCACAGTGAATTTAGATTCCAAAGTATCTGCAGCTACTGCCGGCACAAAGGCGTGAATCCTATTACTCTGTTAAGATTTGGCAAGAAAATTATTTGGAGCCTAATGTAAGAGAAATTTAGATGGTATTACGTACCTTTTGATCTAGCAGCAGCAGGTTGAAACCTTTGAATATTTCTCCACTTCTTTTGACAACTCTCCAAAAACGCAACACCCTTACTTTGATTTTGCCGTCAAATCTATCCTTCCTGAGGGAGCTTAGGTCCAAAAACTTGCTCTTGGACATGCTTATATTTTTGGAGGAGGATGATGACATTAGAATTTGGGTGTAATAGAAGTGTATGTTAGGTGGATATGCAAGTGTATGAATTTATGGTAAGGGGACATATTAGAACAATAAAAGAGATTAAAAAAATTAATAAAATATTGATTAGACAGTAAACAGGGGTTTAATAGTTTTTTAGGTTGCTGAGAAAATTAAATGTGTCCCTCGTAGATTGAATTTTCGTGTATCTTGTCATGTGTTCTAATTTTTTTTTGGGATAATGGTTATTGTGGTGATCTAACTTATTATATCTTGGTACAAATTAAAGTTCATAATTTCGAGTTATTTATACATAGTTAGCTACTGACAAAGCAGAAACGAAATGAGGGTTTCTGAGCATGGTAATGAAATAAGTGAACACAGTACGATCAAGCAAAAATATTACAGCGTTCTTACAATTTTGGTACAAATAATATTTCACAATTGCATTTATCTTCACTTTGCCTTCTTCTTCTATGCAATACATTCTAGAATTAAGATTGTTTGTATAGTAAAGTAAAAAATATTTCATTATTTAAATAAGACAGTAGATTAATGATCTTACGGATTGATGTTTTCCTTGTTTAACTGGAAGATCAAAGGGAAGTGGTTCAATTTGCTTTCTTGCTCTCACTTTCGTGCTGGTTGATTTTCCTGTTTCCGGTGAGCCCATTTCCTGTAACATATTACCTGACCCCTAAATTTTGACACATCAGCTATTAAAATGTTATACGGTTGTAGTTCAATATCCACGAAAGTTAGGATATTTACCTTTGAAATTGACATAGGTTCCATGATGCAACTAATGTGGGTGAATGCATTGAATCAATTGGTAATACGACTCCTTCTCACCAGGAAAGGTAAATTTGGACACATCAGCTATTAAAATGTTATACGGTTGTAGTTCAATATCCACGAAAGTTAGGATATTTACCTTTGAAATTGACATAGGTTCCATGATGCTATCCTGGTGAGAAGGAGTCGTATTACCAATTGATTCAATGCATTCACCCACATTAGTTGCATCATAGACAGTTGAAGAGTTCTCAATGTTATGTTTAGTGATAGATAATGTGATTACATATTTCTGCCTGACCAACTGATTCAGTATATCTGGAAAAAATTGTTCTCCTTTCGCCTATTAAAAAAATTCCAAAACTATGTTTAATCAAATGAGTAAGATTAGTACCACGTAATGCAGAAAATTTACCTCAGCTTGTGGGCAGTAAATATCATCAACTTTCTTGCCTATAATCCTACATACATCCTCATCGCTAAACATAACTTCAATTGAACCACTCCCATCTGAGCAATCTGTTTTGATATTGAAGCTGCACATTTTTTAAAAATAAAGTTTAATATCTAAATCAACACTAAATTTTGCTGTCGATGAAATTACTATAGGTATAAAGAGGCATTGCACCTTCGCCTGGGGTAAGGAATCAACTGTTTGCAGTCAGGGCATTTAATGATTCCAGCAATGATTGCTACTTTAGTTGTGCAATTCGAACAAAAAATTGTGTACCATTTATTCCTATCCACCACCTTTGTAACCACAATCTCACAGTTCACTTGTTCCTGGTAGCAGAACAGAGTTCTGAGGTATAATTAAATTATTAATATATGTAAGCTGGTACTGTGAAGGGATACCTCAATATCCTTCAATTGTAAGGATTTTATCTGCATCACGGTCATCACAGGAGTTTCCATTTCATCATCCCCATCTGAAAGATGCATAGATTCTTGTACCCTATATTTAGTAGCGAGTAGTTAAGCAAATACAAATTAACCTTATTTTTCTTAAGAAAGAGTATTAAGGTCATCACTTCTTCCTCAGCATGTCAACACAGTAGTGATCAGGTTCAATGTAGATCCTTGTAGCGGGGTAATTTGTGAGTTGCGGTTCACCTGCCCATTGTGGAAGAACAAAATTATTTTATGCCAAATAACAATCGAAACTATAAACATATATACCTAATTTACTAACCATCATATCGTGTGACCCTAGCACATGAAATAATTACTATGACATCTCTTCCAGTCGCCTTAGAAAAGCGCTGATCAACTTCCAAAGCAAATTTATCAAACAGTGTCACCTTTGTTGTTTGCCTAATTCACATAATTTATTGTTGTTTTGTTCAGAACATGGATTACATGAAATTGTATAGGGTATCTAGCAAAAGAATGTACTAACCCGCCATCAACAATTTCAAACTTTAGACGGTACTAGTTCTGATCATTCTTACTACTCTGAACAATGGGGCTTTTATTTTTCATGATGCCCACCATGTCTACAATGTTAAACGGGAAAGTAGATAATTGGTTATAGCACAAGAAAGCAAAGCGTTTTTGTAAAAGTGTGAAAATTAAAATATTGAATTTTTCCACTAACCTACTAAAAAATGATTGTCGTTAGCCATCTTAGCTATGTCTTTCATATGAACCAAATCAAAAGCGTACTTATCAATTTTCAGTGGGTTCTCACTGTTCTCTCTTGTCCATTTTGTATCCTTTGAGAAATATATGTGTTTGTTGTTTCTCACAGGTCTATAATTTTCATCGCCTAGGAAGTCCTTCACTTTAAAGTTCTCCAAGATGTAAACATTTCCTTCCTCAAAACCCTCTGTTATGTTTTCACAAACTTTTGCGTTCGCATATGCATGGATACGGTTGTTCTAAAATAATTTGATTATTAAGGATAATATATTAAGATTATTTTAATATTGCGGCATATAGTAAAGGCGTAATATTAGATTGATGGATTAAGGTTAGTAAAAACGTACTGAATCATCAATTATTAGCATATTCATTCCCCAAAATTCATGCGTTTGCCGGTTCATTCCTTTCCACACCGCCTGTGCTCTTACTCGACAACACCAGTCATAAGAAGACATTTCCAACTTCATTAATGAGTCGTACTTGTTAAGTTCCATATTTGTAGATCTGCAAACCTGTAAATGAATGAGATAAAATGGTTGAAACTTTAATAAGGAAGTAAAGGTCTTAACTGACGACCGCATCTTGCTTGCAGTTGTTGCTCCCAGTCCTTGCTATACTTTTGTGGGTGTAAATGATCCACTCCTCTTCACTCAATAATTATTCTTTTAGCAAGAGAAAGTAGTACTGACACAATTACTTATTACAGTAAATTTTTATATAGGACACGTGCAGCTTGATAATAACAACGGCATGCAAGTGGTACTGAACAATTTAGAAAACCGGGCTTAACCCTTACCACGTATACGACTCTTTTGTTAAAGTTAATGACATGGTTGCAATTACATTGAGGCAGTTCATGAGCATATAAACAATAAAATAAAAGATTGCCTGACACAAAGAAAATTTGGGGGTTTTAACATATTCCTTCAATTATTAGTATATATAGTGCAAGAAAAAAAATGGAGGGTATTATTTGCACATCTTAGAATTATAGTTACATGCACTATTTTAAAATTTGTCTTCATCTTTCATATTATTTTAAATATATGTCTTTTCTCTTATTCTCAATTTATTTTTCCTACTTCAAACTAATTTATATTTCGATAATATTGAAATTAAAGTATTATTATATTATTTGTGTATTTTATCATTTCTAAATTCTTCAAAAATTGAGTTTTGAATTTTAATATTTTAATCATTAACAAATTTACAACGATAAATGATTCTTTATAACACTTAATAAGTGGTAATATAATTTAAATTTTAGAATTATAATATTTAAAATTGATATTTTCATGTTATAAGATTTTGGTTCAACATGTTAAAATGTAAATAAAATTTTAGCACAAAAATAGATATAGGTCCATTCCATTCTTATTAATTGGATTAATATTATAATACTAATGATCTTTAAAAAATCAGCTTATTTTGTTTTTAATATTAATAAATATGTTTAAGAGTTTGATTAATAATTAATATAATTAAAATAAGTTGGTGTTCTTAATATAAGAAAATAAATTTTATGTAATATGTAGAGTAATGATATTTGCACACTTTAGAGTTGTAGTTGCACACCCTGCCTTGAATTTTACCTAAACTACCCTTCTATTTGTCTTGATCTTTCATGTCATTTTAAATATATGTTATATCTCTTTTATTCTCAATTTCTTTTGGATGGTGATATCTCCACATCTTAGAGTTATAGTTGCACATTCTACTTTAAATTTTACCTAAACTACCCTCATTTTTGTCTTCATCTTTCATGTCACTTTAAAAATATGTTATCTATTTTTCTTCTCAATTTCTTTTAGCTACTTTAAACTATTTTATATTGCGATAATATTGAAATTAAAGTATTATATATTATTTATGTCTTTATCATTTCTAAATTTTTGAAAAATTGAATTTTGAATTTCAATATTTCAAATGTTAACAAACGTACAACGATAAATGATTCTTTACAACACCAAATGAGTAGTAATATAATTTAAATTATAAATTATAATATTTAAAATTGATATTTTCATGTTAAAAGATTTTGGTTCAACATGTTAAAATGTAAATAAAATTTTAGCACAAAAATACATATAGTTCTATTCCATTCTTAGTAATCGGATTAATATTATAATACTAATGAACTTAAAAAAAATCAGGTTATTTAGTTTTTAATATTAATAAATATTTTTAAGAGTCTGTTTACTAATTAATATAATTAAAATATGTTGGTGTTCTTAATATAAGAAAATAATTTTTATGTTATATATTATATTATGTACGATATGATTGCTAATACTTATCTGAATCAATAATATATAATTCTAAAAATGAAACTTTTTGCTCTAACTACATAGGAGGTTCATGCATAAATTAATAAATTTATATTTAAACATGTAGTAAGACAGCCAAAGTTACAATGGAACCAAGTAGTAACCCAGCACACTACTAACCAACCATACTACTAACGGGAGCGTTGGGAGACATAATATGACATGTTTGTAGTCACTTTCACATCCTTACAGAGCGAGACTGATTTTACAACACGTTGGGGCATTAACAACACCAAACATAATTATACAGGAAACATGATAATACACATCACAAACATTATGACCAAAACCAAAGTAATAGAGCAAAACCACTACGTTTTTAAAAATCATTCCCATAACTTGAAGGTTGCTGTTCCATCCCATTAACTTCCCAGAATCTACAAAAGAAAAGAAGCGAATTAGCAAAAAATCACAAATATTTGTGACAAATAATAAATAACTTCACAAGATATACCTTTTACGCAAGTTGTCCACTTTTGCACAGTTGGAATTGAAGTCAAATGAGGTAGCAAGCATGCTGGTTAAGCTACATACACCATTATAGTCATTGCGAAGCATTCTGGCTGAGTGAATGATAATGATAACAGGATACTCCGTACAATCGTAGTATAAAATCTCAAAGGAATGCGCCAATTCATTCCAAAGGCGTACTCTAACCTCATAGCTGCTTAGGCATAATCATTATAAACTCTCCACTAAACATTAATATTTTGAAGGAAGCATAAACCATATTCTATGAAAATTATATTAACCTGAAGTCAGAAATGGTAAAGTCAATATATTTCTGTTGCTCGCCTCTTTTATTAGTAACATTTTGAACGACCCTAACATTTTCCACGATTCTAGCAACATCTACATAATTATATATTAGATTGAGGTGAATAAACAGAATGAAGTATAAAATTTAAACAGACTAAAATAAAAACCTTACCTATTTAATAACTATCTTTAGGCTCAATGGTTTCAATATCTTGAAGATTGGTGAAGTAACACACATCATGAGGAATCAGACCCCAAGCATCAGGAAGAGGTGTAACAGATGTACCACTGGTAACAACAATGTGCTTCTGTCCTTTGAAACATCGATATTTTCCAGAGAAGGGCTCTACGATGAAGTTTCGTAGCATAAAGTTTTTCCCTTGTTCAAACATGTCGGCTGCATCTGGAACTTGTTCACAACCAACCCAAGCATGCATACGCTTATGCTAAGACATAATTTGAATTAAATTACTTGCATAAAAATAAAAACAATAAGTTAAATATATGACAATAACTCACGCATTCATCAATGAGAATCAAATAAAATCCTCTGAGCTCGCCAAGGACATTGTTATTAGGCCATTTCCTTGCCACTCGTACCATTATGGTCCACTGCTCTGTTAGCGTAATTTCTAGATCAATAAGATAGACATAATCTCCTTCCATGGAGATGAGGCCAGAGCAATTACCATCCATTTTTTAGAGAGCTTTACTACATACCACTATATGCATACAATAATGAATCTACTTTAGGGATACATAATAAGACGTGACCCTAATGTCACTGTAGTCATTTTTATCTTTAAGCAGAGTCTAAAACTTTAAAAATCATATATAATGGAAAATAATCAGCAGTGCACATACAGTTGGGACTTGGGCACTGCAATTTATCTTGTGATTTCTAAAAAATTAAACAATATCATCCTTTGATTCCTAAGAAATTAAACAATATCAGACATGTTTTCTGCTAGATATTTAGATGCACTGAAAAAATGTATTTGAAGTTAATTTAGCAGAACAGTTGTCAACAAATTTAGCAGAAATTACAAAAAAAATTAAGCATAGAGTCACCACATAAATATTGGGAAGGCTGTAATAATTTTCGACTACTTATCAATAGACCTTAATTTGTATAAATATCTTTAAACCTGCCTGCAGTTACAGTAATAACTGAAATGCTCATTTTTTCTTCTGGGGCTATGAAGAAGAAAATTATTATTAAAGATAAATCAATTATTTATGGAATGACTGCAGACCAAATATGTCCCAGAGCCTGAATTAACACTCTCAAGCCAACTGATGATTCCAATTAAATTCACCAACAATCAAAGGAACCATATTTTCACAAAAATATGTCATACAATAGTTCTCATGTCTTTTGCATCACAGATCAAGATACCAAGAGCTTTCTCTTTCAGCTCGCTGATCCACAACTTGATACTCAGAAAAAGATAGAATTGTATGTTGCCATACCTAAAATGTATGGCTACCTTGTAATTAGTTTGGGAAATTTTTTGAAACTATATTTGCAGTCTCCAGTAACAAAAGTAAAAAAACTGACAATACACCAACTCAACTCACTAACCCTACCAGGACAAATTTCAAACGCTTAAACTTTATCAGCCTGAAAAATAGGAAAATTGGTCACACTGCAGTTCTACAACAAACAATGGACTGATGTTATTCTTCCATGGGGTAGAAAATGCAGATTTGGCTTGTGGATGGAACAAATTAAGCTGCAACAACAAATTTGAGCAAGGAAAAAAGCTACAATTTCTTTATGAGGGAAATTTTGTGCTCAAAATTAAAAGTGTCAAATAGCTACAGAAACTTGTAATGTAACCCTGTGCCTGGAATTTTTAGCAATTACACCTGATTACCATTCATAGAAAATGCTCATCTAGCCATCAAATATACTATTTCCTGGTAATAAGGATAAAGATAACTTTATAAAGATTCCAACTTCCACTACATTTTCCATGTTCATATCAACATAACTTATATTAATCATAACTGAAAATTTAGCTTACTAACAAAATGTGTTACATTGACCACACACAAAACATAACTAAGTATATTCTACGTCTTAGGTAAAGCGCAAAATATTTCTTTATACACCACATTGTTTGTTATATTGGTGGCATTTCCATTTTTATCATCAACAAAGATAGATAGACCTTTTGGCAATGTAACCCTACTGATTGATACATAGAACTGACCATGGGAAAAAATAAAATTTGGCAAATACAGGCCAACATTTTCAAGACTCTGGCCCTGGAATTTATTTATAGTCATCGCATAGCAGAGCTGCAGAGGCATTTGTTTACGTACCAATTTGAAGGACAACCTGGTGTCACTGGGACATAACTCCATACGTGGTATAAAATGGCGACTACCCACAAAAGACCTGCATATCACCTCACACTCAACACAGAATTTTAGACACTTTGTCACAATCATGCGAGTTCTGTTGCACAAACCCAATGTCTGATTCAAATTCCTCATTAGCATTACAACCACCCCAACTTTTAATTTTAATTCATGTAGTGGCAATCCTGGTATGTTAATAGCATTTAAATACTCTACAGGAAATGCTGAATTAAGTTCGTCTTCACTACCTCCAAAATCCTCAGCAACATCAACACTGAAGTAAGAAAAACACTCACCATCAACTTTTTCAACAATGAAAGAGTTTAGCAGCCCAGCAGTCTGGTTTGTTGGTATCAAAATTGCTCTCTCACTTAAGTACCGAGGAACCAAGCTCTTTTCCATAAAATTGGGATAAGTACTTAAAATCATCTTCTCAACAGTGTTGTTACTCTTCATATCACAAAAACATATCAGGAATTGTTATGGCATCATCATTGTGCAGACCTTCAGGTGCTGCAACCTTACCCTCTCCAATATCAAGAACCCATTTGCCGAAAAGTTTCAATTGTTCAAGCTCTATATTGGAATTCCCTTTATGTAATCTTATGTTTTGTTTCAGCTGGAAAAAATTGCAAATATCCCACAACCGCGAACGTGTAATGACAGCTGAAACAACATCATCTCTTTCACCAAGTGGGATCACAGGCAAGATTTGTCGAAAATCACCACCTAATACGACGGTGATACCACCAAAAGGAAGCTCCAAGCGAGATGGATGAACAGCTTTCATAATATCCTTCAACGAACGATCTAAACACTCAAATGCATGTCGATGTTGCATAGGAGCCTCACCCCAAATAATGAGCTTAGTTTGCTTGATCAGTTGATTAATATCTGAATCATGGCCTATACCACATACAGAAAATTCATCAAGAATAATGGGAATTTTGAACCTTGAGTGCGCAGTCCTCCCACCAGGCATTAATGTTGCTGCTATTCCAGATATTGCTACAGGAAGGACAATTTCGCCCTCTGACCGTAATTTTGCTATGAGAGTCCTCCACAGGTAGGTCTTCCCACACCCCCCACTGCCGTAAACAAAAAAAAGACCACCATCTCCACTGTTACTAGACTGAAGCACAGGATTGTGCACTTGCATTTGTTCTTGGTTACAACTCTGCAACAACTTTTCATACTCAGCTTTCATCTGCAACACATCGCAATTGGCCTCTTCGAGTACCAAGTTATTGTTGCCAAAGTTCAAGTAACTGTCAGGAGGCTGAGGTAACTGATCAAAAAATTTCAACGACTTCCCAATAGAACGAAACAACTCGTGAATCTCTACAAAACAAAAAAAAGTTTATTTTTCACATAATCCTGACATAGGTTATCATTGAGCATAACATTAATAAGACAAATAACATAATATGACAATTAACATACCACTGAGGGCATAGAACTCAAGCTGCTTTTCATTAAGAATTAATTTATCGTTCTTTACTAATCTGCGCCGCCTCAACAAAATATCCTCAATCATATGTTTCCAGTGACAACTCCACAGATTTTTAATATCAGTCACTTTGCAGTTTACAATAATGTGAACAAAAAGTTATCGGATCTGGGGAGGTAAACCACCTTTCGCACACTGAGATAATACCTCATGCCACTCATTGTCGTCCTCTAGCAAACCATATTCTTTGCAAGCTTCCCGAAAAGTATCAAAATGAACACCATTAACAGTCCTAATACTTTTAAAAGAAGTCGCACCACGTACTTTAGTAAGTAACAATCTCAAGAACCAAGACTCACCACTACTGTGGTGTGTGTAGCAAATCCTCCCAATCTGAAATCCTCGTTTTCTTCTATTCCACTGCCTTGCACTATCATTCCACACGTAATGTTGTGGTATCTCATCATAAGTGTATTGACGTGCATCTTCATCAACACCATTAAGCTGGAAAAATGCTTCAAGTTTACTTTGCATGTACTTCTCCTGGGCAGCAACCTTGGCCAGTGACTCGTTGGCACGAAAAGTGCAATTCCTCTGATTTGGAAGGTGAAATGGCAAACGCTCCACAGAAATACTCCTGTGATGAATTGCAAAACCAAATATCATGTATGCAGCTTCAGCCCCACACAAATATCTACCATCAAAATATGCACTTCTCTCATCAACAGCATCCTCAGTAGAATCGGCTTTTTTCCTCCGTTTCCTCCTATTAACTTCGATTATGGCACGATCATAACCTTTTAAGCAATATTTGAATAGATATTTCAAGTTGCGTGCATGACAATAAATCTCCACATTCATATGGCACTGATATTTGACTAATAAATTACGATTATATGGCACGACCCATCGATTGTCCAATTCAGCCTTACGAACATGAACTGAAATATCTTGTTGGTGACGCCGGTATATAGGAAACCCACTATCATCAAAAGTGGTCTTATCACAATACCTAGATAAAATTGTTTATAAATCAATATGATTTTCTAAAGCAATTAATTTATGCAAAATCAAGAATGAATACCTCTTTGGAAAATGCCTAATACAACGCATATCTTTCATACATGCACATTTTGGATTTTGCAATCCACAAGTACCATGAATCATGAATTCTTTCACAGCTGCATAACCAACCGGATCCAAATCAGGGTCCAGAATCTCTGCACTAACAAACCTGTCCATATTCTGTCTCAGTTTTTTTTGAAGCACTGTCAAGCCAAATCAACATGTGAACGTGCGGAAGACCTCGCTTTTGAAACTCAACAACGTACATAACTGGCACAAATCGCAGAAATATGAATAGTACGTAATAAATAAGAAGTAATATTAAATCCACAAACATAAAGTAAATTTCACATGCACCTCCGCTATAAACACCAAAGTAGCCATTTTTCTTTATGTATTTCAAAAGTTGATCAAGCTTCAACCTAAACACACGAGTAATAATGTCCGGACAATTTGCTGAATCGCAGCCTGGAAGATACTCCATCATCTACAAAATTTCATCCCATAGCGGATTTCACATCATCGTAAGAAAGATGTCAGGATGACCCACATAACGACACACAGCCAACACATCCTGAAAATTCTGTTGCATGTAGCGCTTCGAACCAACAAACCCAGCAGGAAGAATGACGCCTTTACCAACATTGGACGAATTAGAGTCACCTTTGCGCACAGAGTCACAAATATGGCTATACAACTCATTGCGTAGTATAGTCTGATGTTCCCGGAACCACCACAGTCGAGTTTGTTCTATTGACGAAAATGCATCAACTAAATATTGCTGAAATAGTCGGCCACCGAGGCGTGGTGTCATACCTGCAAATTGAAATATGGACATTAGTTAGAATATAAATTTAATGCTACAAACCAAGAAAATAATCAGCAAAATAAAATTACCAATATCAACCTCAAATACAAACCTTCATTGCTCCTAACATGCAACGTATATTGATAATCATCCTTCATTGACAAATAACCACGAGACCGAGTTGCATTTTCAGCACCCTTAATGAACTTAATTATGGGGTGAAAGTCGTCTTCTCCCCGTGGGAAAAGTAAAGGATATTGCAGAGCCATCAATTTTGGGTGAACGTATGATGCACGCACCAACCCTTTAATTTGATCATCAATAACTATATCCCGAAATCCACAGGTATCCTCCGTATCACCCACAATTATACCTGCTACCTCGTTACTTGGGCCAACATGATTCTCACGCCCGTTTTCTGCCCTAAAAACTTTAAGTGTAACCTCGAGATCAACAATTTCACCACTCTCAAATCTGTCACGCTGCTGTTGGAACTTGTGAACCAGTTCATTGGTTTCATCCAACATGGTGATAAGCCCCTGAACAAAATCACTATCAACAGATGTCTGATCACCAGGATTAACCCACCGTAACCGATTACTCACCTCATTCGCAGTATCGTAAATGTACAACTGACAGAATTTTGGCGTTTCACTATCATCTGGAATCAAAGAACCAAAAGCATGATGATTTTGACCATTCAATCTATAAATATAAGGACCTCTCCCCTTATTTATCGAATGATCTATATTACCACCAGTTGAGGTAAAGCTAAACATACAATTGTAAAGCCTTATCATACGTGGAAAGATTGGACCTCGGACAGAGTCATTATACAATTCCAAAAGGTACTGCGGAGTAGGATGCACCTCTGGCAATTTAACGGTCCTCTTCATACAACAGAGTGAAAATATAGGAGGACCCTTAGTCACATTCTTATTCACCCTTTCTTGTTTCCACATTCGAGCACTGCACTTTGAGCATATTTCAGAAGGTACCCCCAAACTGGAATACTCTTCCGGAATAAAGCGCTTGGAACGTCTCTTATTCCTGCCTGGGTTCAACTGAATCATACCTTCTTCTGCAATTGACATACATAACAAAAATTGATTAAACTGAAACTCGGTGATACATGCATCAGTAATATATATTATGTCTCCGAGCAATAAATACCAAGGCCTTTATCAATTTCATCAGACTCTTCACGAGAAGAATAACCTCCGATGTCACTGAAATCCTCTGCATTACCATTGAAGTTCCCAGAACCCTCAGAGTCAGAACTAAAGAGATGGGGCATCTCAACATTTGAACCTGCAAAAAGAAGAGGAGTTTATCTTATAATACCCAGCCCCCAATTTCATAGCTAATGTGGAGTACACATAGAATGTTACCTTCCAGGAAGTCATCAGCAGGCTCACTGTTTTCTATTGTATGGGATCTAAATAAAGTTCGACCAAAGTCACCGGAAAATTCACATCTCTTCCTCTTCACATATGAAGAATGCACATCAAATGGTAGTGGAAATTCCTCTGTAATATTTGAACTCCAATACGCACCTGCTTGATTGCAACAACATTTCAACAATGCAAAATTAAAAAAACTGAAATAGAGCTTGCAGCACATTGAGGCAGGTTAACTCACCACTATCAGGAGTGTGCAAGGGCGCCTCTCCACCAAACAAAACTCTAAACGATTTTGATGAAGGAGTTCCCACTATATTTCGTTCAGATGTGACTTGCAGAGAAACTTTAGTCATCCTCTATTTGCCCTTAGATTGTACACTGTTACTGGTAATATGGGATAGACGATCACGTACATCACTTGCTGGCAAATCTTTGTAATATTTCTTCTTCGGTTTTACCACTTTCTTCCGAGCATAACCCCCAATCATATCCTCCGACGAAAACAGATGCCATGATTTTGGTTTAGTACTGGCCTATTACATTCAGGATGAGTTATAAGAAAACAGACGATAATGAATTTACGAAGCACAAGACTCGAACATACCATTTTTGGAGGAATCACTATGAAATATAGGCCCTACGGGATGATCAGTTCTCCTCCTGAAGAAATCACTCTCCAATAGATAGCTTGTATATCTGCATTTGACTAAATTGCTTGGGCTGAACAACCAATAAAATTATATCTAACCATTCACTAACTGGGAAAGCTTACAGAAAAAGCTTTAAACGAAGCACAAGACTCGAACAACTAATAAAATTATATCTAACCATTCACTAATCGGATTTTTCAAAAAGCCCGGGCTTTTATCTGGGTCGAGCCAGGCTTTTATTCGGACTTTTCGTGTTTCAGGCCGAGCCGGATTTTCGAGAAAAAAGGAGGCCTATTTAAGGCCCGCGGGCCGGACTGAACCAGACTGGATTTTTTTCCGGATCGAGCTTTTCAAGTTTTTTCGGATCGGATCGGATTTCGGGGTTCAGATTTTTTGAACATCTATTTGAGCGAGAGCGACAAAATTTAGCAGAATGACCATAACGATCACATAGTTGACAGCGGAGAAGAGATCCATTAAAATTGGCATTATAAGCAGTCGCCATACATTAGAATGAGAATGAGATTGTGGAAATGATGGACGCCACGAAGATTGTGATAGGGGCGTTTTTGAGTGACTTTGCGCAACGGCAACTGTAATGGGAGGAGGAGCTTGGGCGATTTCAGTATGTTTTAAAAATAATTCATGATCTAGTAGTTTTTCATATCTTCATATGAAATCGGAGGCTCACGTGCCCTGATGGCACCCGCAATAGTATAAAACTCCTTCCCTAGTCCACTAAGAATTTTGACAATGAGCTCATCATTGGTTACTAGAGAGCCCGCGGTAGCAAGTTCATCTGCTAGAGAACGGATATTACGAAGATATTCAGCAACTGAGCGATTGTCTTTGGTGACATGAGCCAGTTGATCGCGTAAACTAAAAATCCATGTCTGTGATTTATTGGCGAAAGCGGTATGAAGTGATTCGTAGGAACTTTTTGTAGAAGCAACATTGGCAACAGTCGAAGCAAGAGGAGGATCAACAGAAGCTAGCAATGCATTTTGGACAAGTTTATCCATGATTAGTAATCTTTATTAATAAGCGAAACTTCTTTTTAAGTGATACTTTAGTTTCACTAATTTTTTTGGTCACCACCTTTTGGTTTCATATCTTATGATTCATGTTATAACTCCAAATGTATTATTTTTTTATCTTTTTTTATTCTTATATGACTTATAATTCTATATGTAATATTTTTACCCGTTTTTTGAATTTTAGAAGCCATAATTTTTTATTTTTTTATAGGTTTGAATCCTATTTTTAATTATGTTTCAAAATAAATAGGTTCATAAATTGGCCCAACTAAATAGTTTCTGAAAAATATAAACCATGACCAAGAAAATAAGTCATGTGGTTAAACTGGAATATTTTAATTTAGAATTTTTTAATTTGTTGGTGGAATTCCATTTTAGTAAAAAGATATGGATATAATTTGTTTAAACCGTATTATGATTACAAATTTATTTTCGGATAATTCTAAATTATTTTTTCATAGAGTACTTGATTTCATCTTAGTACAGTTACGCCGTATTTTGGTTTCACTCATTAATAAGCGAAACTTTTTTTAAGTGGTACTTTGATTACACTTATTTTTTAGTCCCACCATCTTTTACTTTCAACTTTTATGATTAATGTTATAACTCTAAGTGTATTATTTTTATTTTTTTTTCATTCTTATATCACTTATAATCCTATATGTATTATTTTTACCCATTTTTTGAATTTTAGAAGCCATGTTTTTTTATTATTTTTATAGGTTTGAATCTTATTTTAAATTATGTTTTAAAATAAAGAGGTTGATAAATTGGCCCAAATAAATAATTTCTGAAAAATATAAATCACGGCCAAGTAAATAGGTCATGTGTTTAAATTGGAATTTTTTAATTCGTTAGTGGAATTCCATTTTAATAAAATGATACGAGTATTATAGACAATGTATTTGGCTTCACCCCTAAAAATAAAAAATTTGTTCAAACTATATCATGATTACAATTCTATTTCCGTAGAACTCTAAATTATTTCTTCACAGAGTACTTGATTTCGTCTTAGTACGGTTACGCCGTATTTTAGTTTCACTTATTAATAAGTGAAACCCCTTTTTAAGTAGTAATTTGATTTTACTTATTTTTTTTTATTTCACCACCTTTTGTTTTCACTTTTTATGAGTCATGTCTTAATTTCAAGTGTATTATTTTTTATCTTTTTTGATTTACTTATATAATTATATATATATTATTTTTACCCATTTATTGAATTTTAGAAGCCATGCTTTTTATTATTTTATAGGTTTGAATCCTATTTTTAATTATGTTTTAAAATAAATAGGTTTATAAATTGGCCCAACTAAATAATTTCAGAAAAATATAAACCATGACCAAGTAAGTAGATAATGTATTTAAATTGAAATATTTTAATTTATAATTTTTTAATTTGTTGGTGGAATTCCATTTTAAGAAAATGATATGGATATTATAGACACTGTATTTTGATTTCATCCCCGTAAAATAATAAAAATGTCCAAACCTTATTATGATTACAATTCTATTTCCGTAGGACTCTAAATTTTTTCTTTATAGAGTACTTGATTTCATATTAGTATGACCACGCCGTGTTTTGGTTTCACTTCTAGATTTTTATTTCATGTAGATAAATATGTTATTTTTAACGAAATATAGATTGTTCGAATCATATTATAATTACGATATTTCTATTTTTCATAAAATTATTGTTTATTTGTATTAAAATAATAAAATGGAATCATTTTTATGTCTTTTCAGACAACAGGGACAAAATAAGGTCGAGTTTATTGTACTAATAAAATTTGAGTAAATAAAAACTACATATAATTTCAAAATAAAAATTGTAATAATTGCAAAATTTTATTTATAATATATTTTAATTATAATTTAGAACTAATTTCTATAATCATTATTTAATATTGATATTTTGATCTCGGGCTAATGATTCGCACGAGTTATCAACTATATCAATAATAGGGAAATCTATGAAGTAAAACATTAAAACTAAAAATTTATTTATCACACATATGTAATATATGTGAATTTTAATAATAATAATGATAATAATAATAATAATAATAAGAATAAGAATAAGAATGAGATTTGCATTAGGATAAGAACTAGTGATTTAATATATGTGCTTATTAGAAAAGAAAAATGATTAATAACATTTAGTTAATATAAATTTTATTTTTTATAGCAATAGGACATTTAGAAAATACATAAATATACAGGAAAGAATGCCCAAAATACACCACTTTCCAGCTTCAACTGCCCAAAATACCCACCGGCGGGAAAAATGCCCAAAATACCGACAAAATGCGCATTTGAGAGATGCGTATTCTGATTTTCAAATTTTTATAAAGAATGTGCATGTCTGACATGCGTATTCTAACAGTCAATACGCATGTCTGACATGCGTATTCTTTGTAAAAAAATTGAAAATCATAATACGCAAGATAATAATACGTATTTCGTCGGTATTTTGGACATTTTTCCCGCAGGTGGGTATTTTTGGAAAATCTCCCCAAATTGTGGGTATTTTGGTCACTCGCCCTACATAATGTTGTTTTAGCCAAACACAGAGATCTAATAGATCAAACCCTAAAGTGCTGCGCTAGGGAGAGTTGCCGAAACCAAAATAGAGGAACGGAGTGGCGAGTTCAAAATATAAGATATTGCTTTTAGGTATTACATCTAACTATTATATGCAAGACATAAAATTAATTAAGATAAGTCATTCAATTCATGTGCAAGTGATAGTGCTTCTATTTAATTAATCATGTATATATGCAAGGCATCACATCAGGGCAAGCTATGGTCTACGTTAGGGCTGTAATTCGAGTCGGGCGGCTCGTGAGCTTACCCGGCTTGAACTTGTTTAAGTGGGCTCGACTCGGCTCGTTTAGTTAAACGAGCCGAGTTCGGGCAGAAGTTCCGGCTCGTTTAATTACCTCAGCCGGCTCGACTCGACTCGTGAAATTAAACGAGCCGAGTTCGGATAAGAGTTTTTGGCCGATTAAGTGTAAAATTAAACGAGACGGCTCGCCCGACTCGTTAAAATCGGCTCATTTAGCTAAACGAGCCGGCTCGACTCGTCTCGTGAAATTAAACGAGTCGAGTTCGGGTAAGGGTTTAGGCTCGATTAGTTAAACGAGCTGGCTCGGCTCGACTCGATTAATATCGGCTCGAATAATGTCTGGCTCGAAACTCGGCTCGCTCGGCCCGAATTACAGCCCTAGTCTAGGTGGATGGCCATAATTTTAGTATTATAATTAATTTGTTATTAAAATATGAATTTATTTATAGTTTAACCAAATAGAAATATCTGAGAAATTATGTAGGTGTATTTAAATTCAATAACTAGAGTCAAATCTTGAGACACCGCAATGAGTTCGTAATTTAGATTTAAAATTGTAATATTAATAATTCCTAATTAATAATTTGCATGATTACGGTGAGCAAGTAAGTAATAATATATATAAAGATTAAAATATGAGAAAGTTTAAGCTAGAGTTAATTAAGAGCAAACTTATATATTTTTATTTTATTACCTAACAGAGGCCACGTGCAAATATATATCATTTGAATTGTGAGAGTGCAAACTAGTTCACATCATTAATCTTAATAACTAGATTTTTGTCTTGCTTTTTATATTTAATTACATTAATATGGTATGTTGTCAATTTAAATAAATAGAATAAATCAAAATCAATATAATATAATATCAATATATATTTAGTTGCTAATCTTTAGTAATGTATTCAAATGATAAATTATAATTTTGTTATTAGGCGGGGATTCGAGAATTTAGTAAGGTGGTTTGCAAGTTTCGTTAAACTGCAAGATTGTAATTTTCGAGGTACAGATTCTTTCCCCTTTTTATTCAGCGCCGATCCTCTTAGCATTTAGAAATATTTGATTTGTTCAATTCCTGCTCATTCAATATTTAATTTGACTTTTTCTGACTTCCGAAAATTATTTTGAAAATGATTTAGAAAATCTTAAATATTTGTTTATGCGATTTTCAAAAATTAGTTATGCGTGTAAACAAGTTCACATCAATAACCTTAATGGCTAGATTTTTGTCTTGCTTTTTATATTTAGTTACATTAATATGGTAAGTTGTCAACTTAAATAAATAGAATAAATCAAAATCAATATAATATAGTATCAATATATATTTAGTTGCTAATCATTAGTAATGTATCCATATGATAAATTATAATTTTTTTATTAGGTGGGGATTCGAGAATTTAGTAAGGTGGTTTGCAAGTTTCATTAAACTGCAAGATTGTAATTTTCGAGGTATTCTTTCCCCTTTTTATTTTGCGCCGCTTCTCGTAGCATTTAGAAATATTTGATTCGTTCAGTTCTTCTGTATCCTGCTCATTCAATATTTGATTTGACTTTTTCTGACTTCCGAAAATTATTTTAAAAATGATTTGGAAAATCTTAAATATTTGTTTATGCAGTTTTCAAAAATTAGTTATGACACCCTCTATTTTGGAAATCTGAATTACTTGTCTCAGGTGATTGTAATTTTTGCAAGGATATTTTATTATGAACTTTTAGTGTGATTTAGGGTATGCCGAGTTAACCCGCTGTAGGGGTACTAGTACTACAACCATGTCATTGCGGCACCAGTGACATGATACTTCCGTGACAGTGTGATTTGTCACGGCGTATCCTTCTGTTAGCTCTTGAGAGTAGTTTTTGCGCATTTGATATTTGTTCAGGATACATGGGCGCACTCAGAGTTTGATTTGTGGTTTGATTTATGGTAAAGTTGTATATGTCGTACACGTTATTCATTCCGTTGCACGCATTAGGTACCCTATGATGTGTGTATCTGTATATGTTCTGATCTCAGTATGAAATATCCTAACCCCTCGTTGCGTCAGCCTTACTTATTTTAAAAATTGTTGTTTTATTATAAATTGCAGATTATTTATTTCTGATCTCTTTGTTTTATAAACTGTATTCCAAATCCGTACTAGGCGTTTGACTCATGCCGTATTCTTTTTCTAGCAGGTGCTTAGGGGAATATGAGACTGTGTGATGGAGGGCTGCCCCATTTCATTGATTAGGATTTCCGATTTTATCATTATCTAGACTTAATTATTTATTTAGAGAATTCGATATTTATATTATTGGTTTAGACAGTTTGGAGATTCAATATTATTTTGGAGATTTTTAGATTGTTGAATTATTGTTTAGAAATATATTAGTGCTCTATTTGCAGGTTTATGGACTTTAAGTAATATCTCATTTTATTATTAAAAAAGGGTGTTGCAACATACAACAATCACAAGTGAAGGGAACGTAGTCACAAAAAAGTGCTATTGAACCGAGTTAGGGCTGAGCAATCGATCAGTTCGGTCCAAAACCGGACCGAACCGAATAGACCGAAAAACCGAATTATCATATTTCCTTGGACCGAAATTGTAATATGGATCGGACCAGACCGAACCGAAATAATTCGGTTCGATCCGGTTTTGGACCGAACGGACCAAAGTTTTTTTTTAAAAATAAAATTATATTAAAATTTTAAACCAAAAAATATAAAATCTAAAATATAATTAAAGTAAGGTGATATATAGAGTTCTAGGAGTGTATAAATACAATTTTAAATTAAAATTTATGATTAAAATTTTTAAGATATATGTAAAAGATATAATATAAATTTATAGTATTTATGATTTGGTCTATTCGGTATATTCGGTCCGGACCGAAATATTTTTTACAAGAACCGGACCGAACCGAATTTTATTTCGGTCTATTCGGAATTTTCTAAAAAATTAGGACTGAACCGACTGTTAGAAAATTAGGATTTTAGAGCTTAATTTAATTATGTTCTTGATGTTAATCCTAAAATCTAATTATTGTAAATTGTTCAATGATATTTGGACTTAAATTTTCATGTATGGTTTTAAGAATTTTCTTAATGAAATCCATATGAAATGAGAGTTGAAAGTAGCTTGGAAAAGCTTGGAAAAATTTGAGAATGTTTGTCCCACATTGAAATAAATAAAGGGGGTTGTGTGCTTTATATGGTATTACCCACATGAGTAGTATACAACTACTAAGGTGTGTGATGGTCCATTGTGTTGTTGTGTGCTTCACGCGCGCACACACACACACGCGCGCCCCGCCACGCCACGCCACGCACCACACCGGACCGGACCGGGTCGAGTCGAAGGGCGATTTGGGCGAATGTCTCGGCGTCTCGCGTACGCGAGGTGACCTGGGCGAGGATTTTATTTATTTGAGAATTAATTTTAATTCGAATTTATTTATCAGTGATTGGATTATTATAAATTGTTGGGCTTAGTCTAAATACCTTGAACCTGGACAAATAATATAATCTGATCTGTAACTGATGAATAAAATCAGAACTTAAGTTCTGATATGATATCTCAGAACTTAACTTAAGTTCTGATATCAGAACTTAACTTAAGTTCTGATATCAGATCAGAAATTAACTTAAGTTCTGATAATAATGTGGGTTTTAATGGGTGTTAATGTGAAAAGCTGTTACAAGTAATTTAAATTCAAAATCTGATCAGTTTTGATTTTTTATTAATGAAGCAGTTTAATTCAGACATTAAGTGTGTGGACAGTTTCATTTTTTCCTCTCCTATAAATAGAGGTTAAAGTGAATGTATTATATACACTACATTCTCTTCTCTTCTCTTCAACCTCTCTGCATTTCTTTCCCAAAAGTCCTGAAGTGCTGATATTTTCCGGCGACTGAGGTGCTGGTCGAAGTGGAGCTTTTGTTGCTGCTGTTAACATAAACTCCGAGCTGTTTTATCCTGGTGGAGATATTGTGCGCATCCCAAACGCAGCAGGTAGGGGCAATATTCTCTTCAAGAGCAGCCAGGACTTCGAGCAAGGCCTGGTGACTCAGCTGTGATCATTTTTTTGGCATTTTGTATCTGTGAACCTTTATTTCAGTCACTGTTAAAAGCTATGGTTTCGGGTACATCTTTCTTTCTCTCTTCGTTATTTCAGTTACTGATTTTGTTTACCTGCATGTTTTGTTTTGTTAACTGTGGTCTTGGCCTAAACTTCCTAAATTCTTTATACACTTACTTCTATGTTACTATATTTGTTAGTGAGATTTACAACACCGACTACATCTTATTCCAAAAACAGGTACATACACTTTCGAATCAAGGACAAAGAAAAGGAACTAGGCTCTCAGGTGAGCGTTAAAACTTGAAATGGAACTGTGAAGAGAAATGCTCATCAGAAGCAGCATCTATCGAAGCTGCATTAACCTTTTGAAATTTTAGTTGTCAAGCTGCAACTTGTCGCCAAGCTGCAACGTCTTGTCCCCGACAGCAACTGCAACTCTGACAACCTAGTAAAAAACAAATAATCATGGACAAGTATACAAAATTTGAATTATATATAAGTTTGAGTAAATCACGGTGGTGTGGCCAACGTATACACTCATTTTCAAAATATTAGCCAGATTTATAAATTTACAAAATTGTGGCTAAATTTCCTTCCCGTCTTTTAAAAATGTGTCTCCCGTCAAATATAGCCTAATGGCTCTAACGGAGCAAAGGGTATTTTTGAATTTTTTTATTTATAATAAATTTCTTTATCCATTTAATTATCTATCATTTTCTTCACTTTTTTGTCCTTTTTTCACTTCGGTTTCTGCCGGTCCTCACTTCAGCTTTTCATCATCATCATCTTCTTTATTTAGATTTGGGAACACCATCGCCACCATAGTGGTTGCTTTGCCTTATTCCTGCTGCGCACACAAATCTACTCAACACACACTCAGCCTTATCTCTAAGAGCACCCACAGTGGAGAGGCAGCCTCTTTTTAAATTTAGTGGACCCCTTTTAACGTACAGAGAGTGCCTCTTTTTAAATTTAGTGAACCCCTTTTAACGTACACCTAAGTTAATATGTCCCTGAGAATCAAGTGGACGAGTTTGTCCAATGGAGGGTCAGTTTAGCCTCCTTTTAAAATTATTTTTATAATATTTTATACATCTACTTATATATATATAAATGTATTAGTTCTCTTTTATTAAATTTGATTGCACTAATTTAATTATACATTTTCATTAACTCGACATTAACTTATATATTTAATTTGCAAATATAACTCGATTGTACTAGCTTAAAATTTTAATTAAGTAACAATTTGAAAATTATAATAATCAAATAAAAGTGATTAAAATTTTAAATATGCTAATTAAATAAGACAAAAAAACGTAATTAACTCCTCTCTTAGATATGAAAATTGATGATTTATATTTTGTGAATTTGGATTTTGATTTGAAGATGGAGATTGTTTGGATTCATTTTTTTGCAAAAAAAAAATTAGAGTACAGAGTGTGAAAAATAAGGTATAAAATTTGGTATTTATAGAAATAAAAAGTTTACCGTTTGAAAATATATTTGTTCAGTTCCTAACATTAACATAACCGTTGTTAGATAAAATAAATTGTAAATGAAATTCAGACCCTGACCCCGACCCAGTTAACCATCTCCAGCCACTTTCAAGTGTCTCATGCAATGGTTATTTTATAAAGTGTCCAGTCATGTGGAGCATTTAGTGTCCCCATGCAGTCAAGTAGCCCCGCACGCACTGGGGGTGCTCTAATCTCTCATACTGGGGGTGCTCTAATCTCTCATACTAAGCCTCTCAGTCCCACTTGTTTTCCGATAAACACACAAAATACACCCACAACATAAGCACAATATCATCCATCTGTCTCTTCCGTCTCCGATCATTTAAAACCACCAAACCCTCCCCAGTTCAAAAATAATAAAATCCCTTTCTCCGTCTCCATCACCTACCACCACCGCCGTTGCCATCGGCCGATGGTGGCCGCCACCGACACCCCCAAATTCTCCAATTACCTCCAAATTTCCGATCAAATCCATTACAAATCCCTAAATTTCCAATCACATCCAGTGATGTATAGTTTGTATGTATTGTTGTTGTTATTTAGGATTTAGTCGTTGACGACTTTTAGGGTTTTGACTTTGGCGAGAGATGGAGAGGGAAGGAGTGCGGCGACGATTAGGAGGAGGAAGAGAAAGATTAGGGGTGAGATTCTAAATTAGGTTGGAGTGGATGATTTGTGGGGAGGAGTTGAAGTTGGGGACGGGGACTTGCAGAGAATATTATATATTTTCATTATTTATTTTTCTTAAACACATAAGTATTTTTACCTTTATACCCCTGTTTTTTACGTTTTTTATTTGGATTAATGGTGCGAACTTAACGGTCTTGACTGGAGGGACGTTTTTGAAAGGCGAAAATGAAATTCAGCCACTATTTTGTGAATTTGAAAGTTCGGCTAATATTTTGAAAATAAATATTTTGAAAATGAGTGTAAACGTTAGCCACACCCTGTAATTTACTCTATAAGTTTTGCTTTATGCCGATTATGTCAAGTTATAAATTTCGAATATACAATATTTGAACAATTATATATAAGTTTTATTCTATGCTGATAATGTCAAGTTAAATTTCATGAATAATGTACCTTGTAACCGCAGTAGCCTACAAATTGGAAGCCAACACAGGTGGCTTCGTAGATTGAGGATGCAAATTGCGAGAGAACAAACGCAATTGCTCCGACAACGGTCACTGTAATCATGAGCCTGGTAAATGCAAACTATCAGTAATATCCTTCACAATATTCCAAAGTACGTAGTTGGAAAATACAAAGAAGTGAAAGAACTGAAGATCAGAGGCGCATACTTGTATAGAAGTTTAGCATCGGATAAGCTGAGTTTGATGAATTCATCGAAGGTAATGAAATTAGAGGAAATGTTGGTTGTGTAGGCACTGACCGATACGAGCAAGCAAATGAAGGTAATAAACACTTTCGCCATGGTCTGTATCCGTAATCTGAGTACAAACTATGCAATCTTCTGCTAGGATATTTGCGTGTTCAAATATTTTGTGCAGATTGTTCATGTTATATATAGTAGCAGCAGTAGTAGTAGTAATTGAGAACGAGACTAATTGAGTAATATGTATTAGTTGTTTGCTTGATCAATAGGTTGGCTGTTTGTTTTCAACGGAAAATGACTATGTAGTTGACTTGTGATGTGCTTGCAGTCTAAACTTTATACAACTTGAAAGAAATTATGAATCTACTTTGCCCACAAAATGTACTAGTGTCGTATTATAGCAACTGGGGTGTTTATGTAAAGTCGAAGAAGCATATGAATGTCAACACATTCCGCATTTAGTCCAACCATCAAGGTCATGTATGTTCTCTCAAGTATGTCACCAGTCGACTGGTTCTTTCCCCGAAACGCGTACAGCATGCAAACTATGAATGCTTACTCGACAAATTTCATTCATTCCCCTCCCAAACACCCATTTTCACCAGACACCAAACTAACAGAGCAAGAGCAACCATGAATTACAACTCGTCAATAAAACGTATATCCATTAGAGGGATATCGTGATTCCATATTCTCAGTCTCATGAGAAACCGAGCAACTAAACTTAGCAAGTACAATTTACACTACACCCCATGACTGGAAATCGGAAGAATAGTAGAATACGTGGAATGCTGGTTACATGCAGGCTTTTTGTGCATCTCTATAATGCAGCTTTGCCATTATTGTATTGTAAAGATATCAAGAAATACTTGTGTGCTGTATAAAAAGAAATGTCTATTATCTTTATATATTTAAGCAGCATCTATGTACAAAGTGAAAATGCAACAAATGCGCACACAAACTCTCCAACATACAAGTTTTGTACAACAGAGTTGCATGTATCGAACATTGGGCTTCTAAAATTCATAACAAAACAACCGGAACCAGCCAACTTCGTGAAGTCGCTAGTCAAATTCACTTAGTTACTTAAAAATTCCTTGCATTAAAATGACTGATCACCTCACTGCAATAAACCCAGTAAGTATACCAATGCTACATAGTAGAAACAGGACATAAACCAAGACAATGTACCTTCTATATTAGTTAGTCAAATATACTGACAAAACTAAAAACTGGCCCATGTGTCTACCACAATCCTACTGCCAAGAGATTAGGCAAAAAACCACATCTTGATGAAAAATGCCAACCCATATTGCAAGACACATGCAGCAACCAACACCACTGTTAGATCATTCATCTGCGAATAAGACCTTAGATTTAAAGTGACAAAGCTAGCTGATGCAGCACCTGCAATGAGAATGATGGTCCACCGGATAAACTCCACAGGTATAACCAATAAGAACTGCATGTAATACAAGTAGAATATGTTAGGGGAAAAAGGACTTCAAATTTCATTAATGATCTGTAAATTTTCTAGCCTAAAATGTGTACTGTAAGGTTTTGTATCTTGCAAAAAAGGACCAGGTACAATAACTGTGTAACAAGGTAACACGTAAAATTCTATATGTATCTGGAAGGATTGATTGGCCCTGGTCCCATCGGCAAAGAAATAAAAAGATAGGAAAAGATGCAAGAACGTGGGCTGACAAGAGTGTTATATACCGAAGTCATCCACATATAATGACGGTATATATTGTCAAGGAACCAGTTACTCTAAAACCTCAAGGTGTTAGAGAATGGCCCTTTCCGGGATCTTATATTATTCTAACACCCCCCCTCACTCGAGAGCCCATTTATGGGTCGAAGAGTGGATCACGGGCGCCCATCTTTGGGGTATAAATTTGTCTTTCGTGTCCCTCATAGATTGTGAGAAATATTGGGGGTGGCAGGGATCGAACCTGAGTCCTCTGCCAGCCTGAGCTCTGATACCATATCAGTCTGAGCTCTGATACCATGTCAAGGAACCAGTTACTCTAAAACCTCAAGGTGTTAGAGAATAGCCCTTTCCAGGATCTTATATTATATATAGATGAGTGGAAGGTGTGGGAGGCACTTTTAGTTGAGGAGATGTGCAAAGAGGCATCAGGAATGTACTATGATCTGTGAACGGGGCCTACGACCTAGAAACTATGATAGGTGGTTTTGGGGGGGGGGATAGTTCAGTAGACCAAATGACCAATGGCCCAGCAGCGACAAATAAATATTGTTAGTCACTTTTAGACTTGAGTATTCAGAGAACAAATATTGACCAAGCACGAATAAAATATTTATCAGGTGAAGGCAGCAAAAATAGGGTCAAAATAAATTAATTCGTTTTTTTATAAAAACCTTGTAGGTTATAAGTGTAACAAGTGTGAAGTTCATGTTTTCTCAATAATTAAGCTACTTCTTTTACTAAATATTATCATGAAGAATTTGAGAAATGAACTATACTAACATGGTCCACACACCTTTTAGCATATGCATATGCACACACAAAAGTATATAAGTTCTCTATTATTTAATAGATAACTCAATTCAATTTTTTTGTAGAGTTTCTCATTGTTTCTTCTTTAATCTTCCGTTTCAGCTGCTTTCTAAATGTAAATAAACCTACTCCAGTAATGAGGCTCTAACGAAATGCACCTACATTTATCAAATGCAAAAAAGAATCTAAAGATACTCCTTCACAGACCTGCAAGGGGCAGGCTTGGATAGAGCTTAAAATGAAAATTATACGCTCTAACATACAACTTTAATGCTTGAAGCCAAATTCAGCCTTGTCAATAGAGGTTCAAGTACAGATGTATAGATATATTTCGATTGTCAAAGGAAAATATAGAAACAGATTGAATTGATACTTACAGAGCTGAAGATAAAGATGGAGAGAGAGTATCCCCACATGCACCAAAAGCGTACAAGGCTGACATTTGAACCCAGATACTGGAGCAAGAAGTAGAATACCATAGGCACAAGAAGTGCATAACCATAAACTGCGCCTGCTGCCATATTGATATAGCTGACATCAAAGTTCCAAGAACTATTGCTGACACTTCTTTTTTGCATCAGATATGTTGCACAGTTGCCAAAGGAAGCAATCACAAATACCAATGTAGTGGATATCCAGACAAGCCCATAGCTGTTACGTAAAATATTCAGCACCACAACACAAAATTTATTAAGTTAACAATTATGGCATTAGTGTTGGGACACAGGCACCATGCGAGGTCTGCAATGTAGATATTTATTCTAAAGCTACCGCTGGTTACAAATTGCACATTCAAATCTACCATTTCATGACTGTTCTGACCGTCTCGTAGCATTTTAACTCCATCATGCTATCTAATCAGATGACTGATTCCTGGTAAATTTCCCCTACCGTAGAACACACACATTTCGAATATATTCATATGTAATTTTAACAAAATGTCTCATTCTTATCAGTTTATTGAACATGCCGATGAAGGAATATTATTGCGTGCCATCCACACAGAGGTGCTTTAGAGCAGGGTTGTTCTCAAAACAACCTAACTACTGTATTCACTTTTATAGGGTACTAGTTGGTAACCCGTGCGAAGCACGGGTCCGAAATTAAAAATAATAGTATCACATTATTATTTGCATAAAACTGAAACATAATCCTGCAAAATACAAATCTAAATATAATACATAAAATGTTGTTAAAATATGTAGTTAAAAAAGTCGAAGTTAAGTGTAACTCTAAAATTTTAACGTATAGTTCTAGTTATGGATGCACCTAATTATTTACTTATATAAATCTGACATGTTAACTTACTAATACAATTATTTTAAAGTAAACCGACACTTGGATGTTCAGCAACAAATAAAAATTGAAAGAGAAATAAAATTTACAGAGAGTAAAAGTTAATTTTTGTCCGTTGAGATTTTATTACATAAAATTTTAAAAATAGTTGTATAATTTTTTAGTGAGTACCAAGATTTAGGACCTAAACATGGTTTCCTTATTAATATTGATAGTTGATAACCCGTGTGACACACGGGCCTTATAAGTTATTTTACTTAATTTAACGTAACTTAATAAATTTTTAATATAATTTACAAATCATTTAAAAAATATTTTTATTTTATAAAGTAAATAGACGATTGAATGAACACTAACTAAAAATAAAATAAAATTTATAAACAATATAAGTCGATTTGTGTTAAAAACAAAGTTTATTGAGAATAGAAGTCAACTTATATCAGATAAGTACCAAATTTGGTACTTTGGTACTTTTAGCACCAAATTATACATTGTTTCGCTTATTAATAAAGAGTATATATATATATAGTATACAAGTTCATTATAATAGTGCAGAACTTACAGATCAGGATTTGCGTCAATCTTACTGAAAAAATCTCCACTTGGAAACAAAGAACTAGTCACTCTGTTCAGGACAACATCTGTATCTACATTGAAGTACTGCGTGTATGATGAGATGCTAAATACTCCTTTCCAGCTGTTTGCAGATTGCTGTCCATCACCCTCTGCACATACAAGCCACAACAGTAAGAATAACGTTCATATATGTTTTTGGTCAACGAATTACTGAAACTTGCAAAACCTTATCATGCGTAGTGTTAGCTTCAAAGCAAGTACACATAAATAAAAATGCTGACGTATTATAATTTTTCCCCTAGACGTGATGGCAATAGAATCATGGCTAAAGTGCCAGTTATTTTTTGTTAAAAGATATACGTCCTAGAATTTTATAAAAAGTGTTACAAACTAGAAGAAGCTAGATTTTTCTTGCACAAGATAAAAGCTTGAATCAATTAATGAAACCAAGTTAATACCTAAACATTGTCATGTAATTCATAAAGTAAGGTGATTAAATTATTTTATCTGTGTTGCCTTCATCATCAACAGCAACAACTCGGTCCCATAGCACTATTCAAATGATGAAATTTTAAGGATGACGAAGATGTTTGATGATTCTGACATCGAATATATTTTTAAAGTTGCAAACTCTTCGAGAAGAAAAATCATTAATAACGGCTGGTGGTTTGAATATGCCCATGATACAAAGAAGTAGCTATAACAGATTGCATTGGAAATAAAGAAAAGATGCTCTGTTTCCTGGTTTTTAATATGCATGCAAGGTGATAGTCAAGTGCGTGTCTATTATTAAATGTGTTTTAGTTAGAGTTCAAAGAAAAGAATCTTACGATTGTGCAGGGAGAAGGCAATTGTCAAGAAAGATATTGCTTGAGTTCATATGCAAGAGACATGTACACATTGCAACGATGCATGTGAAAAGGTGAAAGCATTATACAGTAGCAGTAAGTCGAACTCAGTAAAAAGGCATAGATTGTAGGCTGGTAAATCATTTAGACTAGTAATAAATACAATGATGCAAGGCATGATGTGGTGTTAGTTTGCAAGCATGCATGTAAGGCTGCTCATATGCATTGTAATTGTATCAAATTTAATTTGTATAGACATAGAAAAGAGATAGAGTTGTAGCTCTTTGAGAGAAGAGAAAGAAGGTTGTAGCATGTTGTGCGTGTTACAAAATAAAAGCTATAACTCTGTGAGTAATAATTAAACATCGTGAGCTTTATTATTGTGTTTCCATTATAATTTGTTTTGTTAGGACTACTTTTTTTCTTGGCGTTGCTGTTTTTCTCTTTTGGAGCTTTATTATCAAGAATGATAAATTCTATCATCCAAAATATCTACATGTAAAATAGATGTAAAATACATTTGGTTTAAAAGCACATATCCAACTAGAATGCTTCTGGATGTTGCTGCTGTCGGAGCCATAAATATGGCGGGCTCTATTAAGTGGAAAGAAGGCAACAATTGGTGGATTGATGTTAGCAATGAAGTACCCGGGGACTGATGTAAGAAATGAAGCATTCAAATTAGAGCCTACAAATAAGACATCTCGGCAAGCTTATTTATTATATTGATTGAAGTAAAAGTTATATCAGTTTAGAGAATAATAAAAAACTGAAGCTTGTCTCTTTTATCAAAGTATAGCCTTGTAGTCTTATGTGAAGCAAATAAAAAGCTATAGCTTTTAAAGAAAAACGCAAGCGTTGTTTTATTTCAGATACAACATACGAAAATAATTTGATTGAGCCATTGACATCCAACAAGTAGTGTCAGAGCAAAGGATCCATTTATGAAAAAAAATGAAGGCAAATATGATTCAACTGTAAAATGTAAATTCTGAAATTGACAGATGCAAGTTACAAGAACTGGATCATATAAATAGAGGTGTTGCTCGTTTCCTATGATAACTGGGATATAGTGGAAAGAGGGCATAACGAGCTCATAATTGCATTGTGAAAGCAACTCCTAATCTCTTTAAACTTTTACAACTTTAACGCCAATCGTTGTAAGAAATTGGCATGCTGAGATGTCTAATTCATAAGCTCTTACATGACTGCCCCATCACTAATATCAATCTGCCAGTTGTTTATTACAGTTAATGTAGCTCACAAAATTCATGGATTTCAAAACCAACACCCAAAAGCATTGTAGTTGGGCACATAATCGGCTTCTCACCAAATTTGTAAATACACCAAGCATCTGACATATTAAATTAAGATATATTGGATAACAGAATGTTTGATAATGAAACACTCATTTTTTATTGTCACTCACAAAGCTACAACTTTTACTTTGTTACACAACAATGCTACATCCTTCCTTTTTCTCTCGAAGAGCTCAAACTCTATTTTCTCTTCCTTGTATCTATTAGAACTTCACTTCAGTAAAATTACAATGCATATAGGCAAACCTTATTTACAGGCTTGAAAACTTAACACTAACTCATCCCTTGCATCATTATATTTATTACCACTCTAAACAATTCACCAACCTACAAACGATGACCAGTTTTTTTACTATTATCACTCTAAACAATTCACCAACCTACAAACTATGAAAAATATTTATTATTGAGTTGCTGACTTGCTACTGTTACATAAAATGCTTTCACCTTTTCACATGCATTTATGCATTTACACAAATCGTCGCTATATACATAATATGCACAACTATAAGACTTCTATGTTTGAGATCCAGCTAGAAACACCACTTTATTTAATACACAGTCACTGACATTTCTCTTTTTTTCATGCAATCGTGTATAGCTTTTTGTGTGTGTATTCATGTACATCTTCAAACCTCTAGTTATTATCAATATTGCTCCTCGAAGATTTTGAAGTTCTAACACATCTACAACACATGCCACAACCATAAATGCTCCAATATTAGACCATCATGGAAGGAATTTATACAATCAACAGCTTTATCTTCAGAAACACCTATACTTACAAATACAATATGCGTCAAATTATATTACCTAGAGCAATGGACATGCCAATTAAACCAAAAATCCTAAAACAATAAGAAATAAAAACTACATTCATCATTTGTGGAGGTAACACTATTATCCTCATCGTCTATGATTGGTAGTAATAAGCTCATTTCTAAAAAGCATCTTGGGTCCTCCGTAAAATAAGCCTATTTATTTTCTCTACAACATCATTCTAAAGTTACAACGAAAGTTACAAGATGCACCAAAAAATTAGACCTGCCTCAGCTGTGAATGGTCTACTAATCTGCGAAGGCTTCTCCAAAAACCAAAATTCTAGTCATAGTGAATAAGAGAAGGTGAAACTCTGAAAGCCTATTTATAACTAAGGACAGACAAGCCAAATTTTGATCAAAGACAGCCAATTGTTGATTCATTTTGCCAAGGTATTCCAAAAGTTCGTTTTATCAGCTATTGAGATTTATGAGGATGCCTTGTAGAGGCGTTTTCGCTTCCATTATGAAGGCAAATAAATTAACTAGCTAATTATAATCTGAACAATAATCTTTTATATTTTTCATATTAATGTTCTTGTATGTTAATAACAGATATATAAGGAATTTCAATTTATTTTACTATACGTTATGATTCAATTTGGTTGAGAATCTGCATATTCACCACCAGTGATGGTGCAATGCAGCAGATTTGCTGCAATTAGGCTCCCTTTAAAAGTGCAGTATAATGATATACTTATAAGTACATACTCTGCTAAGGAGTCCAAAAGAAAATGATATCTCAGAAAACACGACATAACTATCAAAGTGGCCACTTATATGATTACAACATAGACTAGTTCCCAATAAAGTAAAGCAGATCAGAATAGTTAATCTATAAGTCATACCGCTAGGACCAGCCATAGTTTGGTATCCCTGCCGTCCTCCTCCATTACTATTCGGAGGAAATATTTGCAAATTTGCTTCAGGAACTGCAACAAAGAAATTTGCGAAAATATCATAATCAACAAACACTCAATAGCTAAAATAGATAGACGACAAACAATGCGCTTACTGCTGTGAGCTGCAGAATTAATCTTTTCTTCACTGATGACAGCCTGAAAGCGAATATGAGGTAAAAAAGTGCTATCAGTATCAGGTATTGTTATAAGACATAACTCATATATTACACTAATTCAACAAAAACTTATATATAACACCAACACATACGTTGTGGTGCCAACAACAACATACTCATAATCACGAGACTCTCATGCTCATAGGAGAGGGCATTCATGTCACAAATTAAACAAATTAATTCTCACTGTCATTTATGAAGAAGTGCATCAATATAAATTAATAAAATTAACTAATAAGAACCTTTCCAAGACCCTTAATATAACTTGCAACAATATACCACGCAAATGGAATTACAAACACGTGATTAAAAATCTATTAACCCATAAATCGCAATAGAGAACACTTGGCTCTGAATCTAGCAATCCTTAAGCAACATACTCAGTATCATCATGACTGTAACAATAAACACGAAACGAACACTAAATCAAGAAGCGTAAACATTAATCGGATACAGAAGTCATTAAATTCACATGTATTTCACCTCAATTTAACAATCAAACTAAACAACCACCTCATCATTAACAAACTTATATAATCAATCCGATTCAATGATTAGGTAACACATGTCAATTGCATATCATAAGCTTATACACACACCAGGAGAGAGAGAGAGAGAGAGAGAGAGAGAGAGTGTACCGGAACAGAGCCAAGCAAGTGGCTAGTAGGAAGACTAGTGTATGATTCATCAGAAGACATTGTGAAGAAAAACAAGATCTATGTAGTAAGAACAGAATCAATTCATTTATATAAAGTTTTAAATATTTGGATGAGAATTTTGAAATTTAGAGAAGAGACCCAAATCCTCTCCTCGTTTTTGCAGTCGTTTAATTTACTTTTGCTTAATAAACAAGGCTTTCTTCACATTTATTTAAGCTACTATTCCCGACGTTGACCGGAAATGTTATTAATTATTTTACCGCGAAACTCCAACCAGACCTGGGGCTATAGCAATTGTGGGAGCAGCAGCACGCTAACAGCTAATCAAAGTTATTAATGTGACCTTTTTTGTTTTTACAAATAAACGAAAGATATATTAAAACATTATAACACGGCCTCTGAACTGTAAACTATAATTTGATTGTGAAATAAAAAATAAATAACCGTTTTATTTTCGAATTGCTTAACACATGTAATATTCAAATTCTTTGATTTAAAAAGTATTACAATGACGTCTCGATCAATCCAACCTACACCAGTTATGGAACCAGTAGCATCACAGACCTTCACGTAAATAACATATGTAGCCCAATATTCAGAACTATTGGAGTAACAAATACCCCCAAAATATGAATATTTTTTTGTTATGAAAGGTGGGTTTTTGCGATATTCACCACCGTCTCAGATCCGATGCGAGTCTTACAGATCTTCCAAAATACCATATAAATCCTTCTCATAAAAGTTATCGAAATTCATAACAGAACACACAAAACAGCAATACATAACACAATAACATTCCAAAAACATGGGCACTGATAGTACATATAGCTCCTGGAAGGACTACTCCTAGGCCTTCAACTCAATACAGCTCCTAGAAGGACTACTACTAAGCTCCTAACTCCATATGACTCTTGGGAGGACTACTCCTAGGCCCCTAACTCCACGCAGCTCCTGGAAGGAGTAGTCCCACACACTACCGCTCCCAACCAACTCAGTCCCGCAAGCCTAACCTTGGTAAATCCCAGCACGTGAGACATTGGCTCAGGCACATGATGGGGACAACTGTCACACATCAATCATGGGAATAATCATGGCACGTGTCAGAGGATCCTCAGAACATTCGTCATCCAGTCCCGCACTGACACGTGTAAAGCATGCACTCCAGCCAGGTGTCCTCCGCTCCTAGAACCAATGGCTATGATCTAAAGGTACCAACCCCAAAACCCTTGGGCTATAAATAGCCCAAGAAGGTGAGGTTTTGGGGTTAATCACACTCTCACACTCATATACACACAGAGCCACCCTGCATTCATATTCATCTTCATCTTCCCAAAAAGCTAGTTCTTACTCTCACGCCGGAGGCGCCGCGGGACTTCAACCCCCCTTCCGGTGTTGTTTTGTAGGAACCCAACCACAGCTACACCTCTACAGCGGCGAAGGATCCAGAACGGCGACGAAGGAGCAGCCCCGCCACCAGGAGTTATCATTTGGCGCTAGAAGGAGGGGCTCTCCATCCTTGGGTCTCGGTGCCCCTGGATTCACCTTCATCAACAAACTCTTCAAAGAGTCCATTTATTCAAACTTGTAAGAACCCAATCAACCAACCTTTTCCATAAGCATGAATGTTGTTTATTTCAGCCACGTTTGTGTGTGCTCGTTATTTTAGGCCACGTTTGTATGAGCCCGTTTTGTTTATTTAAGCCACGTTTGTGTGAGCCGTCGTTAGTTTTAATTATTATTGCTCTAGTTTGAATATGGCATTTGCGTTATACTTCATCGTTGAGTAGTCCCAGTAAATTGTTTGAACTGCTCCCAGGAAGCTATTTGTTAGTGTCTGTTGTTATTCTGGGTAGTTTCTGCAAATTTCATAAAGCAACCTTAGATCGATATTCTTTGTGGCATATTGTTGTTATTCGTTGTTGGTATTGTTGAGAAATGGCAAGACCAGGAAAGAATACCTCTGGAAGACCATCTGCTAGTGCTCAGGTCCAGGAGCCGGACCACTCCCAGGCCCTTGACCCAGGAGCCGAGAGAGAAACGTTCCAGGAGCAACCACTACACACTCCCGTAGTGGAGAGAATTGTAAACTCCAGGGATGCCAGGACCCTCATAGAGCTCAATCAGTACAAGTACACCAATGTCCCGGTAGACGAAGAGCACATGGCAAACCTTACAAGCGATGAACTAGCAGAAGCAATCAGACTATATAGGCAGGAGCAGACCCGGCTCCAAGAAGAAGCCGAACTAGAGGAGGAACCAGAGGAATCCGGAGACTCACAGCAATCAAAGAGGTCTGTGTTCGACCGAATTGGAGCCAAAGGGAAGAAAAGCAAAAAAGATCAAAACAAGAAAGAAGCAGAAGCTGCTAAGCAAAGAAAGTTGGAAGAAGTCCGGGGGCAAATCAGGAAAGAAGAAGAAGCAAAGCTAGAGCTAAAGATCCAAAAAAGAATGCAGCTAGAAGAAGAAAAGCTATTGGCCAAGTCTAGGAGCAAAAGAACCCGGAGAGATCCTACTCTGGAACTGATTTCTGATGACGAAGAAGAAGAGGGGCAGAAGGACCTCAAAGATATGATCTGTGAATTGCAGAGAAAGATGGACAGAGACTCAGGAGTAGAGGTTGGAGAAACATTAACTCCATTTAGCCACTCCTTGGAAGCTATCCCCCGACAGCGGAACTTGAAGCATTACAACTTCGACTCCTTCGATGGACTAGGGGACCCGGAGGAGCACTTGAACTACTTTGAGCAGATATCGCAGATATATTACTACAATGACTTGACGAAATCAAGGTTCTTCGCTTCAACTCTTAAAGGAGGGGCCCAGAGATGGTTCAGCATAATCCCCTCCCGTAGCATCCACTCCTGGAAGGAATTCTGAGCCTCCTTCCTTCGGAGATTTCGGGCAAACAAAACGCACGAAATGCACATGTGTCACCTGGAGACGATCCGGCAGCATGACAATGAGTCCCTCTCTGCATACATGCGCCGGTTCCAGGAAGCAATCAATAAAGTTTCAAGTTTGGATGAGAGGGAAGCTTTAAGCATTTTCAGAAGAAATCTGGATCCAGAGCACAACGAGAGGTATATAGTGGAGCTAATCAATAAGGAGCCGCAAAGTCTGGCAGCAGCTTATTCCATGGCTGCCAGGTTCATTAAGGAAACAGATGTGCTCCAGGCAATGAGGATGACCCGGAATGGGGGGTCCAGGAGCAAAAACACTGATGACCGACCGAAAGGGGGTTACCATCAGGATAAGAAGTTCAAGCAAAGCAACCAAGGCCAAGAAAGACAAACTACTCCAATTTTCCAGAGACTTGGTCCTAAGAAGGAGTCAAACAGTGACCCAGGACCTGCGAAGCAGCCCCGAGAGCTAAAGCAGGAGCCGGACTGGACTCCTCTCAACATGACCCAGGAGGAAATCTTGAAAGAGGTAAAAGACAAGCCTTTCTATAATCCTCCTAAACCAATGCAAACTCCTCCGGAAAGCAGGCCTTATAATAGGCAGTGTGATTACCACGAGACGCATGGCCACAAGACCGAGAATTGCTTATCACTTAAGTACTTCATCGAGGACCAAGTGAAGAAGGGGAACATGAAGAAGTGCTTAGTTCGGGACAACAGAGGGGAAGCGCAGAAGAGAGGAAATAATGTAGTCAATGTGGTCCTAGGTGGATCCTACTCCCCACCCCGGAGCCCGGACTTTGGCGAAGAAGTGCTCTCAATCCAATCACCCCCATACCTGGTGATATCCTTCAGCAGCAAGGACTATGAAGGAGTCAACCCTCATCACAATGCAGCTATGGTTGTCACCCTAGACATTTTTGATAATGAAGTAAGAAGAATGCTCATAGACAATGGCTCCTCGGTAAATATTCTCTTCAAGCACACAGTGGATAGAATGTAGTTAGGGAGCGTCCGCTCAAATGAATGTCGAGAAGACCCACTCTATGGCTTCGGCCACAACTTAGTCCCGATCCAAGGAACTTTGTATCTACCAGTCATTTTTGGATCAGCTCCTAACCAAGTGACTCATGTCATCAAATTTTATGTGATCAATGCTCCTTCTTCATACAACGGAATCATTGGCAGATCATCTCTAACCATTATGGCAATAACTTCAATCTCCCATCTCAAGATCAAATTCCCAACCCCGACAGGAGTCGGAGAAATTAAAGGAGATTATGGAGTCGCTGAAACATGCTACAACCAGGGATTAGTTATGGAAGAGACATATCAAGATAACAAAAGGAAGGCTACAGTCCTTCGCAAGCAACAAAGCATGAAGAAGCACCGACCCCAGACACGGGAAGAAGTGAACAAAAAAAGTCCAGAAGAACTGGCAAGCAACCAAGTCATGGTACTGGACAAGACAAACCAAGTCCCAAACCAACCTAATCCTACTATGAAAGCAACAAAAGAACCTGAACAAGCAAACATCTATCTGAAGAAGAACTCTGAATCCCGAATTCACCAAATGATATCAAACAAAGAACAAGCAAAAATCAAAGCTGCAGTCGAAACAGAGGAAGTCGAAGTAGACGAAATCAATTCTAGCAAAAAATGAAAGTTGGGTCAGGACTCGAGGAGTCCTTCAAGAAGAGATTAGTATCCTTGCTCCGGGAGTACATAGATGTTTTTTCCTGGAGTCCAAGGGACATGCCAGGACTACATGAGTCCATAGCAATGCACAGCTTAGATGTCAACCCCAACAGAAAACTAGTAAAACAGAAGAGAAGAAACTTTGCTCCGGAGAGGCAAAAAGCCATTGACGAAGAAGTAGAAAAGCTACTCAAAGCAGGAATCATCAAAGAAATCAAATATCCGAAGTGGCTAGCTAATGTGGTCATGGTTAAGAAATCCAACGGCAAATGGAGAATGTGTGTGGACTATACTGACCTGAATGACGCATGCCCGAAGGACCCATATCCTCTTCCAAACATTGATCAACTGATAGATGTCACCTCCGGACACATTATGCTCAGCTTCATGGACGCCTTCTCCGGATACAACCAGATAAAGATGAACCCAAAGGACATCCCCAAGACAACATTCATAACTCTTGGTTAAGGACCAGATAACATTCATAACATTCATAACCAGATAAAGATGGTACGCTTGAATCCGATGAACGGTTTAGGAGAAACGACCGTTTTAAGTAACGGCGTTTCGTGACCGTACCATTAACCCTCGTCTTACTTTGAAATCTTGGTTAAGGACCTTAAATGACTAATTGGGGTATGAAACATTTATGTAGAGAGTATTAGGCAGTTGGTAAGGCACTCGCTAAAGAATCGCCTTAAAACTCTTAATGGTTAATTTATTAAAAATGGTGGAGCCGAGGGTACTCGAGCGACTTAGGTGAATCGTTAAGCGCGACAGTGAACGTTAGGACTCTAAATGGTTAAAGTCTAGTTTCTTAAGCGACCGGGGTTTAATTCCGACTTATGTTGTTGTTCATAGGTTATCGGACCCACTCTAAGCTTAAGTCTATCCGGGAGAACTCAGACAAGTTTTCTACCCGTTATACTATTGTTGTGATGTATATATGTATATGCATTATCTTGTGATAAGTGCATGATTGTTATTAGCAAATCTTGCGATATATTGGAGCATGTTGATATGGTATATATGCATGCTTGTTTTGTAATCTTGATATCTAATTGTTGATTCAAATGCTTATAGTTGCATAATACCTATGCTAGAGATAAGCAGTAGTTGCATATACCCTTAGTATAGGGGACCCAAAGGTAAACATTTTCTAAATCGGGAGTCGATGTTCCCGAGTATAATATATATATATATATATGAATAGTTTTCAAAACTATTATTCGAATAAGGTTTATTCGATAACTTTATTTTACTTAATAAATATTATTTTGAATATTCATTCGAGGGCTTATGACTCCGTTTATTTTATTAATGAATATTATTTTGAATATTCATTCGAGGGCTTATGACTCCGTTTATTTTATTAATGAATATTATTTTGAATATTAATTCGAGGACTTATGACTCCGATTATTTACTAAATAATATTCTTTATTTTATTAAAGAATAATGTGTCGATAATCAAACTTACTTTTGATTATTCAAATAAAGATATTACTTTCGTATAAGTATATCTTTGGTTATTTAATATTCATTTCAAGTATAAGTTTTACAACTTCTACTTCAATTATTTTTATAAAGATTATTCTTTATGGGAATATTATTTAAATAATAATATTCAGATATTTTCTAATATATTGGGACTGATTTATTTTATTAAATCAGCATCACTCCAAACATTCTTAAAAATATTTTCAAGTCTTCAAAATAATTTTAAAGGGTTAGGCCGGATCCCAAAACTCATTTTTATATTTAAGATCCTCCTTTCGAAAGGGATTTAAATACTCGCTCAAAACCTGAGGGATCCGGCTCTGTGGTGTGTTTCATATTCGCAACAAGGTTGCTATTTTGATAAAAGAGTTTTTGATTACTTACCCAACACTCGGGAAGTAAAATTCTCGGAACAAGTTAATCCATTAACAGGCATCGCCTGGGAAATATCGGTGAGTTTTCCTTTCCAACTAGATACGACTTCTTGGTGGAGCCGTATCAACAAGTTTCTACTTGGGGAAAGGGGGACGAGCTTTACGTTTCAGAGTCATGGATTTCATCTGAACTAGGAGTGACGTAAGTGGTCGAGTAGCGCTGACCCAGCCTTATTATATTGGCCCAAATGGCCCGGAAGTTCTGCTAAGACGGTCCATTCCTTAGGAGTCTAGTGTTCGGTTGATAAGTAAATCCGACAGGTTCTCCTCTACATGTAGAAAATGGTGGGGTTGTACTACTACGACTGATCATCGTAAGTGGTCTTCCTGGCGCGGCAAACTCCCGTAATGAGTTCATCATCCAATTGGATATATCTGCAACACTACCCAGAGCACTTCGATAGAAAGGCTACGGTTAGGCGATTGTTGAGTGTTGGCAGGGTCAAGTCTTCAAAATGATATTTTCATCAAATGAAGTATCTCGTAACTTCATTTTATTTTGATGATATTTTAAAGATTGATTCTATACAAGTTTTGTCTTGTAGCTTAATCTATGGGATGAACTATTTATACATTGAACGGTGGTAGTTCAAGTAGTATTCGGAAAAGATATAAGTATATTGGAGTATCTTGTAACTTCATCTTTTAAACTTATATCTAGTTAATGATTGTCTTATGAATGACAAAGGTTTCAGAAAAACGTTGAGACAAGGTTAGATATATGAGATCACCTTGCAACGATATTTTTATACAGTTATACACTGGAACTCTGTGTGTATTATGCATGGAAGAGGACTTCCAAGATTTTGAAAAGTATATATGTATATATACTGAATATTTTGCGACTTCATCGCATTAAGATATCAGCTTGGTTCATTTCTTCTTGACCAAGACTTTCATGAGTACTATGAGAATACTCATATATTGTTAATTATTATACATATTATTCCGGTGGGCTTGTTGCTCACCCTTGCTTTCTTCTTTCATCACACAACATCAGATAGACAAGATGAACAGGACCAAGCTCCCAATTCGCGAGCGGATAGGAAACGTTTCGCAGTTTCCTATAGGCGTTGATGTCGCTGTAGCTGAGGTAGGAACTCCCAATAGGCTAGGCTTTCAACTTTTGATGTACCAGACTTATGTATCTTTATCAATTGTAATAATGGCAAAGAAATGTAAATTTATTCAGAAACCCTTTTAAGGTGTAATGGCATATAATTTTGGAATAAAATGACTCGTGTTATTTTTGCATATTCATCTCTGAGACTATAACTTGTGGTGTGTGTGTTTATTGTGGGGTCATAGTGCAGAATAGTTGATTGTTTATTAAGATTGGGTGTTATTAAGGGAAATGGAACTCGTGACAACCCGGATCCCCGACCCCGGATTTGGGGGTGTTACAGAAATGGTATCAGAGCGAAGCGTTATAAACCTCAGAGATGATGTGACGTTAAGATAATAAGTTCACTAAGATAATAAGAACTCTTGCCAAGTTCATAGTCGGACTACCTAACGTAGTACTGACAGTTAAAACCCTTATGGGAACCCTTATAAATATCGTGATAGGAGCGTAGTTCGTTACCGTATATGGTAGCGGGACTTCGAACCCTGAGGTTGATGAGCAACAACGCGATGATGTTTTATTAGTTATTGGAGATCAGATTGTGGACCCGATAGAGCGTCCTAACACGGGACCGAATGATGTTCATATTGAGGATGTAGTGGTTGAGGATGTTGTCCTAGAAGGGATTATCGCTGAGAAGGATCCTGTGAAGGATCCTGACAAGAATGAATAAAGGACCACTGAGGAATTGATGACCATGGTTAGGGCAACTACCAGAGGTAGGATTGGCCGGTCACTACCAGAGGTTCGTTCAAGTTTGTAAAGATAGTAGACCCTTTAACGCGACTTACTCGTAAGACTGAGAAGTTCGAATGGATAGAGAAATGCGAGAACAGCTTTTAAGAACTGAAGCAAAGATTGGTGACGGCCCCTATGGTGGCATTGCCGGATGGAAAAGAAGATTTTGTGATCTGTAGTGACGCTTCGCATAAGGAATTAAGGTGCTTCTTATACAACACATCAAGGTAATCGTATACGCGTCAAGACAATTAAGGGAATATAAAATTCGATATCCTCACCCATGAGCTTGGGCTCGTGGCAATAGTTTTGCCCTAAAGATTGGAGGCACTACTTGTATGGAGAGAAGTGCGAGATTTACCTAAGCCATAAGTGCTCTAGTGCATTTTCACGTAGAAAGAGCTCGACATACGCCAGAGGAGGCGGTTAGAGCTAATCAAGAATATTGATTGGGAGATTCTTTATCATTCGGGGAAAGCCAATGTGGTGGCTGATGCCCTTAGTAAAAAGGAGAAACTCAAGATGATAATGTCTTTGGGAGAGTTTATGAGAGATTTTGAGAAAATGGAAATAGAAGTGAAGGTAACCGGAGCCGGTACCGAAAAGATGATTGAGATTGCAATACAGTCTGAATTATCGGAAAAGAACATATTGTGCCAGAAAAAGTGATGAATGAAGGCAGAGAGCCAACAATTCGATAAAAGATTAATACCGAGAAAGATGATAAGGGAATAATGAGGTATTCCTACTGTAAGTCATATGTCATAGCTGTTATTTCTAGAGAACTAACAATGAGATTTACAGAAGGGGGGTTGAATGTAAATCTCAAAACTTTTTCAAGTTTTGAGCAGTTTATAAAGACTGTGTGTTCAAGATGAACAAGTGTGTGAATTGCTTTAAGCTGATACAGACAGATATATATTCAAACACAAATGTAAAGAACACAATAAACCTTTAAAAACTTTTCTGGTGGATTTGTTGTTCCACCAGAGATGGTATTTCAGAAATTCTGTGATCTAAGAATTTGATCACAGCTGCATCCTAGTACAAACTAGATAATTTTTCTCTCAAGATTTTTCTAAACAGCTCTGGAAAAATTCTTATCTAATTACTAGCTACTACTTGGTTTATATATTACCAAGTTTACAAGTGAAGACAAGGATATATAAAATAATAAAGTAAGATCTCCACTTGTTTCTTCTCCAGTTCACTCCAGTACTTTGTTGACTTAATGTCTCTTTATACTAGAGTAGAACGGCTGCTTTTTCTGATGTTCCTGAAATTAGGCTGCCACATTTCAGTTATCTCTGTTCACCCACGTGCCTCTGTTTGTAGGTACAACTACCACTTATCAACGGTTAATCAACAGAACATCCGTTGAAGCTTTCATCCGTTGATGCACTCATCCGTTGAAGGATGTTATCCGTTGAAGCTTTAGAGACATCCGTTGAAGCTTAGCTTCTCATCCGTTGAAGGTCTTTAAGTCATCCGTTGATACCACTTCATTTATACAAAATTACAAGGCATGAAATATTTATAATTGGCCTTCCTATCTGCATATCTTCTAGTAGTCAACATGACTCATAGTTTCTCTCAACTTCTAAGAATTACATCTTAAATACAGAGACTGAAATATGCTACAACACTAGACTTATTTCTAAGTAAAGCTACACCATCAACGGATAGCCAAAGTGGTCTTATCCGTTGAGGCTACAGACACTGAATTTCTACTTAAGTGTTTTGTTAAACATATCATCAAACTAATGCACATATATTCCTAACAATCTCCCCCTATTTATGTCTATAAGAATTGTAGGCATAAATTCAGGGTTAACTTGATGATAACAAAACACTCAACAAATATATGAATTGAAACTAAGTAGAAATTTGAAAATGCTGCAAAAATGTATGTACTAGGAGGAAATTGAAGATTTACAGTATTTCCAAGGATACTCCTTTAGCCTGAGCAAATCATCTTTTTCTTCTTTGTTCCCTGGTTTTCTTTCCTAGCCCTTTGTCATTTTCCTCAATTTGGAGTTGGAGTTGTCTGAAGAATTCAGCTTCATCTTCAACACTGATATCCAACTTAGATTGCATTTCCTTGAGAGTTTCATTGCTGGCAATCTTGAGTTGGTCTTCAAGTCTGAAAAATCTTCTGACTCCTTTATCATCTCTAAATTCCATCAACCAATGAGGTGATTTGTGAATTGTAATTCCCCTTTCTTGAATGAGTAAAGTCCTGGGTAAAGCATTGGGCTCCCTCCAAGTTTTCCTTATATTGGCAATCTTGTTGAGAATTTCAGTCTTGGCAGTTCTGGTAAAGCCAGAATCCTTTTGTATAGCTGAAAAGACTCTAATCAAGGTAGAGTAGCCTTCATTCAGAATCCTGTGGAGAGGCCATGTTCTTTCCCCAGCTCCTTTGTATCTGAACACTAATCTCTCTGGTAGCTGTCTGTAAGCAGCTATTCCTCTTACATCCTCCAGCTCATCCAGATAGAGTTCAATGTCTGAAATTTCTTTTATGTCACAGATGTGAACATAATCATCTTTAGAAATGGATGGCTTAGGCTTAGGCTTTTGTTTTTGAGTGAATTTCTTAGAGGTTATGGGAGGTGTAGATTTGGGTTTTCTTTTCTGTTTCTTTGGTAGTGGAAGAGTGGTTAGAAAGGTAGGCAATTTGATGGTGTCCCAATCAATAGGTTCCTCTTTTGGAATGATTGGTTCACCATGGATGTTTATAGTGGGATTAGCAACAAGAAGTTCAGGTATGGAAGGTAGTGGTTTAGATATAGATTTGGTTACTTCAGTATTATCTTCACTCCTTCTATGTGCCTTGGCCTTTCTTCTGTTTCCCTTCTGCCATTCCTCTCTTTCTTCCATACTCTCACCAAATATACTCCCAAAAACCTCATCTAGGTTTGCAATCTTGTCTTCACCCCTGACTTCAATTCCTTTCTCTTCTTCAACTTGACTTGACTTTAGCTGTTGTTCAAGCTTTGCTTGTGCTCTTTTGTCAGCCTTTAGTTACTTGACTTCTTCCTTCTTGGCTATTGAGAATTTGGGATGTCCTTGCATCACACATATGCTCTTTCCCTCTCTAGAGATAATACCCTAT